>NC_053038.3:304695564-304995564 GCF_002575655.3 Aegilops tauschii subsp. strangulata
TCGCGGATACTTAACACGCTTAACGAGATCTTGGTATTTGATCTGAGTCTGGCCACTGGCCTATATGCACTAACCAACTATGCGGGAACAGTTATGGGCACTCGACGTCGTGGTATCAGCCGAAGCCTTCGTGACGTCAGCGACTGAGCAGCGCGCGCCGGATTGGAACGTAAGCCTGCTCTTGTATTAAGGGGGCTAGTTCTGCTTCCGGCCACCCTCGCAACGTGCAGGTGTGCAATGGGCGATGGGCCCAGACCCCTGCGCCATAGGATTTAGACCGGCATGCTAACCTCTTTGTTGTGCCTAGGTAGGGCTGCGACGTGTTGATCTTCCGAGGCAGGGCATGACCCAGGAAAGTGCGTCCGGCCAAATGGGATCGAGCGTGTTGGGTTATGTGGTGCACCCCTGCAGGGAAGTTTATCTATTCGAATAGCCGTGATCTTCGGTAACAGGGCGACTTGGAGTTGTACCTTGACCTTATGACAACTATAACCGGATACTTAATAAAACACACCCTTCCAAGTGCCAGATATAACCCGGTGATCGCTCTCACACAGTGTCACATCCCTAGTTCTGGTTTGCTCTAGGCTAGCTAGTCATGTGTGCATCATGTTTGAATTTTGCAGAAAATTGAAATGGGGATTGCGTAAACCCTAGCATCAAAGGAATTCACTAGGTTCAACTAAAATATTCTCGGTGTTTCCAAATGGCTTTTAAAAATGTTCATCATTTCTGGAAAATGCTGGAAACAATAACCAGAGGTGCTGCACATTTTTCCATGACATATTTGGGCTCTGAATTAAATCATATAGTATTTGCATTTGGGCATTTAAATGCTATTAAATATTTTAAATACTCAAATAATCATAAATTAAAATGTTTACTGTTGGATATATTCTAAACAGTAGCCATGATTAGTTTCATGATTTTTGGAAATGCCCTGGCATTTTTAATAAAGCCTCGAACAAAATAACAAAATAGAAAACAGGAATTAAAAGAGAAAAAAAAGCGAGGACTTACCTCCACCCACCTGTGGCCTGCTACTGTAGCCACCTGGCTGGCCCAGGAGCTGGCCCAGCCCACCAGAGCCAGCCCACCGCAGCCGCCACCGTCTTCAACCTCCTGCCAGTAGGCAGGAGGGCGTGTGCCCGACCCGCGCGTGCACGCGCCGGCCACCTCCTGCTTGCCTGCTCGCCCTGGATATCTCCCTCGTCGCCACGCACCCCCTGGACCGCTCTTACTCTCTCCCGTGCTTCTCCTCTCCTCTGCTCTCTCTCCCTCTCGCCACCGAACGCGCCCGTCGTCGCCGCTCGCCACCACCGCGGCCACCGCCGTCCCGACGACACCCCGAGGAGTCTACGAGCTCCGCCCCGATGCCCTCTTCCTCCTCACCAATCCTCACGACGCCGGAAGCCCCTGGACGCCGCCAACACCGCCGTTTCCCTCGTCGGCCACCGGAGATCGCCGGCGACCTCCCGTCGTCACCAGCCCCTCCCCGAGCACGCCGAGGCCTCCGTTCAACTCGTTGTGAGCTCCTCTACCCAACCCCTCTCTCCCCGCCGTCGATTTCTTCCTCTAGCCCCACTAACCACCATGGCCGAAGCTCGCCACCGCCGTGCCTCGTCGCCGACGTGGCTAGAACCACAGTGGCTCGAAGCCAAGCTCACCGCTGTGCTCAACGCAGCACCAGGAGCCCGTAGCCACCACCATGTCCTCCTCCCGTGCACCGTAGCGCCGAACCCAACCCCGTCCGAATTCTGGCTGCCGCCACGAGCTCGAATCCGGCGAGCTCGCTCCACCCCAGTCCCTCCCGCTTGCCCTACCAGATGCGCGCGAGCCCCAGATACGCGTAGGACCAAACCACGGTCGATTTGGTCGACCATGGGCAAAACCCGAGCGCCTCCGCCGTCCCTGGCCTCGCCGGCGACGAGCCGCGGGTCAACTCCGGTGAGTTTGACCCGGGGTTGACCACAGTTTGACCGCCTGAGTCACTGACGTGTGGGGGCCACCTCGCTAACTAATCTGGCTTAGTGCTAATTAACTCGGTTAACTAGTGTTGTCACTGACCAGTGGGTCCCCCAGGTCAGGTTTGACCTGGCCGACCCAGTTGACCTGCTGACATCATACCGATGTCATGCTTACGCAGTAATTAGTTTCTGTATTTAAAACAATTCAGAAAATCCAGAAAAAGGCTTAAACTTCTAAAAATCATATAAATTCAACCGTAGCTCCAAATGAAACAAATTATATATGAAAAATGATCAGAAAAATCCAATCTATCAATCTGTACCATTTTCATGCATGTTAGAACAACTTATGGCTGCTGTTTAGACCAAATCATATAAAAGGCATTCAAACCCTCACATATGAAGTTTGAATTTGAACCTAAGGTTCAAACCAACTCCATTTAATATTTTGCTAGTTGCATTAGCTCAAAACACATTCATATTGCCATGTCATAGCATGCATCATATTGTGCATTGCATTGATCGTGTTTCTTCTCTGTTTGCCGGTGTTGTCCCCTCTCAGTAGACGTTGCTTCGACGATGCGATCGATGACACCGATGAAGAGCTATACTATCTTCGGAAGTGTCAGGCAAGCAAACCCCCTTGTTCATTCTGACACAATCCCAACCTCTCGCTCCTGCTCTCTTTTACTGCATCAGGACAACAACGATTCAACTGTTACATGCTGCAGTAGTTGAACCCCTTATCCTCTGCATGACCTGTCATTGCCACAGTAAATAGATGAAACCCACTAGCATGAGTAGGAGTTGTTTGAGCCCTAATGTGCCTACTCATTCATGCTTGTTTGTCATGCCTACTACTGCTTAGAGTTGAGTCGGGTCTGATTCATCGGGGATGAGTTGGAATGGTGATGAACATGTCCTACTGTGTGTGAGCTAAGTGTGTGAAACGATTTGGTAAAGGTAGCGGTGAGAGGCCATGTAGGAGTACATGGTGGGTTGTCTCATTGCAACCGTCCTCAGGAACTGAGTTATGTGTTTGTGATCCATGAAACAGTTACTACCACGCATTGGGCCCGAAACCAATGGACCCTCTCGGCTTCTTAATCACCCTTGTCCTCTGTCCAGGAGTTGCAAGTAGTTTCTGGTGTTTGTAGTATGCTGGAGGCCGTGCGCAGCGCTGACCCGAGGGGTGGGCTGTGATGCGGTAGGCACGTGGCCGGGCATGCCGGGCGCCCGTTTGGTGTCTCGGAACCCTGTACACATCGTTCGGGGCCGTATGTGGAAACCTCGGCCGGACTCCCTGCGGATGGAACCTGAATAGGCGATAAACCTGGACTAGAGACTTGAGTGTTTAGGTAGGCTGTGGCCGACACCCTCGCTGGGCTTCCGCTTGAAGGTTGCCGAGTACATGCTGTGTAAACGGCGGTAAGCGGTGAGAGCGTGTGTGACGAAGTACACCCCTGCAGGGTTAATATGATCTATTCGAATAGCCGTGTCCACGGTAAAGGACTTCTGGGTTGCCTATAACAGTTCATAGACAAGTGAAAGTGGATACTCTAAAATGCGCAAGATAAGCATGAGTGCTATGGATGGCGTTCTCGTAGGGAGACGGGAGCGGATCCATAGTGGGGTATTGATATGGTGAATATGTGGACTCGTGTGCGCCACCTCAAAAGAGTTACTTGCAGTCGTAGTTAGGATAGCCACCGAGTCAAAGCTGGCTTGCTGCAGTTAAACTCCACCACCCCCTTTGTTGATACCGATGCATATGTAGATGGTTCTGATGTAAGTCTTGCTGGGTACATTTGTACTCACGTTTGCTTATTTTATGTTTTGAAGAGAGACGTCAGTCTCGCTAGTAGTTCCGTGTGGACTTCGACGTTTAGCTTGATACCTCAGCTACGATCTTGTGCCCTCGGCAGGATCTGGTAGATAGTCAGGCTTCTCAGCCTTTTTCATTTGTAGATGTCTGTACTCAGACATGTTAAGCTTCCGCATGTGTTTGACTTGTATGCTCTGAATGTTGGGTCATGAGACCTATGTTTGTAATATCTCGCTCCTCGGAGCCTAATGAATAAATACTTGAGTCATAGATTTATGTTGTGATGCCATGTTGTATTTACACATATCGAGCATATTGTGTGTATGATTGAAATGCTTGGTATGTGTGGGATCCGACAACCTAGTTGTTTATCCTTGGTAGCCTCTCTTATGGGGAAATGTAGTCTTGTGCTTCCATGAGCCATAGTAGTCCGCTACAGCCCGGTTCACCGGAGTCCTGCTAGCCCAGCACTACTGCTCCGGAACACTTGACTGGCCGGCATGTGTTTCACTTCGTTCCTGTGTCTGTCCCTTTGGGGAAATGTCACGCGGTGACATCCGGAGTCCTGCCTAGCCTGCTACAGCCCGGGTTCCCGGAGTCCTATTAGCCCAGTGCTACAGCCCGGATTCGCACGCTGCTGACCGACATGCTCGATGTTGATTCATGTATGCCTGTCCCCGTAAGTTAGTGCCACTTTGGGTTCACGACTAGCCATGTCGGCCCGGGTTCTCTGTCATATGGATGCTAGCGACACTATCATATACGTGAGCCAAAAGGCGCAAACGGTCCCGGGCCATGGTAAGGCGACACCCGTGGGAATACCGTGCGTGAGGCCGCAAAGTGATATGAGGTGTTACAGGCTAGATCGGTGTGACTTAGAATTGGGGTCCTGACACACAGGGCGACGAGGGGAGGATCGCCGGGTAGGATTTATGCTATGCGATGATACTTGGTGAACTTACCATCTACTCTCTTCTACATGCTGCAAGATGGAGGCTGCCAGAAGCATAGTCTTCGACAGGACTAGCTGTCCCCCTTTTATTCTGGCATTCTGCAGTTCAGTCCACTGATATTGCCCCTTTACACAGATACCCATGCATATGTAGTATAGATCCTTGCTTGCGAGTACTTTGGATGAGTACTCACAGTTGCTTTTCTCCCTCTTTTCCCCCCTTCCCATTCTACCTGGTTGTCGCAACCATATGCTGGAGCCCAGGAGCCAGACGCCACCGTCGACGACGACTCCTACTACACCGGAGATGCCTACTACTACGTGCAGACCGCCGACGACGACCAGGAGTAGTTTAGGAGGATCCCAGGCAGGATGCCTGCGCCTCTTTTGATCTGTATCCCAGTTTGTGCTAGCCTTCTTAAGGCAATCTTGTTTAACTTAGGTCTGTACTCAGATATTGTTGCTTCCGCTGACTCATCTATGATCGAGCACTTGTATTCGAGCCCTCGAGGCCCCCGGCTTGTATTATGATGCTTGTATGACTTATTTTTTTTTAGAGTTGTGTTGTGATATCTTCCCGTGAGTCCCTGATCTTGTTCGTACACGTTTGCGTGTATGATTAGTGTACGGTTGAACCGGAGGCGTCACAATTTGGTATCAGAGCTGACTGCCTATAGGAATCCCCCTTCCACACTCCTTGGCCGAAGTCGAGTCTAGACATAGAAAAACTTTTACTAACATGGTTGTGTGGCTTACGGGCCCACGTCGCCATTTGGGTGGTATTAGGATCTTTTGCTCCTCGATCTTTACTCTGCGACTCTAATCTCTCCCCTATTCGGGTTAAATGATTTTGCTAAAAAGACTAACTTTAGGTTCTCGAAAGACTTCCTCCCGGAGAGCCCCTCACTCCAGATGATCACTTGCTGCACCACAAGATTCCAAAGATACTCTCCGAGGTTTTCCCAAGACCCTTGTGCCCACCGACTTTACAATCCCCTACCACCGATATACCCTTATGGATAACTACCTACAATTGTCGTTCATACCTTCATCCTTAGTTGCTCTTGTTATTACAGATGCCCTAAATTGCTCTCCGTTGTTCCGAAAATTCTTTAAGCTTACTGCCTTGCAGTTCTTTACCACATGAATACCCCTATTGAAAATTCCTCGCACTTATTGAGTATCTGTTCATCCCCAGTTGTTCGTATGCTTCATAAGATACTCTGAAATACTATCCGACCTTCTGAGCATCCTCTTCAAACTATTGCTCTCCAAATACTTGTATGCTTACATTATGGATGCTCCCATATCACTAGCAATATTCACTAGTATCTTTTGACATCGTCATTTTGATCCTATTGATTCAACATGTGTGCGAATGCACACAATCATCTATCAACCCTTCTAAATTATCTTTCCAGCTTAGACGTCATTTTGAACATGAGCTCGTTCTCGACCAAACTATTTGTCGTCAATTGTGCCTCTGGTCTATCCAACTTAATCATCCTTGATCAGAGCGTCTGCTTTTGATCCTTTGTTTTGGAAATCATAATTCCTTTGTTATCTAAGCATCAAATTATTCAGATGTTCTATAATATGATGCCCATGCATTCTTTCTTCCTCTGATTGAGTACCGATACTACATCAACTCCGTTGTGGATCGCCCGATCCATTGTTGGATTTCATCCGACATCGTCCTTCATATTCAATAACCTTGTGAGCCTTTCCATGGGTATATAATGCCTTTGGTGAATTGTAACCTATGCTTTGTCAACCATGCTCTACTTTCGAGCTGGTGATAATTACTCCTGAAGTTTGTGGTATATGTTCCTAAGAGGCCCCGATGGGTTGGACATATGCCTTTTTCTAATCTGTGTGAACCCGGAAACTACTACGGGTCATACTCTACTGGTGTTATGACAGATAAAATTTCAACACCACAACTTCGTTGAAGGCGAGAAGTGAATGAAAGGTTATGCATTAAATAAGTGGGAGTCGACCTTGAACTTTGTGTTCATGCCCATTGATACGATGTAGATCATATCATAGAAGCTTCTTGTAATAATAACTATTTCCTTGATATGAAATCATCTGGTATCTATGTATTGATCATTTGCAATCGTGGTCCCGACCACATTTTCTCCTTAATTCCATTTCTCAGACAAGTTAAAGCACTTGTCTTTTGTTGATCGATACATCTCCGCAACCTCTATTTTTGATCTTCCTTGAGTATTAACCTCTGGTATCTCGAGAACTGTGTTGCTTCCTGCGAGTCTTCATCTAGTATTGCTTCTCACCGATCTCGGATCCCCCCAGGTTCTGAGTTATTATTCACTCGAGAACACCGATAAGTGAATCGATTCCGCACTCCGATTCAATAACTCTAAGTAATTCTTGTTGCTTACGAGTTTAATAACCCTTCAAGTCATTCCTAGCCTTATCGGCTATATCATTATTGTGCAAACTTTTAACTATGCTACCTGGTCCTTCTTCCCGGAGCACAACTTTCGGCGATGAGCTAAGCTTATGTCGATCTTCCTTGTCTTACCGTTTTACCTCGAACGACAAGCTTGGTTCCTAGTTGGTGTTGTATCCATAGTTCCAATAATCTTTTGCTGCATCAGTCCTTCTGCTTGAGCAGTCGCTGTTCGATTGCTTCTTTGTGGAGCCTCTCGACAAAATTGCCGTGATCATTATCAACATTATGAGCTCTTCCAGGATATCAATCAAATTCACGATGGGAAATACCATCCTTGCCCCTCGATGATTGTGTTATCATCGACAACATTCTTGCCTTCCCCCAACACAAACTTATACATGCTATGGATGCAACTTGCAATCCAGCTCGTATTATGTTCTACCTTGAAGTATTACCATCTTTTATGTCAAGAATGTTGTTAGAGTTTCACCACCTCTTAAGAAATTCTTGATATAGTAATACTTATCGCCATCTCCATTCATTTCTTGGTCCCCGTGTTGTTTCTAACCGAAATACCGACAATTGAGCTATGACATGTGAATTCAAAACTTCTAGCAACCCTATTGCTTTGAAGTGAATGGGTGATAGTTTCATTCTAAGTCGTTCGATAATTGAATCACCATTCTAACATTGGTCATGCAACCCAGCCCATATTTCGAGTGCACCTTTCAACCAATGTTTAATTGTGTATGTTTTCCTCGAGCATACGTCATTATATCATTTGATCTGACAAATGTTACCTCCTTGTTCACCTACTTGTGGAAATCCATCTTGTTGGAAATCTCAATGAATTGTCGCTGAGGCCATCATCCACCTCCTCATCCTCTCCTTGGTTTAATGATGAACTCTTGTTTTGGAACTCGCTCCCATAGTTCATTTCCCGAGAATCTTACATTGTCGTCTCGTCAATTTGTGTTGCACCTCTTCTTCTCAGGCATCCTGAGTCTGAGGTATCCTGACACCAGTCATATCTGAATCTCGGTTAGATATGATGGCTGGAACATATTTCCAAGAATTATAACATTAGTATTTGACCCGATAAGGTGATGTGATGCCTAGCTCACCTGGCCGGAGGACCTATTGTTATAGTTCTTCCTTTTTAGCAATGCTAACCATTCTTCCATGAGGAAATTGTAAGACTTATTCTATAAGTTGTTCCTGATGGATCCTTCGTGTATCCAAAGTCCAACCTTTGCTTGAAGACCATGTCAATGCTATCTCGAAGCATGTCTGTGGTACTTCGATCTTCAATAAGAACATTTGAAGCACCATGCTAAAGTTTCTTTATGAATTGTCCAAACACCGTTGTTTGGGTGATGTCATAAAATTCCTCTCCCCTTACCTAAATGGTTTTCTATTTTTATTATCCTGTCATGAATATCAATCTCTGCTTGTCCTTTGGAAGGATATACTCTAATACTTGAGTATAAACACCTTTCCTTTCCATTGGTCTGATTAACATAATAATCACATTTTCCTTTCCATTGTTTTGTTAACCTTTCTGGTGATCTATATGATATAAGTAGTAATATTTCCCTGCTTATGTAAACACCTCGGTGTACAACCTTGTCAGTAATACCCTGTTACTATTGTTGACAACATTTCGGTGACCACCGATGGACGAGAACTCTGCCTATTGGTCCACCTCGTTTCAACGAGCAGGAAAATGGTTCTCTTCGTCCCTGGCCCTTGGTACCGATGTTGTTGCCAACATAGCTGACAGACTATCCTCTGACATGCCTTGCTTACATGATCGTGCAAGACGCCACCGCCCTTCCTACTTTTAACCCACATGGTGGGCCCATAACCCACAGTTCCACAGGATCGAAACCTGAATCTCCTGTACACCCTGTTGTCCAAGTTATTCCTCGTGCTTGACTTCTTATGTAATTCACGGGCCACCTGCCAAGTGATCTATTCTAATATCAGACGCAATACTTATTCTCGTTGCTCTGAACCCCCTTCACCTTCTGATTAGGCCATCCAACGATTGCCTGCCCATTGGAAACTTCTCATGGCACCTTCTTACTTTACTCTCGATATTTTCTTAAGTATCTACTCGAGAGTTACTTTCTACCGCATTCCCTGAGTAATCTGCTAGATAGTCAACCTTGTAAGGTCCGTTCTTCCGAAGTTACCCCTTGTCCTTTCGTAAGTACGATGAAATTTCCGAAGAAAGGATGATGACTTCATCATGATGACCTGAAGCAGAGAAATGAAGACATCAATGTAATGGATTGACCTCTTCGAGAAGAGCAACAAAGACCGGGAAGATTCATTAGAATTTCGTAACCAGACCCCTTTCCCCCTTGTTCCACCTCTTAAATCTCGGGATGAGATTTCTTGTACTGGAGGAGAATTGTGATGCCCGGATATTTAAGCTACAGTAATTCTCTGCTAATGATGACACGTCACTTCGATTACTGTTGCTAATCTCACGTTAGTTCGAATCCGATTCTAATTCAAATCCGAAATCAAGCAAGCAATAAAAGTTTTCAAATATTAAAACTAAAATGTTCGAAGTGAACCAAATATTGCATAGATAATTATGGTGGAGAAACCACACCTTTATAAATTGTTTAAATACTATGAGATGAATAAAACAGTAGCAAAAACGGTTATTTAAATACCTTTTATAATTAATAAAATGTCAAACTAAGTTATTTGGGGTCTAGGCTTTTTGTGACTGTGGACTAAGTTTAAATACTAATTTAGATACTAAGTGTATATTTTACTAAAATAAAATGCAACTAATATAAAACAGGAAAGAATAAATAAAAAGAAAAAGAAATAAAACAAATCAAAACAAAAAGGACCCCCCCCGCACTGGGCCTTAGCCCAGCTGGCCATCCAACCAGACCGGCCCACCTGGCCCCTCCATAACCCCCCACCGAAGGAAACCCTAACCCACTCGCTCCCACTCCCCCCCATGTCGCCACTTCCCCTACCCACCCCCGCGTGGATCTGGATCTGGATCGGGGCAACCGCGCCCGACAACCCTGCTATGGTGGACGAGCCGCCCGCCGGCGATGACCCCCCTCGCACCCGTGCCACAGCCTCCTTCTCGCCTCAACGCCACGGTGCCGACGCCTTCGCCGGTGCTGCCTCGCCGGACGACCCCGACCTCGTCGCCGCTGTCCATCTACCTCAGGCCCTCCTCGAGCACGCGATTGCACAACGACATGCTCGATGTGAGCCTCTTCCCCTCCCCTCTCGCGCCTTGGTCGCGCGCGCCGCGAGCCACGTGCACCTACGCGCGCGCCCGCACCCACTCGCTGTGCTCGAGCCCCCCACCCCCCTCCGCGTCCCCTGCTCGCCGGAGCCCCGACACGTGAAGGAAATATGCCCTAGAGGCAATAATAAAGTTATTATTTATTTCCTTATATCATGATAAATGTTTATTATTCATGCTAGAATTGTATTAACCGAAAACATAATACTTGTGTGAATACATAGACAAACAGAGTGTCACTAGTATGCCTCTACTTGACTAGCTCGTTGATCAAAGATGGTTATGTCTCCTAGCCCTAGACATGAGTTGTCATTTGATTAACGGGATCACATCATTAGGAGAATGATGTGATTGACTTGACCCATTCCGTTAGCTTAGCACTCGATCGTTTAGTATGTTGCTATTGCTTTCTTCATGACTTATACATGTTCCTATGATTATGAGATTATGCAACTCCCGTTTACCAGAGGAACAATTTGTGTGCTACCAAACGTCACAACGTAACTGGGTGATTATAAAGGTGCTCTACAGGTGTCTCCAAAGGTACTTGTTGGGTTGGCGTATTTCGAGATTAGGATTTGTCACTCCGATTGTCGGAGAGGTATCTCTGGGCCCACTCAGTAATACACATCACTATAAGCCTTGCAAGCATTGTAACTAATGAGTTAGTTGCGGGATGATGTATTACGGAACAAGTAAAGAGACTTGCCGGTAACGAGATTGAACTAGGTATCGAGATACCGACGATCGAATCTCGGGCAAGTAACATACCGATGACAAAGGGAACAACGTATGTTGTTATGCGGTCTGACCGATAAAGATCTTCGTAGAATATGTGGGAACCAATATGAGCATCCAGGTTCCGCTATTGGTTATTGACCGGAGAGGTGTCTCGGTCATGTCTACATAGTTCTCGAACCCGTAGGGTCCGCACGCTTAACGTTACGATGACAGTTATATTATGAGTTTATATGTTTTGATGTACCGAAGGTTATTCGGAGTCCCGGATGTGATCACGGACATGACGAGGAGTCTTGAAATGGCCGAGACATAAAGATTGATATATTGGAAGCCTATGTTTGGACATCGGAAGTGTTCCGGGTGAAATCGGGATTTTTTCGGAGTACCGGGAGGTTACCGAAACCCCCCGGTAACTTAATGGGCCTTAGTGGGCCTAGGTGGAAGAGAGGAGAGGAGGCCAGGGCAGGGCCGCGCGGCCCTCCCCCCCAGTCCGAATAGGAAGAGGAGAGGGGGCGGCGCCCCCCTTCCTTCCTCCCCTCCACCTCTTCCCCCTTTCTCTCCTAGTCCAACATGGAAAAGGGGGGAGTCCTACTCCCGGTAGGAGTAGGACTCCTCCTGGCGCGCCTCTCCCCTTGGCCGGCCGAACCCCCCTTGCTCCTTTATATACGGGGGCAGGGGGCACCTCTAGACACACAATTGATCATTGATCTCTTAGCCGTGTGCGGTGCCCCTCTCCACCATATTACACCTCGATAATATCGTAGCGGTGCTTAGGCAAAGCCCTGCGTCAGTAGAACATCATCATTGTCACCACGCCGTCGTGCTGACGAAACTCTCCCTCAACACTCAGCTGGATCGGAGTTCGAGGGACGTCATCGAGCTGAACGTGTGCTGAACTCGGAGGTGCCGTGCGTTCGGTACTTGATCGGTCGGATCGTGAAGACGTACGACTACATCAACCGCGTTGTGTTAACGCTTCTGCTTTCGGTCTACGAGGGTACGTGGACAACACTCTCCCCTCTCGTTGCTATGCATTACCATGATCTTGCGTGTGCGTAGGATTTTTTTTTGAAATTACTACGTTACCCAACAGTGGTATCAGAGCCTGGTTTTATGCTTTGATGTTATATGCACGAGAAGAACACAAGTGAGTTGTGGGCGATATAAGTCATACTGCTTACCAGCATGTCATATTTTGGTTCAGCGGTATTGTGAGATGAAGCGGCCCGGACCGACATTACGCGTACGCTTACGCGAGACTGGTTTCACTGTTGCGAGCACTCGTTGCTTAAAGGTGACTGGCGGGTGTCTGTCTCTATCACTTTAGTTGAACCGAGTGTGGCTACGCCCGGTCCTTGCGAAGGTTAAAACAGCACCAACTTGACAAACTATCATTGTGGTTTTGATGCGTAGGTAAGAACGGTTCTTGCTAAGCCCGTAGCAGCCACGTAAAACTTGCAACAACAAAGTAGAGGACGTCTAACTTTTTTTTGCAGGGCATGTTGTGATGTGATATGGTCAAGACATGATGCTATATTTTATTGTATGAGATGATCATGTTTTGTAACCGAGTTATCGGCAACTGGCAGGAGCCATATGGTTGTCGCTTTATTGTATGCAATGCAATCGCCATGTAATTGTTTTACTTTATCACTAAGCGGTAGCGATAGTCGTAAAAGCAATAGTTGGCGAGGCAACAACGATGCTACGATGGAGATCAAGGTGTCGCGCCGGTGACGATGGTGATCATGACGGTGCTTCGGAGATGGAGATCACAAGCACAAGATGATGATGGCCATATCATATCACTTATATTGATTGCATGTGATGTTTATCTTTTATGCATCTTATCTTGCTTTGATTGATGGTAGCATTATAAGATGATCTCTCACTAAAATTTCAAGATAAAAGTGTTCTCCCTGAGTATGCACCGTTGCCAAAGTTCGTCGTGCCCAGACACCACGTGATGATCGGGTGTGATAAGCTCTACGTCCATCTACAACGGGTGCAAGCCAGTTTTGCACACGCAGAATACTTAGGTTAAACTTGACGAGCCTAGCATATGCAGATATGGCCTCGGAACACAGAGACCGAAAGGTCGAGCGTGAATCATATAGTAGATATGATCAACATAGTGATGTTCACCATTGAAAACTACTCCATTTCACGTGATGATCGGTTATGGTTTAGTTGATTTGGATCACGTAATCACTTAGATGATTAGAGGGATGTCTATCTAAGTGGGAGTTCTTAAGTAATATGATTAATAGAACTTAAATTTATCATGAACTTAGTACCTGATAGTATCTTGCTTGTCTATGTTGATTGTAGATAGATGGCCCGTGCTGTTGTTCCGTTGAATTTTAATGCGTTCCTTGAGAAAGCAAAGTTGAAAGATGATGGTAGCAATTACACGGACTGGGTCCGTAACTTGAGGATTATCCTCATTGCTGCACAGAAGAATTACGTCCTGGAAGCACCGCTGGGTGCCAGGCCTGCTGCAAGAGCAACACCAGAAGTTATGAACGTCTGGCAGAGCAAAGCTGATGACTACTCGATAGTTCAGTGTGCCATGCTTTACGTCTTAGAACCGGGTCTTCAACGACGTTTTGAATGTCATGGAGCATATGAGATGTTCCAGGAGTTGAAGTTAATATTTCAAGCAAATGCTCGGATTAAGAGATATGAAGTCTCCAATAAATTCTACAGCTGCAAGATGGAAGAGAATAGTTCTGTCAGTGAGCATATACTCAAAATGTCTGGGTATAACAATCACTTAATTCAACTGGGAGTTAATCTTCCGGATGATAGCGTCATTGACAGAATTCTTCAATCACTGCCACCAAGCTACAAGAGCTTCGTGATGAACTATAACATGCAAGGGATGAATAAGACAATTCCCGAGCTCTTCGCAATGCTAATGGCAGCGGAGGTAGAAATCAAAAAGGAGCATCAAGTGTTGATGGTCAATAAGACCACTAGTTTCAAGAAAAAGGGCAAAGGGAAGAAGAAGGGGAACTTCAAGAAGAACAGCAAGCAAGTTGCTGTTCAGGAGAAGAAACCCAAATCTGGACCTAAGCCTGAGACTGAGTGCTTCTACTGCAAGCAGACTGGTCACTGGAAGCGGAACTGCCCCAAGTATTTGGCGGATAAGAAGGATGGCAAGGTGAACAAAGGTATATGTGATATACATGTTATTGATGTGTACCTTACCAGAGCTCGCAGTTGCACCTGGGTATTTGATACTGGTTCTGTTGCTAATATTTGCAACTCAAAACAGGGACTACGGATTAAGCGAACACTGGCCAAGGACGAGGTGACGATGCGCGTGGGAAACGGTTCCAAAGTCGATGTGATCGTCGTCGGCACGCTACCTCTACATCTACCTTCGGGATTAATATTAGACCTAAATAATTGTTATTTGGTGCCAGCGTTGAGCATGAACATTATATCTGGATCTTGTTTGATGCGAGACGGTTATTCATTTAAATCAGAGAATAATGGTTGTTCTATTTATATGATTAATATCTTTTATGGTTATGCACCCTTGAAGAGTGGTCTATTTTTAATGAATCTCGGTAGTAGTGACACACATATTCATAATGTCGAAGCCAAAAGATGCAGAGTTGATAATGATAGTGCAACTTATTTGTGGCACTGCGTTTAGGTCATATCGGTGTAAAGCGCATGAAGAAACTCCATAATGATGGACTTTTGGAATCACTTGATTATGAATCACTTGGTACTTGCGAACCGTGTCTCATGGGCAAGATGACTAAAACACCATTCTCCGGAACTATGGAGAGAGCAACTAATTTGTTGGAAATCATACATACAGATGTATGTGGTCCGATGAATATTGAGGCTCGTGGCGGATATCGTTATTTTCTCACCTTCACAGATGATTTGAGCAGATATGGGTATATCTACTTAATGAAACATAAGTCTGAAACATTTGAAAAGTTCAAAGAATTTCAGAGCGAAGTTGAAAATCATCGTAACAAGAAAATAAAGTTTCTACGATCAGATCGTGGAGGAGAATATTTGAGTTACGAGTTTGGCCTACATTTGAAACAATGCAGACTAGTTTCACAACTCACGCCACCCGGAACACCACAACGTAATGGTGTGTCCGAACGTCGTAATCGTACTTTACTAGATATGGTGCGATCTATGATGTCTCTTACTGATTTACCGCTATCGTTTTGGGGTTATGCTTTAGAGACGGCTGCATTCACTCTAAATAGGGCACCATCAAAATCCGTTGAGACGACGCCTTATGAACTATGGTTTGGCAAGAAACCAAAGTTGACGTTTCTTAAAGTTTGGGGTTGCGATGCTTATGTGAAGAAACTTCAACCTGATAAGCTCGGACCTAAATCGGAGAAATGTGTCTTCATAGGATACCCAAAGGAGACTGTTGGGTACACCTTCTATCACAGATCCGAAGGCAAGACATTCGTTGCTAAGAATGGATCTTTCTAGAGAAGGAGTTTCTCTCGAAAGAAGTGAGTGGGAGGAAAGTAGAACTTGATGAGGTAACTGTACCTGCTCCCTTATTGGAAAGTAGATCATCACAGAAACCAGTTTCTGCGACACCTACACCAATTAGTGAGGAAGTTAATGATAATGATCATGAAACTTCAGATCAAGTTATTACTGAACCTCGTAGGTCAACCAGATTAAGATCCGCACCAGAGTGGTACGGTAATCCTGTTCTGGAGGTTATGTTACTAGACCATGACGAACCTACGAACTATGAAGAAGCGATGGTGAACCCAGATTCCGCAAAATGGCTTGAGGCCATGAAATCCGAGATGGGATCCATGTATGAGAACAAAGTATGGACTTTGGTTGACTTGCCCGATGATCGGCAAGCCATTGAAAATAAATGGATCTTCAAGAAGAAGACTGACGTTGACGGTAATGTTACTTTCTATAAAGCTCGACTTGTTGTGAAAGGTTTTCGACAAGTTCAAGGGATTGACTACGATGAGACCTTCTCACCCGTAGCGATGCTCAAGTCTGTCCGAATCATGTTAGCAATTGCCGCATTTTATGATTATGGAATTTGGCAAATGGATGTCAAAACTGCATTCCTGAATGGATTTCTGGAAGAAGAGTTGTATATGATGCAACCGGAAGGTTTTGTCGATCCAAAGGGAGCTAACAAAGTGTGCAAGCTCCAGCGATCCATTTATGGACTGGTGCACGCCTCTCGGAGTTGGAATAAACGCTTTGATAGTGTGATCAAAGCATTTGGTTTTATACAGACTTTTGGAGAAGCATGTATTTACAAGAAAGTGAATGGGAGCTCAGTAGCATTTCTGATATTATATGTGGATGACATATTGCTAATTGGAAATGATATAGAATTTTTGGATAGCATAAAGGGATACTTGAATAAGAGTTTTTCAATGAAATACCTCGGTGAAGCTGCATATATATTAGGCATCAAGATCTATAGAGATAGATCAAGACGCTTAATTGGACTTTCACAAAGCACATACCTTGACAAAGTTTTGAAGAAGTTCAAAATGGATCAAGCAAAGAAAGGGTTCTTGCCTGTACTACAAGGTGTGAGATTGAGTAAGACTCAATGCCCGACCACTGCAGAAGATAGAGAGAAGATGAAAGATGTTCCCTATGCTTCAGCCATAGGCTCTATCATGTATGCAATGCTGTGTACCAGACCTGATGTGTGCCTTGCTATAAGTTTAGCAGGGAGGTACCAAAGTAATCCAGGAGTGGATCACTGGACAGCAGTCAAGAACATCCTGAAATACCTGAAAAAGGACTAAGAATATGTTTCTCGTTTATGGAGGTGACAAAGAGCTCATCGTAAATGGTTACGTTGATGCAAGCTTTGACACAGATCCGGACGATTCTAAATCGCAAACCGGATACGTGTTTACATTGAACGGTGGAGCTGTCAGTTGGTGCAGTTCTAAGCAAAGTGTCGTGGCGGGATCTACGTGTGAAGCGGAGTACATAGCTGCTTCGGAAGCAGCAAATGAAGGAGTCTGGATGAAGGAGTTCATATCCGATCTAGGTGTCATACCTAGTGCATCGGGACCAATGAAAATCTTTTGTGACAATACTGGTGCAATTGCCTTAGCAAAGGAATCCATATTTCACAAGAGAACCAAGCACATCAAAAGACGCTTCAATTCCATCCGGGATTTAGTCCAGGTGGGAGACATAGAAATTTGCAAGATACATACGGATCTGAATGTTGCAGACCCGTTGACTAAGCCTCTTCCACGAGCAAAACATGATCAGCACCAAGACTCCATGGGTGTAAGAATCATTACTGTGTAATCTAGATTATTGACTCTAGTGCAAGTGGGAGACTGAAGGAAATATGCCCTAGAGGCAATAATAAAGTTATTATTTATTTCCTTATATCATGATAAATGTTTATTATTCATGCTAGAATTGTATTAACCGGAAACATAATACTTGTGTGAATACATAGACAAACAGAGTGTCACTAGTATGCCTCTACTTGACTAGCTCGTTGATCAAAGATGGTTATGTTTCCTAGCCATAGACATGAGTTTTCATTTGATTAACGGGATCACATCATTAGGAGAACGATGTGATTGACTTGACCCATTCCGTTAGCTTAGCACTCGATCGTTTAGTATGTTGCTATTGCTTTCTTCATGACTTATACATGTTCCTATGATTATGAGATTATGCAACTCCCATTTATCGGAGGAACACTTTGTGTGCTACCAAACGTCACAACGTAACTGGGTGATTATAAAGGTGCTCTAAAGGTGTCTCCAAAGGTACTTGTTGGGTTGGCGTATTTCGAGATTAGGATTTGTCACTCCGATTGTCGGAGAGGTATCTCTGGGCCCACTCAGTAATACACATCACTATAAGCCTTGCAAGCATTGTAACTAATGAGTTAGTTGTGGGATGATGTATTACGGAACGAGTAAAGAGACTTGCCGGTAACGAGATTGAACTAGGTATCGAGATACCGATGATCGAATCTCGGGAAAGTAACATACCGATGACAAAGGGAACAACGTATGTTGTTATGCGGTCTGACCGATAAAGATCTTCGTAGAATATGTGGGAACCAATATGAGCATCCAGGTTCCGCTATTGGTTATTGACCGGAGAGGTGTCTCGGTCATGTCTACATAGTTCTCGAACCCGTAGGGTCCGCACGCTTAACGTTACGATGATAGTTATATTATGAGTTTATATGTTTTGATGTACCGAAGGTTGTTCGGAGTCCCGGATGTGATCACGGACATGACGAGGAGTCTCGAAATGGTCGAGACATAAAGATTGATATATTGGAAGCCTATGTTTGGACATCGGAAGTGTTCCGGGTGAAATCGGGATTTTTCCGGAGTACCGGGAGGTTACCGGAACCCCCCGGTAACTTAATGGGCCTTAGTGGGCCTAGGTGGAAGAGAGGAGAGGAGGCCAGGGCAGGGCCGCGCGCCCCTCCCCCCTAGTCCGAATAGGACAAGGAGAGGGGGGCGGCGCCCCCCTTCCTTCCTCCCCTCCACCTCTTCCCCCTTTCTCTCCTAGTCCAACATGGAAAAGGGGGGAGTCCTACTCCCGGTAGGAGTAGGACTCCTCCTGGCGTGCCTCTCCCCTTGGCCGGCCGAACCCCCCCTTGCTCCTTTATATACGGGGGCAGGGGGGCACCTCTAGACACACAATTGATCATTGATCTCTTAGCCGTGTGCGGTGCCCCTCTCCACCATATTACACCTCGATAATATTGTAGCGGTGCTTAGGCAAAGCCCTGCGTCGGTAGAACATCATCATTGTCACCACGCCGTCGTGCTGACGAAACTCTCCCTCAACAGTCGGTTGGATCGGAGTTCGAGGGACGTCATTGAGCTGAACGTGTGCTGAACTCGGAGGTGCCGTGCGTTCGGTACTTGATCGGTCGGATCGTGAAGACGTACGACTACATCAACCGCGTTGTGTTAACGCTTCCGCTTTCGGTCTACGAGGGTACGTGGACAACACTCTCCCCTCTAGTTGCTATGCATCACCATGATCTTGCGTGTGCGTAGGAATTTTTTTGAAATTACTACGTTACCCAACAGCACGACTCTGCCCCGCCACTGCCGCGTCGCCGCCCTCTTCCCCACTCGACGACCTCGCCGCGCTCCTGCTCGGTCCCTAGCCTCGGCTCGCCGTTGCACCAGCACCTGCGTGCCTCACGCGCACGTGCTCCATCGCCCGCTTCCGCCCGCAGCCCTCCCCCACTGCCGCGTCGCCCCGCCTAGCCTTGCAATTTCGCCGAGCCGCGCCTCACTGCACGCTCGTTGCCGCCAGCGCCTCTGACCGCGCGTCGCCGAACCCCCTGCTCCTCGCGTCGCCGCCCCCTGCTGCTAGAGCGCGCGCACGCGACGTTCCGTCGCCTGCCCCGTTGGCCTGTGTCGTGGCTCCCGCTCGACCCCCCCACCATGCGCGCCCCTCCCTGGTCGCTCGCCTGTGCGCCGCCGCCACGGGTCGCCTAGTCGCGCGCCCCGCCGCCCCTGCACCACCTCCGGCCTCCTCCCGCACCGCTGCAGCTGTGCTGCCCGCCTCGCCGTGGCCTTGCTGCTACTCGCATCAGGCGGCCGGCCTCACCACGCCCATGGTGGGTGCCCCCCTGGCGACCTGGGGAGCGGGCTGGCGCTCGTCGCCCGTAACCGCTAACCCAGCGCCCGCAAGGCCCCTCTGGGCCTATGACAGTGGGCCCCTGCCCAAGAACGTTTTGTAAAAAAAGAAAGGTTAAAATAATAATAATAAAATATATTAATTAACTAATTAATTAATTATGTATAATTAACCTAATTAACCAGTGTTAATTAATTAAACAATAATTAGATTAGTTAAACCCTAATTAGATTAAATAGTTAATGACATGCGGGACCCACACGTCAGCTTGACCAGTCAACACCTCTGTTGACTGATGTCATCATGCTGATGCAATAATACTATTTTCTAATTTAATTAATAATAAGTAAATTAGAAAATTATTTAAAACTTTAAAAATTAATATAAAATAAACCGTAGCTCGGATGGAAAAACTTTGTACATGAAAGTTGCTCAGAACGACGAGACGTCTCCGAATACGCAGTCAGTTCGTCCGCCATACGTCCCTAGCATAGCGAACATGCAACAACCCACCTCCGTTTCATCTGCCCAAAAACGTCAAACACCGGGAAGACCTTCCCGGGTGTTTTCCCCCTTCGTCGGGATCACATATTCCTGCGTTAGCTCACACCTAGCACCGCTCATTGTACTGTCATGCATCGTCATGCTTATGTTTGCATTATATTTATTGTTTCTTCCCCCTCTTCTCTCGTTAGACACCGAGACCGACGCCGCTGCTACCCAGTACGACTACGGTGTTGACGACCCCTCTTTCTCGGCTGAGCTTCCAGGCAAGCCCCCCCCTTGAGCACCAGATATCGCCTATTCCTTCTCTCTATTGCTTGTATTAGAGTAGTGTAGCATGTTACTGCTTTCGGTTAATCCTATTCTGTTGCATAGCCTGTCATTGTTGCTATAATTGTTGATACCTTTACCTGCTATCCTAATGCTTAGTATAGGATGCTAGTGTTCCATCAGTGGCCTATTCTCTTGTCCATCTGCCATGCTATACTACTGGGCTGTGATCACTTCGGGAGGTGATCACGAGCATATGATATATACTTTATACTGTTACATTTCTTATGATACTGTTCGGAGATGGGGGCTGAAGGGGCAGGTGGCTCCATCCTGGTAGAGGTGGGCCTGGGTTCCCGACGGCCCCCGACTGTTACTTTGTGGCGGAGCGACAGGGCAGGCTGAGACCACCTAGGAGAGAGGTGGGCCTGGCCCTGGTCGGCATTCGCGGATACTTAACACGCTTAACGAGATCTTGGTATTTGATCTGAGTCTGGCCACTGGCCTATACGCACTAACCAACTACGCGGGAACAGTTATGGGCACTCGACGTCGTGGTATCAGCCGAAGCCTTCGTGATGTCAGCGACTAAGCGGCGCGCGCCGGATTGGAACGTAAGCCTGCTCTTGTATTAAGGGGGCTAGTTCTGCTTCCGGCCGCCCTCACAACGTGCAGGTGTGAATGGGCGATGGGCCCAGACCCCTGCGCCATAGGATTTAGACCGGCGTGCTGACCTCTCTGTTGTGCCTAGGTAGGGCTGCGACGTGTTGATCTTCCGAGGCCAGGCATGACCCAGGAAAGTGTGTCCGGCCAAATGGGATCGAGCGTGTTGGGTTATGTGGTGCACCCCTGCAGGGAAGTTTATCTATTCGAATAGCCGTGATCTTCGGTAACAGGACGACTTGGAGTTGTACCTTGACCTTATGACAACTAGAACCGGATACTTAATAAAACACACCCTTCCAAGTGCCAGATAT
The DNA here is from genome assembly GCF_002575655.3 of Aegilops tauschii subsp. strangulata. NCBI lineage: Eukaryota > Viridiplantae > Streptophyta > Magnoliopsida > Poales > Poaceae > Aegilops > Aegilops tauschii. The sequence goes on from NC_053038.3 coordinate 304,717,161, forward strand.
AACCCGGTGATCGCTCTCACACAGGGCGACGAGGGGAGGATCGCCGGGTAGGATTTATGCTATGCGATGATACTTGGTGAACTTACCATCTACTCTCTTCTACATGCTGCAAGATGGAGGCTGCCAGAAGCATAGTCTTCGATAGGACTAGCTATCCCCCTCTTATTCTGGCATTCCGCAGTTCAGTCCACCGACATTGCCTCTTTACACAGATACCCATGCATATGTAGTATAGATCTTTGCTTGCGAGTACTTTGGATGAGTACTCACGGTTGCTTTTCTCCCTCTTTTCCACCTTCCCATTCTATCTGGTTGTCGCAACCAGATGCTGGAGCCCAGGAGCCAGACGCCACCATCGACGACGACTCCTACTATACCGGAGGTGCCTACTACTACGTGCAGACCGCCGACGACGACCAGGAGTAGTTTAGGAGGATCCCAGGCAGGAGGCCTGCGCCTCTTTTGATCTGTATCCCAGTTTGTGCTAGCCTTCTTAAGGCAATCTTGTTTAACTTATGTCTGTACTCAGATATTGTTGCTTCCGCTGACTCGTCTATGATCGAGCACTTGTATTCGAGCCCTCGAGGCCCCCGGCTTGTATTATGATGCTTGTATGACTTATTTTATTTTTAGAGTTGTGTTGTGATATCTTCCCGTGAGTCCCTGATACTGATCGTACACGTTTGCGTGTATGATTAGTGTACGGTTGAACCGGGGGCGTCACAGTATTGTTGCCATCGAGGATAACAAGATGGGGTTTATATCATATTACATGAGTTTATCCCTCTACATCATGTCATCTTACTTAAAGCGTTACTCTGTTCTTATGAACTCAATACTCTAGATGCATGCTGGATAGCGGTCGATGTGTGGAGTAATAGTAGTAGATGCAGGCAGGAGTCGGTCTACTTGTCTCGAACGTGATGCCTATAAAGATGATCATACCTAGATATTCTCATAACTATGCTCAGTTCTGTCAATTGCTCAACAGTAATTTGTTCACCCACCGTAATATTTATGCTCATGAGAGAAGCCACTAGTGAAACCTATGGCCCCCGGGTCTATTTTCCATCATATTAATCTTCCGACAACAAGCTATTTTTGGCGCCGTTTTTATTTTACTTTCTTTACTTTGCATCTTTACCATAAAAATACCAAAAATATTATCTTATCATATCTATCAGATCTCACTCTCGTAAGTGACCGTGTAGGGATTGACAACCCCTTATCGTGTTGGTTGCGAGGATTTATTTGTTTGTGTAGGTGCGAGGGACTCGTGCGTGGCCTCCTACTAGATTGATACCTTGGTTCTCAAAAACTGAGGGAAATACTTACGCTACTTTGCTGCATCACCCTTTCCTCTTCAAGGGAAAACCAACGTAGTGCTCAAGAGGTGCAGGCGGCGACACGCGCCACCGCGGCACGACGACCATGGCCACGGCGCGCGCGCCGACGCTCGTCGCCTCTTCTCCTGAGCCCACGGCTTGGGAGTACAAGGGTAACGGATACCCAGGAGGAGGCCGCTCTCACCAAGGCCTCGTCACCACCTGCATCGCCGCCGCGTCGCGGCGGTGAACCGGCCTCTTCTTCGGCGGGAGCGGCCCTGGCCCGTCGAGGGGAGTCTTTCCTTTCTCCGCAGCAGAGAACCTTTGGATGGGCGCCATTGGTGGCGGCAATGGAGCAAAGGGGGAGAAGCGAGCGGAGTGGGAAGAGATGGGCGACAGGGGCTCTGCCCCCTCCCCATTTATAGCAGGAGAAGGCCAACCAGCGCCCCTCACGATCACAGGTAATGATGGTTTTTCCTTGCATGTCGCAGGGACTTGTCAAGTCAGGCAGTTGCCGAGGCAGCGTGGGGAAGCGGAGACGCCCACGTCCAATCAACCGCCACACGTCGACCAAGGCCACAGTCTATTGGGGCCCACGACGCTCCACACTTGCCCTTTGGCTTCGCCTCGAAGCCAAGCCCGAGCGCGCCTTGGGCCCGGGGGCTACTGTCGGCGTTCTGGGTACGGGGGTCCCCGGACTTGCCTTCCTGCGGCCCACGGCATGGCTCTACGAGCGGGCCCGTACGGCCCATCTTCACAACAAGCTTTCAATACCCTCGCGAGGGGACAAGCCTCACAAGGAGGACGACACAAGACCTCCTCGGGAGCGGCCTCACCAGGCTGGCTCGCGAGGGGCGGAGAGATCAAGGCAAGGCAAACCTCATGAGGTTCTAGTGACGTGAGCCATGACGATCGAGACCAGGCGGGCGCGAGGCGGGTGCCGGCATGCACAGTGTCCTTGTTTCCTCTTTGGTGCTAAGGAGGCAAGCGCAGGCGAGGAGTACCCAGGCGTCAAGCAAAGGTTTCCATATCAGTGCAACGAGACCAAGACTAGCAGGACGGCAGGACGGAGGTCACCGTGGAGCCCAAGACGGCGTCACCACCAGTGCCTTTGGGAGGCGAAGACTACTTTTGTCAGGATAAGCTGTACTAGCTGTCCCCTTTCAAATTGGCCGTTGTGGGATCCCTTCCCGCTCAATATTTGGGAAGAGGGCCAGGGCCACTATAAATAAGACTAGCCACCATAGTAGAAGGCAAACGGGATCTCATCTTGATCGGATCCTCATCCACACAAGTTCACCAAGCACAAGAACACCTCTCCTCAGGAGGCTGTTCTTCCCCTTGTACTGTTCAGCCTCAGCCCGAGAGGCAATCCACCACCACCACACTGGAGTAGGGTATTACACCACAACGGTGGCCCGAACCAGTATGAATCTTGTGTCCCTTGTGTTGCGAGTACGTCGAGCTAGCTTAGAGATCGCGAAGCCTGTGAGGGCGTGATCTGTGAGGGAGAGATCTTCGTGCGCACCCCAGAGTTCGAACCTTAAGGTTTTGCCAGAACCCGAGATCTGACAGAAACCGAGGAGAAAGCTGCCAAGGAGCAAGCCGCCCGTAAGAAGCTCAAGGCCAGGTTTAACAAGGTCCAGCAAGAGCTCCAGGATGCTATGAAAAAATGCGAGACCTTGGAGTGCGATGTTTCGGCTCGAGAGACCGAACTCGCCAAGGCTCGCCAAAGTGCGTAGGAGGCCCGGGTTGAAGCCCAGGGTGCCCTCCAGGAGATCCAGGAGGCCAAGAAGATCGCGGCGGGTAAGGCGTTTAGTATGCAAAGCAAGTATGTGAAGAAGAAGTATTTCTTACTAACCCGGATTCGGAGTTCTCCAGGGGCGTTTGCGGACCTGCCGCGCAGTGTGTCAGACGCTGCGGAGTTCTTCCGAGCCGAAGAAGGGAGCTCAACGAAGAAGCTATTCTAGTCGCAATACCTTGCGCCAGAACATCCAGTGCCCTTCACTAATCAGCTAAAACAGCTGGTTGAGCTGCATAGGGTGGGCGAACTGGCCATGAAGGATTTAATAATCCGACTGTGGCCTGCCGAAGCTATACCCAGCAGCTACTTCGGTCTCGTGAAGCGGCTGGTAGGTGCCTGTCCTCGGCTAGACATTGTCAATTGGTGGCCTGCATCGAGGGCGCGCGCATGGCCTTCGCCCGCGTCAAGGTTTGGTGGGCGAAGATGGATGCCGTCAAGCTTGTGACCGAGGGGCTGCCCGAAGGCAAGGAGCACCGCACGCCCGAGCGGTATTTTGAAGACGTTCTGGAGGGGTCTCGCATTGTGGCGACGCAATGTGCGCAGTACATTATCTTTGAATGAATACATTCATGTTGTCTCTGCCTTGTATGATGAAACAAAGTTGTTATGTAATATAATGTTTGTTTTAAAAAAAATTTACCTCCTTTGCGGCCGTGTTGTATGAAATCTGAGAGTTGGCCAGTCGTCGGCTTCTGCCCCCACGTAGGTAGTACGGGGGTGTTCGGGATGGAATCTAAACACTCTTGATCCAATTGTTTGGTCCTTGAAGGAGGTGTTTAGTGCAACGAACCAGGCAATCAGACTATGCAGCTTTAGCACCCTCACTTAGCCATAGGAGTTTGACAATAAAAATGTAGGTGCAACCCCTAGTATCCGAACTAGGATGCTATAAGTACCTGATCAGGTGAGTACCGATCCCTCACGTAATGCGGAAAAAATCTCTAACGATTTGAAACCTCGGAAGAGCTGACCGGCTCTTGCCGCATCATGACAGTCAGTTTTCGGCTTTCTCTACTGAGGTGCTCCTTCGGGTACACCAGGGCACAATCGCAGTAGTTCTCCCTTTACTACCTTAGCCGATATAGCGGAACGTAAGGTAGCAAGCACAGGAGCCGGGCAACCCAACTATTGACCAAAGACATGATTCGAAGCCAATGCATATAGTGCTAAATTCGGGGTGCCGAACTATACTGTAAAAAGTGTTCGGACTTTTGCCGTAGTGTGGGGTGCTATGAAGCCCCTGGCAAATGTGAAACGTACCAAAGTGTACAGGTGCTATCTGATAAGGTTATCAACAGAAAAAGGAAAATAGAGAGGGAGCAAAGGTAATGAGCTGGGGCCCTAAAATTTGGGCCGCAAACTGTTTCCATTATAATTTGATTAATACGTTAAAGCACATTGATACAAGTAGTGCCATAAGCAACATGCTATTTAACATGCCACAACCAAGGGAGAGCTGCGTGTGGCTCCTGAAAACAGGTAAAGTGATCGTTTAAAGAAACCACCTAGAAATTCCCCTGTACGTATGTGCTTCTTGCCATCTTGGTGTATTTATCCTTCGAAAGGACCGCGGGTCAGGCCGTCAGAGGAGGCCTGTGGAAAAGAAACCTGAAAAGGAGAAAAAGGAAATAGTGAAAGTATATGTGTCCGGGAGCGGTCGAGTCGTATTGTGGATCACAAGGTAGGTATGCCTCCGTCTATGCCCATGGTATTTTGAGTGCGTAGTTATGTACGCGCGGTGCGAATGCCGCCACTTGATCGGGACTGGGACGGAGGCCAAATTGCTAATCGAGCTCTCGATGAGCCGAGCTGTCCTGCTGCAGAATAGTCCGGACTCTCTTGATACTGTCCGGGAGTTCGGCCGCTGAATTGAGGTTCTGCTTGAGAAGGCCGCTTTGTACTTCTGCTGATAAGGCAGCGGTGTGCTCCTCGGTACGGAGGGAGCGTTCCGTGTTTCCATTAATTTTTATGACGCCGCTTGGTCTGGGCATCTTGAGCTTGAGGTAAGCATAATGTGGCACCGCGTTAAATCGAGCAAATGCTGTTCGTCCCAGCAGTGCGTGATAGCCGCTGCGAAAGGGGACGATATCGAAGATTAACTCTTCACTTCGGAAGTTATCCGGAGATCCGAAGACAACCTCGAGTGTGATTGTGCTCGTACAGCAGGCCTCTACACCTGGTATGACTCCTTTAAAGGTAGTCTTTGTGGGCTTGATCCGTGATGGATCAATGCCCATTTTGCGCACCGTATCCTGATAGAGCAGATTGAGGCTGCTGCCACCGTCCATGAGGACTCGCGTCAGGTGGAATCCATCAATGATTGGGTCGAGGACTAGTGCAGCTGAACCGCCATGATGGATACTGGTCGGATGATCCCGATGATCAAAAGTGATCAGGCATGACGACCATGGATTGAATTTTGGGGCGACTGGCTCTATCGCATAGACGTCCCTGAGTGCGCGCTTGCGCTCCCTCTTGGGGATGTGTGTAGCATATATTATGTTCACCGTTTTGACCTGAGGGGGAAACTTCTTCTGCCCCCTGTGTTCGGTTGCTGGGGCTCCTCGTCATCGTCCTCGCTTTGCGATCCCTTTTCCTTGTTCTCGGCATTTAACTTGTCGGCCTGTTTAAAAACCCAAGAATCTCTGTTGGTATGATTGGCTGGTTTGTCTGGGGTGCTGTGGATCTGGCACGGACGGTCGAGTATGCGGTCCAAGCTAGATTGCCCCTAGTTGTTTCTCTTATATGGCTTCTTCCGCTGACCGGACTTGGAGCCACTGAATCCGGCATTGACTGTCGTGTCATCGGTGTTGTCACCATTGCTTCGGCGTTTGTGTCTTCTGCGTCAGAGCTTGCCGTTGCTATTTTTGTCCTCGGAGATGCCCATTTCACTTGCTGTGTTTTTGCTACGGGCCAGCCAACTATCCTCACCAGCACAAAAGCGGGTCATGAGTGCCGTGAGGGCTGCCATGGACTTCGGCTTTTCCTGGCTGAGGTGGCGGGCGAGCCATTCATCATGGATGCTATGTTTAAAGGCCGCTAGGGCTTCAGCATCCGGACAATCGATGATCTGGTTCTTTTTAGTTAGGAACCTAGTCCAGAATTTCCTGGCTGACTCCCCAGGCTGCTGAACTATGTGACTTAAGTCATCGGCATCTGGTGGCCGGACATATGTACCTTGGAAGTTGTCAAGGAAGGATTCTTCCAAGTCCTCCCAACTGCCAATAGAATTTTCAGGCAGACTGTTTAACCAGTGCCAACCTGGCCCTTTGAGTTTTAGTGGGAGGTATTTGATGGCATGAAGGTCATCTCGTGGGCCATATGGATGTGGAGAATAAAATCCTCGATCCAAACCGCGGGATCCGTTGTTCCATCGTATGATTCGATATTTACGGGCTTAAACCCTTCTGGGAATTCGTGATCCATTACTTCGTCGGTGAAGGAAAGGGGGTGTGCGGCGCCTCTATATCGGGCCACATCGCGATGTAAGTCCGATGGAGTCCGTCTGCGGTTTTCGGCCTGGGCGTGGCTAGGCCTGTCACGTCCGAATAGATAGCCGTTGTCACGTGACGGGGCACGTCCTCGCGATCCGTAGATCGATCTGGTATGTCCTACTCTATTGTCCAGGTCCTGCCGAAGGTCATATGTATAACCCCGAGCTGTTTTATCTCTGCCTTTACGGTGAGGTGGGGCGGGCTGGTGTTCGACTTGAGTTGCCGCTTTATCCCGACCGCGTGGTGGTCGGTCGTCCGCATTGCATGATGATGGTACGGGCTCCGGTGCCTCATCATTGAACTGAGATAGCAATTTGTGCTTCGGGTAACTTTTGGCTGGGCGCTTAAGGCCGTATTCTTCGGCTGCTAGGACGTCAGTCCATCTGTCGTTGAGCAGATCTTGGTCAGCTTCAAGCTGCTGCTGCTTCTTTTTTCAGGCTCCTTGCAGTGGCTATTAGCTGGAGCTTAAAGCGCTCCTGCTCGAGAGGTTCCTCAGGAACGATAAAATCCTCGTTGCCAAGGCTCACCTCATCCTCGGAGGGTGGAAGATAAGTGCTGCCCTCCGAGTCATCGTTTATGGCCTGTTCATCAGGGCTAACTTGCCCATCTTTCCGATCGTCCTGTTCGGCCGTTTGTTCGTCGGGATCTTCTCTGTCTTCGGCACCATCCGGAGTGTTATCGTCCCCTGTGCCGGTGTTGCTGTCCTTGCTGCGGCGGGATTTAGAGCGGCGCCGCTGACGCCAGCGCTTTGGTTGTGTCTTAGGAGGCTCATCCTCAACTGGATTTTCCTTGTCCTCGCCGTTATTCTCTTTAGGTGTATCCTCCATGTATACGTTGTACGAAGACGTGGCCGTCTAGCGTTCGGTGAACGGCGGGTTTTGGCCATGCTCCTCATCTGCATCGTCGTCCATACCGTCGATGTCTTCGGAGCCGTAATCGAGCATGTCGGTTAAGTCCTCGACAGTGGCTATGTAGTGGGTGGCGGGTGGGAAGCGAAATTCCCTGTCATCAGCCTCCAGTTCGAACCGGATATAGTTCAGCTGTGAATCCCCCGCTAAGGATAGATTTTTTAATGAGTTCAACACGTCGCCTAAAGGCGAGTGCCGGAAGATGTCCGTGGTGCCGAATTCGGCGATCGATGACCGATCCTGCTCGACATACGCAGCCGCACATGGTTCGGAACTTATAGCCGAAAACGAGTCCAAGGTTCCGGTGACACAGACATCACCTGAGGTTAGGTGTGTGTGTGGCTTCAACGCCGCGGAATCTGCGGTTTCCGTGGCAGGGTTGAGCTTCTCGTCCTCGGATGGCGTGATCTGCTTCGGATCTAAGGCCAGAGCGGTTACAAGTGAAATTTCCTGGGCATGGCCCGATGACAGATTTAAGTCGTGTTCATCGTGGCGACGGGGAGCGACTGCCGTGGTCTCGAATCCGTCGAGGATCAAGTCTCCGCGGATATCCGCGACGTAGTTCAAGCTTTGGAATCTGACCTGACAGCCAGGGGCATAGCTATCGATCTGCTCCAAATGGCCAAGCGAGTTGGCCCGCAGTGCGAAGCCGCCGAACACGAAGATCTGTCCAGGGAAGAAGACCTCTCCTTGGACAGCATTGTTGTGGATAATTGAAGGGGCCATCAAACCTTTTGGGGATGTCATAGTGGAACTCTCAATGAAAGCACCAATGTCGGTGTCAAAACCGGCGGATCACGGCTAGGGGGTCCCGAACTGTGCGTCTAAGGTCGATGGTAACATGAGACAGGGGACATAATGTTTACCCAGGTTTGGGCCCTCTATATGGAGGTAATACCCTACTTCCTGCTTGATTGATCTTGATGAATATGAGTATTACAAGAGTTGATCTACCACGAGATCGTAATGGCTAAAACCCTAGAAGTCTAGCCTGTATGACTATATATGTTTCCGGACTAAGCCCTCTGGTTTATATAGACAACAGAGGGGACTAGGGTTGTAACAAGGCGGTTACAGAGAAAGGAAACTTCATATTTGGTCACCAAGCTTGCCTTCCACGCCAAGAAGAGTCCCATCTGGACACGGGAGAGAGTCTTCAGTCTTGTATCTTCACAGCCCATTAGTCCGGCTCATGTCCAACAGCCCGGACGCCCGAGGACCCCTTAGTCCAGGACTCCCTCAATGACCCCAGCGGTCGACGGTGGGCTGGCGGCCACGGCGGTCGACAATGGGGTGGTGGTCACGACCACCACCTCCCGGCTTCGGGCTACGGTGGCGGAGCGGGTGATGGCCACAGTGGCCGGCAGTGGGGTGGCGGCCATGGTGGCCACCTCCCACCTTTGGGCCGCAGCGGCGGAGCGGGCGATGGCCCTGGCTTTCGGCGGTGGTGTGGCGGCAACGGCGGCCGGCAACAGCTGCCGTTGGGCACCGGCGGCGCAGCATGTGGTGGGTGTTCTGCGCACACCCAACAGGGACGCCACGCGCACTACACTACGCCGGGGACTGCGCCGCCGCCGCGGTGTAGCCTCCCAGTTGGAGCTGTCCTCTGATGACGGCGGAGTGGTTGAGCGACAACGACGAACCGGTGCCATTGGTGAATGTGGAAGAAGCAGACGAGATAAGCTACAGGGATGGAGGGGAAAATGCGACGCAGGACTCGCCGGCCATGAGGGTTTTTATAGCAGGCCGGTAAGCATTGGGATTTTGGGGGATTTCACCTAGTCGGGCGGGAAGCTTGCGCGGGAACCTGCGAGGTTGTGCGGGAACGGGTTCACCGGCGCTACCGTTTGGCAAAAAGAACGCCCCGCGCACTGCGCAAGCTTGCGCTGTAAGCCGTCTGCGGCAGCGGGGTGACAAGACGTGCGAGAGGAGGACAAAAGGCGACATACACATACGGTAATAAGAAAACGTTTGCGATTTTATTACCTACTATACCACCGTCCTGGTTTATAAGTATGATTTAACTAATAAAATACGAATGCATGTCGCCAAAGATTATATAGTTGGATTTGTATTTGAACATAGTTTCCAATTATATAATTTTTAAAACATGCATCAACATTTTGTTGGTTAAATTTGAGGGCAAAGTACGTCACGAAATATAAAGGAGACTATAGACTAGACGGAGGTGGTACCACACGTCCGCTCTCTACGCAGCGACGCAATTGTCGGCCGGCTTGTAGGCGACCATTTCCTGTGTGTTCAACTGCTCTATGCATGTGGTTGCTTGCGGTTCAGGCGGCCGCGGCGTGTTCTGCTCGTGTTCCGCCGCGTGCGCTCTGCTCTCGCGTCCCTTCGGGTGCTCTGCCCTCGTCTCTCCTCGCGCGCTGCCAGTGTTTGGGGCCGGCGCACGATCACGCACGTTCGTGTGGAAGCGGTTGCACCGGGCGCGGCTCAACGATGCAGTTACCCACTTCAAAAACTACCATGCGGACGCGCCGAGAATCCACGCCGCCCAGCCCCCTTTTATTCTTGCGGCCATTTACCTTCATCTCTCGTCTCATACGACACAATAAGCACACTCACGTGGACACATACAGAGAGGACATCCAGCGGTTCCAATGGCGCTCCCCGTGGCTCCAATGGCGCTCCCAGCGGCCGACGACGACAATGGCGGGCAGTTCACCATGCATCACGTAGTGGACACCCACGTGAGGGCGAAGGCCCTATCGGTGGTGTACACGAACGATCCGGTCTCGGTGGAGAGCTCCATCCAAACTATGGAGCAGTTCCTTGCCGAGGACAAGTACCGAGTGGTCGGCTTCAACCTCGAGTACACCATCGGTCGTGCCGGGCACGATCAGAAGGTTGCCGTCGCCCAGTTGTGCGTGCGACATGACATCCTCATCTACCACTTCCACCTTGCCACAAGGCCTTGCGAGCGTTTCTCCAGGTTTATCAACAGCTCCGACTACAGTTTCGCTACGGTGGACACCACCAATGATCTAAAAGCGCTCAAGGTTTCGGACTTGAAATGCCCGAATCTTGTCAACATCCAGCACAACTACAAGGTCTGGCGCAGCGAAAAAAGCAAACTGAACTCCTTGGTTGACCTCGCCTCGGCCATCATCGACCCCTACTACGCGAAGATGAAGCAAGAGAGCAATAAGGACAAGAACGCCTGGCACAACGTGTGGCATAAGAGACTGGATGAACAACATGTCAAGTACGCGGCCATGGACGTGTACACAAGCTACGAGATGTACAGGCGGATCGTTGACATGAGGAACTGTCTTCTTCCTGACCCAGACGAGGGATCGAGCCACATAGCAGTGGCGGGAGCGTCACAAGAAGTAGATGACTAGACGATCGTTTCTCCTACTTTAGAATGCATGCAATTGTTTATTGAGGTGTGTGCGAATGATCTGTATAGTCACTTATGTAATTGGATGTTTATTTTAGTTATATATATACATGTTATTCTACTGTAGACAGAGCAATTTACATGGCTTATTAGCAGCAATCGTCTGTGTTATTATTGGTTTTCGCACACATTTTAGATTACGGACCTGGTTGCCACGTATCGCACACATCTTGTTCAGTTGAACCGTTTCCATTGTGTTGCCTATGAGGGAGTCCTAGATTAGGGGGTCCTCAGACAGCCGGACTATATCCTTTGGCCAGACCATTGGACTATGAAGATACAAGATTGAACACTTCGTCCCGTGTCCGGATGGGACTCTCCTTGGCGTGGAAGGTAAGCTTGGCAATACGGATATGTAGATCTCCTCCCTTGTAACTGACTCTGTGTAACCCTAGCCCCCTCCGGTGTCTATATAAACCAGAGGGTTTAGTTCCTAGGACAACAACAATCATAATCATAGGCTAGCTTCTAGGGTTTAGCCTACACGATCTCGTGGTAGATCAACTCTTGTAATACTCATATCATCAAGATCAATCAAGCAGGAAGTAGGGTATTACGTCCATCAAGAGGGCCTGAACCTGGGTAAACATTGTGTCCCCCACCTCCTGTTACCATCCGCCTTAGACGCACAGTTCGGGACCCCCTACCCGAGATTCGCCGGTTTTGACATCGACATTGGTGCTTTCATTGAGAGTTCCATTGTGCCGTCATCATAAGGCTTGATGGCTCGTCTCGTTGTCAAGGACAACATTACCTTTGGGGGAGCCCTGGCTGTAGGCCAAACTCTCCGACTAGGCGGCTTCGTCATGACCGCCCGCTCGGCCGTTGCGCCAACGATGACTTCTCGGGTCATCGAAAACAGCCTCCGCGTCGGCTCGGAATTCGCTGAGCAGATGGATCCAATGGAGCTCTCTTCCTTGAACGAGCTCTTGGATCGTATCGCCGCCTTGGGTGTCGCTACGGACTATGATCGGATCAGGCTTAAACCCGACCAAAGGGAGATTAACTCTCCGCCGGTTACCCATCAGATAGCGGTGGTGGAGGAGCAACACAGCAATTCTTCCTCTATCTTGAGGACAAACTATGTCCAGATTCCCGAGCTCTCCGAGCCGGATACCCGTCTACGGGAGGACATGGCCCAAGCTTTGAACCCAGAATCAGACAGTGGGCCAAACCTATTGGGCAACATCCTGGAGCCCAAACTTCCAAGATCGGAAACTCCTCCGCCCTGGGTCCCAGATCGGGTCAGGGTTCGGACTTAAATCCACCCACCCACCCAGATATAAGTGATCTTTCCCACATTAGACAAGAGCCCCAAGAGACAGTACATCACTATTGGGCCAGATTCCTCGTAATGAACAAGGTCAAGGATTGTTGCGAGGAAGATGCAATTTCATTATTTTGCAATAATTGCACAGACAAGGGAATCCTCAACGCCATAAGTCGCCGTGACATAGCACACTTCGCTGACTTGGCGGCCATAGTATAGAAGTACTGTGCGATGGAAAGCGCCTGGAAAACCCAAACAAAATCCTGGGATCCTCCGGCTCTCACTAAACCCCCCCCCCCCCCCCGTCCGAACTAAAAGGGTGTACTCTCGTAAGTCACCCGATCCAATTACAAAGAAACAAAAGCCCACTACAGGGCGTGGAACCGTATTGGAGGGATGGCTCAATGGGCCATGCAAAATTCACAGTACATCTGATACCATGCCAACACATAGCCTTAGAGCATGTTGGGTACTCCGGCAGGTGGCTAAGAGCGGCGAGGATATCCTCATCAACAATGCAACAGAGCACCGTCTAGTGGAAAATAACAATACAGTATTGACAGTCTTTGAGACCTCCGCCTCAAATAATAGGCGTAAGCGAGCACTCCGCAGCCTTGCCGAAGTCTGCCATGTGGCAGTAGTAAATCCATGGAGCGACACGGCTATAACCTTCAATGCCAGTGACGAACCTAAATTCCGAACAGCCCGAGCACCAGCCGCCTTGGTCCTTAGTCCAATTGTGGATGACTTCCAGCTTACTAAAGTGCTCATGGACGGCGGCAGCGGATTAAACCTCATCTACGAAGAAACTCTTAGCAAAATGGAAATAGATAGGAGCCGCATTGAGCAAAGCAGCACGACCTTCAAAGGAATCATCCCTAGTCGGGAGGCACGCTGCACGGGAAAAATCACACTAGATGTGGTATTCGGCACGCCGGAGAATTATAGGTCTGAAGAAATCACATTCCAAGTGGCCCCGTTCAGTAGCGAATACCATGCCCTTTTAGGGCGGGAGGCATTCACGATCTTCCAAGCTATACCCCATTACGGGTACATGAAGCTCAAAATGCCCGGGCCCAATGGAATCATCACTCTAGCTAGTGATCCGGACATAGCACTCCGCGCCGAAAATAAAACCGCCGCACTAGCCCTCGAGGTGTTATCCGAAGCCCTCGCGGCCGAAGAACTAACGGCGCTGCGCTCCATAGTGGACAGGGACGACGTGATACTCGACAAAAGATCCAAATCCACCTCTTTTAAACCAGCGGATGAAATAGTCAAATTCCAAGTCCACCCAACGGACCCTACAAACACAGCATCCATCGGGGCACAGTTAAACCCCACAGTAGACGCCGCACTACGAGAGTTCTTGCGCGAGAATTGGGACATCTTCGCCTGGCATCCTTCAGACATGCCAGGAATCCCACGCAGGCTGGCCGAGCATAGCCTTGACATTCTAAAGGGGTTCAAGCCGGTCAAGCAGACTCTTTGGCGTTTCTCTGAACCTAAGCGACATGCCATGGGAGAGGAGCTAGCCAAGTTACTGGAGGCTGGATTCATTAGAGAAATAAAACATCCGGACTGGCTAGCAAACCTAGTGATGGTACCAAAGAAGGATAAATCCTGGCGCCTATGTGTCGATTTCAAGGACCTTAACAAGGCTTGCCCCAAGGATCCCTTCCCCCTCCCCCACATCGATCAAATTATCGACGCTACTGCAGGACACGACTCATTGTGTTTCCTCGACGCATACTCCGGATACCATCAAATTAAGATGGCGGAGTCTGATCAAGCCGCAACGGCATTTATCACTCCATAGGACCCCTTCTATTTTAATACCATGCCTTTCGGGCTCAAAAACGCCGGTGCAACCTATCAACGCATGATTTAGACATGCCTGGAAACACAAATTGGCAAAACAGTGGAGGCATACGTAAACGACGTGGTCATTAAAACCAGACACGTCGAATCCTTAATAGACGACTTGAAGCTCACGTTCGACAACCTCCGAACATATGTCTCAATCCGGAAAAATGCATTTTCAGCATACCCGTCGGAAAGCTCTTGGGCTTCATCGTCTCCAGTAGAGGAATCGAAGCAAATCCGGCTAAAATCCGAGCTCTGTCACAGTTGGCTATCCCAACAGACCTCAAGCAAATCCAAAAATTAACTGGATGCGTGGCTGCCTTAAGCCGCTTTATCTCTCGATTAGGAGAAAAGGCACTACCCCTTTATCGCCTTCTTCGACGCACCGAACACTTCAAGTGGACGGATGCGGCCACGGCCGGCTTGGAAGAAATAAAAGCTGTTTTGGCCACCAACCCAATCTTGGCCGCACCAAATGTCGGCGAACCAATGCTGTTATATATAGCGGCAACACACCGAGTTGTAAGCGCGGTGCTCGTCGTCGAACGAGAGACGGACGGACATAAGTTCCCACTTCAGAAGCCGGTATATTATGTATCCACTGTCCTCACTCCATGCAAATCACAGTACCCACACTATCAAAAGATAGCATACGCGGTCTTCATGGCATCCCAGAAATTACGACACTACTTTCAAGAGTGTTCAATTACGGTGGCCTCGGAAGTACCACTCAACGACATAATAAATAACCGTGATGCCACGGGCCAGATTGCTAAATGGGCTATCGAGCTCGTCCCGTTCGACATAACATATAAACCACGGCGAGCCATTAAGTCGCAAGTACTGGCCGATTTCGTCGCCGAATGGACGGAAGCCGAACTCCCTAAAGAGTACGGCGCGTACTCCAATTGGATCATGCACTTTGACGGTTCAAAGATGCTGGCTGGTCTGGGGGCAGGCATCGTCCTGACATCCCCAACCAGAGATACAGTCCAATACGTACTCCAAATACTATACACAGACTCCAACAATGCAGCAGAATATGAGGCCCTGTTGCATGGTCTCCGGATGGCAGTCTCCATGGGCATTCAACGCCTAGAGGTGCGTGGGGATTCGAACCTAGCAATATCTCAAAGAAATGGAGACTTTGACGCCAAGGACCCAAAAATGGCGGCTTACCGCAACGCAGTCCTCAAAATGTCAGCTCGGTTCGAGGGGCTCGAATTCCACCATGTGGTCCGAGAAAACAATCAAGCGGCGGATATCCTCGCCCGCATCGGCGCTAAGCGCGACCCTGTCCCACCCAATATCTTCTTGGAAAGGATGTTTAAGCCATCCATGGTATGGGAAGGAGAGACCGGCAACAACAGTCCGGACTTGGCCACAACACCAGATACCGAACACCCTGACGTAATCGGAGGCTCTGCCACCGAAATAACACCTTCCGCCCACGTGATTATGGTTGTCATCGCCCCGTGGACAGAACCCTTCTTGGCCTACCTAACTAGGCAGGAACTACCTGAGGAGTCAAACAAGGCACGTTGCATTGTGCGGCGGTCTAAAGCCTACAAGGTCCACGAGGGAGAGCTTTATAAGAAAAGCGCTACCGGAGTCCTTCAAAGGTGCATCTCCGAAGAGGAAGGACGGCAACTTTTGGCAGAAATTCATGCTGGACTTGGCGGCCACCACGCCGCAGCCCGTGCCCTTGTAAGCAAGGCCTTCTGTACAGGTTTTTACTGGCCGACGGCCCGAGCAGACGCACAGGATCTCGTCAACGATGCGTCGGTTGCCAGCCTTTTGCAAATCAAAGCCATATGCCGCCTACCGCTCTCCAAACAATCCCCATCACTTGGCCCTTTGCGGTCTGGGGGCTTGATATGGTCGGACCCCTCAAAGGGGGAAGCCATAAGAAAAAATACTTATTGGACATGGTGGATAAATTCACCAAATGTATAGAAGCCAAACCAGTTAAAACGGCCGAGTACGGACTGATAGACTTCATATCTGGGGTTGTACACCGTTATGGCATCCCCCATAGCATCATCACCGATAACGGCTCGAACTTTACAACCGAAGAGGTAAAAATTTGGTGCAGCAACATGGGCATTAAGCTCGATTATGCTTCTGTCTATCACCCGCAAACTAACGGTCAAGTCGAGTGAGCAAATGGTCTTATCATGAGCGGAATTAAACCCAGATTAGTGCGATCCTTGAAGGAATCAGATACGCACTTGGTAGAGGAGCTCGACTCCGTACTATGGGGTCTGCGGACCATGCCGAATCGCACTACCGGATACACACCATTTTTTATGGTGTACGGCGCAAAGGTGGTACTGCCCTGCGACATAATTCATGACTCACCTCGAGTGTGCATGTACGAAGAGAAAGAAGCCGAGCTTGATCGGCAAGACAGTTTGGACGCCCTGGAGGAGGAGCGTGACGTGGCAAAAGCCCGTTCCGCATTTTATCAGCAACAGGGTCGAAGGTATCAAAGCAGAGAAGTACGGGCCCAAACTTATAACGTCGGTGAACTCGTTCTACGCCTACCGGAGAAGAAAAAGAACAAGCTCAAGCCCAAATGGGAAGGTCCCTTCGTTATTGACCAAGTTCTGACCGGTGGAGCGTACCGTCTGTGGGACGCATCGGACAATCGACTCGAGCCAAACCCATGGAACGCAGCCAGACTCCGAAGGTTCTACGCCTAGTGCCGGACTCTATGTTCGTCTCCTTACCTCCGTCAATTTTTTATATATCCGTTATCTGTCTTTTCTTTCTTTCTTCCCTTTTTCTTCAAGGCCTTAAAAGGATAAAATGTGTCTTGACTACACAATCTTTACGCGCTAGGCGTGCTTATTATACCTGGGGGCTTCTTATACAGAAGCTTAATATAGCTATATTTCGGGCTCTACGCCCTCCGCACATGTGTTACTCTTCCACATTTACCTTTTTTCACCATTATATGCATCGATATGACTTAAGTTTTGGCCAAGCTGGGTTGCCTGGCTCTTGTGTTTATGCCCTACGTTCCCGTTAATTCGGCTAGGGCATAAGGGGAGCACCTCTGCGATTGTTACTGCCGGGTCAGCCGGATGTGTACCTCAGACTGGGTGAAGCCGAAAGCTAGCGTTCTTAAGGGAATATTCGGCCGGTGAACAAAAGATGACCTTTATTTATTGTAATACATGCCCCCAGATGTTTATATCCTGCGTCTCTTTTCGCAGTTCAGACATGCACATTAGGGCATGCGTACCCAGGGAAAGGAACCCTTAACGGAACTATTCTCCCTGGAAGATGTTTCTTACTATCCATGTAATATAACATAGCTAGTTGGGTACTTGTCTGTTCAAGCACTTATGACCCCTACGCCTGGTTTCCACGCATACCCCGGTTTTTACATAACTGAGCGGGTATTCGGATACACTCCGGACTGTCGGGTCCAGAAGTTGAAGCGAAAAGGTCCGCCATGACAAATGATTTACAATCCGGCTAGGGACAATACATGTCACTTGAAGTACACAGTCACTTAGACTGACTAAATTCTTCTTCTATACCATCCAACGGGCTGTCTAGCTTACAATCCTATTGGGAATACTTTGCGGCTAATTCTACCTAGTCATACACCAAACTGACGGGGATCTCTTTCCCATCAGACCCCACAGGTCCGACCTTGGCCATGTGGTTCGGGTCAGCCTTGGTATATCGCGCCTTCACCATGGCCCAGGCTTCCCTTGCACCTTGTCGGCAGGCTGATATCTTCCATAATCGGAAGCGCCGCCGCGCTCCCTTGAGCTTCTCTACAAGCTCCCCCATGCCTCCTGGCAGGGAGGCGGATGGCCACAAGGCTTGGGCAATGCCCTGCATCACCTGCCGAACTTGTTCGTGCAGTTGTGAGAGCTCTGGCAGAAGATCACCCTGCAGACCCGGGCATCTCCTCCGCGGGACGACCCGTCAGCATACCTGCAGATATAACTCTGTTAGCCGGTTTCTTCGGCGAACTCTTTAAAAGTTCGTTTAAGCACTTACTGAAAATGCCGCGGCGAAGCCTCTTATTCTCCTTTACGGAGTCAGCAAGCTGGGCTCGAACATCTTTCAGTTCAACGCCCAGCCGGGTATTGGCGTCTTGGAGATCTTTTTTCTCCCGCCTAACCCGTGTAAGCACGCGCTCGCCAGCCTTTATCCTCCGTTGAGCATGTTGCTCATCCCCTCGCACGACCTCCGGATTCACTCCGGAGTCATCTGCAGAATCTATTGTTAGATTTGCATGCATGCCGCATACTACCTGGTACATGTCATTCTTTGCAATAGAAATAAGTGTTACCAGATGGGGCCTTCTCGGACTCCTTCACTGCGGAAACTGTGGCCTGAAGCTGGGCTTTGCACTCCTCCAGCTCTTGAGACAACCGGGTATTCTTCTCCGTAAGAACCTATGCAAACAATGATCCTTAAATCAGTTGTGCCAACTGTTTCAAGTCTCACGGGCTACTGATATACATAATTATTAGATTTTCTTACCCGTATATCCTTTACATACTGGTCCGTGGCTCTGGCAAGACCATTTGAGCAGCTCAGATGTACGCGTCTCCTGAGTTAAAGGCATCGAACGCCTCTTGGGATAAACAAGCATCGCGGAGTACGGCCTGGCGACGCCTATGATTCATGGCACTCTCCACTTCGGAATTCTTAGCGGACAGCCTATCCGCATCCTCTGTAGGAGGAACATCCGGTGTTGGCCCCATGTTAGCGTCCGCCTCTAAGTCTGGCTCTGGAGCCCGGCTGGTGGAGGCGTGGCCGGCAACCTCTCCGGATATAGTCCGGCGAGCGTTTTTCTACTAGGAAACATGGACGTTATTATATTTTAAAGACGACAACCACGGAGCGGGGTTCTTTTTCATACCTCTGCGACGGCGTCTCAGTCCTGACCGCCTTCCTTTTAAGCCTACCCGGCTTCGGTGCCCCTTTTTGGTGAGTCACTGCGGGTTCGGCATGGCGTCCCGAGGGCCTTCCCTGTAAGACACCATATGTGTGCGGTAGGTGAAGTACAGAAAAAGGGACCCTTCTCGGAAGTTGGGACTCCGGTTTTACTTACATGCGATGCAGGGAGTAGTCCAGGATAATCGGCTATGATGGCCACCATGGCATTGTCGCATCTCAATTGATAGAACGTCCTGTCAATAAGCTCTACAAATGTGTCCGGATCCTCTTCGAGTCCAGGGTCGAGGGCCCGGTCAGGGTCCTCTGGTTGTGGACGCGGGCTGTGGACCTCCCTCATAGCTTTTCGCAGTTCCTGCTATGAAATAGCAAGGTAAATATTTATGACAAAGAATGCGGGAAGGTCTGGAGTAAAAAGTAGCAGCTCACCCAGTTTGGGGGGTTGTACATGGAGAATCCATCCTGTGGCTTGATACGGATGAACTCCTCTTCCTCTCCTTTATATAAATTGGACAGTATTTTCGCTAGAGCAGCGACGGAATCCAAACCTTTACGACCGCAGTGGGTGGCATTGTCTTCTCCATTGAAGTGCCACATGGGTTGTCCCCGATATTGAAGTGGCTACACCCCCCGTATTATACATATTGACATAACCTCGATTATTGTCAATCCTGATTTGGCCAGCGTTTGTATCCGGCCCATCAGGCAAAGGACCTCTCTGTTATCTTCCTCCTGGGGGCTCCGAGGGCGCCAGCTGCGGCGTTTCTTCAAAGGGGCGTTATTAAACTCAGGAAGGCCCATCCGAACAGGGTCCGGAAGGGGGACGTCCTCCATATAAAACCACTCCGAAGGCCAGTCTTCGGATGTCTTCTCCGGAGTACCGGACAGGTATCTGGTCCCGGCGATGCGCCATATCTCGGCTCCGCCCACTTGATGTATCGACCCCTCCGGTGTACGGGGTACGAGGCAGAATAGCCTCTTCCATAGCTCGAAATGAGCTTCACAGCCCAAAAACAGCTCGCAAAGGGCGACATAGCCTGCGATGTGTAATATGGAGGCAGGAGTAAAATTATGCAGCTGGAGGCCATAGAACACCAGGAGCCCGCGGAAGAACGGATGGATCGGAAATCCAAGTCCCCTTAACAAGTACGGGACAAGGCATACCCGCTCCCCCATAGACGGGTTGGGAAAGCTGTCCGCTTGTTCCCCGCCATTGTAAGTGGCTAGTCCAGCTCGGACGGGTACCATATACGCAGGAGGAAGAAACCCCTGGGTCTGTAACTCTACTAACTGTCTGTGGGAGACGGAACACTTCTTCCAGTTGCCTGGCTTAGGGCTACGGGAGCGAGAGGCGGAGCTGCGACGACCGGCCATTATAGGATGGATTTTTCCGGGCGCGCTCCGGTGGATACTCGCTGAGGGAGGATGGTGTGATCTGGATCTGAGGATCCCCGGTCCCTTAAATAGACGATTTACTCACATGGTTAGGGTGGCAAGTGCAAAAATGCCCCGACTTCTCGCATTCGCTCGACACGTGGAGGATAGCCATTATTAGGCGCAGAAGCCGAGGAGTGCAACATTCATGGGAAGCCGGACACTACTCGACAGGTACTCAGGACTTGGAGGAGGAACCCACCTTGCAATGCCAAAGACAATTTGCGCGCCGGGCTCGTCGTCATTGAAGCCTGGTTCAGGGGCTACTGAGGGAGTCCTGGATTAGGGGGTCCTCGGACAGTCGGACTATATCCTTTGGCCGGACTGTTGGACTATGAAGATACAAGATTGAAGACTTCGTCCCGTGTCCGGATGGGACTCTCCTTGGCGTGGAAGGCAAGCTTGGCAATACGGATATGTAGATCTCCTCCCTTGTAACCGACTCTGTGTAACCCTAGCCCCCTCCGGTGTCTATATAAACCGGAGGGTTTAGTCCGTAGGACAACAACAATCATAATCATAGGCTAGCTTCTAGGGTCTAGCCTACACGATCTCGTGGTAGATCAACTCTTGTAATACTCATATCATCAAGATCAATCAAGCAGGAAGTAGGGTATTACCTCCATCGAGAGGGCCCGAACCTGGGTAAACATTGTGTCCCCCGCCTCCTGTTACCATCCGCCTTAGACGCACAGTTCGGGACCCCCTACCCGAGATCCGCCGGTTTTGACACCGACAGCCTAATCACACACAATTCATCCCAGTGAACCGTATGTTGTATATTGCACACGCCTTCATCTGGGTGCCCGTTTCTTTTGTGCCTCCTCATCCCAAACAGTTAATTGAGCTGAACCGTATGCCCTGCATCGCACATGCAACTAAATTCTGAATCGTGTTTGATGCATCTGTCATCGCAAATGTTTTGCACCATTTTTGACGGTTTTTTACACCACCGTTTGCGATTATGTCATCGTACACAGTTTCGTCGAAGGGTCTCTGATCGTAGTGTCGCATTTGGACCATCCTGCAGTAGTGCTAGAGGCAATAATAAAGTTGTTATTTTATATTTCCTTATTCATGATAAAGGTTTATTATTCATGCTAGAATTGTATTGGTCGGAAACCTGAAATACATGTGTGAATACATAAACAAAGACCATGTCCCTAGTAAGCCTCTACTAGACTAGCTCGTTGATCAAAGATGGTTAAGGTTTCCTAACCATAGACATGTGTTGTCATTTGATAACGGGGTCACATCATTAGGAGAATGATGTGATGGACAAGATGCATCCGTTAGCTTAGCATTTTGATAGTTCAGTTTATTGCTATTGCTTTCTTCATGTCAAACATCACAACATAACTGGGTGATCATAAAGATGCTCTACAGGTATCTCCGAAGGTGTTTGTTGAGTTGGCATAGATCGAGATTAGGATTTGTCACTCCGAGTATCGGAGAGGTATCTCTGGGCCCTCTCGGTAATACACATCATAAGAAGCCTTGCAAGCAAAGTGACTGATAAGTTAGTTGCACGATGATGTATTACGGAACGAGTAAAGTGACTTGCCGGTGATGAGATTGAACTAGGTATGAAGATACCTGATACGTCTCCAATGTATCTATAATTTATGAAGTACTCATGCCATTATATTATCATTCTTGGATGTTTTACAATCATTTTATAGCAACATTATATCATCTTTTGGGACTAACCTATTGACCCAGTGCCCAGTGCCACTTGCTGTTTTTTGCTTGTTTTTTACATCGCAGGAAATCAATATCAAACAGAGTCCAAACACCGCGAAACTTTTTGTGGATTTTTTATGGACCAGAAGACCACCAATTGGCCAGAGCAGCACCCGGGGGATGCCCTGAGGGGGGCACAACCCACCAGGGCGCGCCTGGGGGCCCAGGCGCGCCCAGGTGGGTATTGCCCACCTCGGTGGCCTCCCGCACCCCCTCTTTACCCTATAAAATCCCAAATATTCCAAAAACCCTCGGGGTTAACCTAGATCAGAAGTTCAGCTGCCGCAGGCCTCTGTAGCCACCGAAAACCAATCTAGACCCTTTCTGGCACCCTGCCGGAGGGGGGAATCATCATCGGTGGCCATGTTCATCATCCCGGCGGCCACCACGATGAGGATGGAGTAGTCCACCCTCGGGGCTGAGGGTTTGTACCAGTAGCTATGTGTTTAATCTCTCTCTCTCTCTCTCTCTCGTGTCCTTGAGATATCATGATCTTGATGCATCACGTGCTTTCTTAATTAGTCAGATCATATGGTGTTTTCCCCTCTCTATCTTGTTGTGATGAATTGAGTTTTTCCCTTTGAGATTTCGTTGTTATCAGATTGAATACTTTTATGGATTTGAGAACACTTGATATATGTCTTACAATTGAATACTCGTGGTGACAATGGAGTATCATATTGATTCACTTGATATATGTTTTGGCACTCAACTCGCGGATTCCCGAGGTGACATTGGGGTAATATATGCATAGGGGTTGATGCACGTTCTTGTCTTTGTTTCTCCGGTAGAAATCTTGGGGCACTCTTTGAAGTTCTTTGTTGTTGGATTGAGTATTATGAATATGAATTTTCTTTGGTGTTATTTTAGTACGAACTCTAGGATAGATCGAACGGAAAGAATAGCTTTGTGTTATTTAGTACGAACTCTTGAATAGATCGAACGGAAAGAATAGCTTTGAGGTGGTTTCGTACCCTACAAACAATTTATTCTTATGTTCTCCACTAGATAGGAACTTTGGAGTGATTCTTCCTCGCACTTTGAGGGATGGTTCTATGATCCAATTATATTAGCATTGTTGAGAGGTTGCACTAGCAAAAGTACGGACCCTAGGCCTCATTTTCAAGCATTGCAATACCATTTTTGTGCCCGTTTACTATTTGCTACCTTGCTGTTTTTATTTATTTAGATTATAAAAATATATTTATACCATCCGTATTACAGTTTTATCACCATCTCTTCGCCGAACTAGTGCACCTATACAATTTGCCATTGTATTAGGTGTGTTGGGGGCACAAGAGATTTCTTGTATTTGGTTGCAGGGTTGTTTGAGAGAGACCATCTTCATCCTACGCCTCCCACGGATTGATAAACCTTAGGTTATCCACTTGAGGGAAAATTGCTGCTGTCCTACAAAACTCTGCGCTTGGAGGACCAACACGAGTTTACAAGAATAAAGTTGCGTAGTAGACATCAATACCGACGATCGAATCTCGGGAAAGTAACATATCGACGGACAAAGGGGATTACGTATGTTGTCATAACGGTTCGACCGATAAAGATCTTTGTAGAATATGTAGGAGCCAATATGGGCATCTAGGTTCCACTATTGGTTATTGACCGGAGAGGTGTCTTAGTCATGTCTACATAGTTCTCGAACCCGTAGGGTCCGCATGCTTAACATTCATTGATGATATAGTGTTATATGAGTTATATGATTTGGTGACCGAATGTTGTTCGGAGTCCCGGATGCACGGGCATTACGAGGAGTCTCGAAATGGTTGAGAGGTAAAGATTGATATATAGACGATGGTATTCGGACGCCGTAAGTGTTTCAGAGTATACTGGGTAGTCATCGGAGTACCGGACACCCCCGGGATGTTAGTGGGCCTATTGGGCCATTAGAGGGGAGCACACCAGCCCAAAAGGGGCTGGCGCACCCCCTATGGCAGCCGCCCAAGTGGGGAAAGGGAAGGGGGGATTCAACCTCCCCTTCCTTCCCTCTTCCCCCTTTCCTTTTCCCTCTCCGGCAAATAAGGAAAGGGGGGCGCCACTTGGGGAGGACCCCAAGTAGGATTCAACCTACTTGGGGCGCCCTCCTGGCTGCTCCCTCCTCCCCCACCTATATATATGTGGGAGGGGGGAGCCTAGCACAACACAACATTGTCTTAGCCGTGTGCGGCACCCCCCTCCACCGTTTATACCGCCGGTCATATTTTCGTAGTGCTTAGGCGAAGCCCTGCGGAGATCACTTCACCATCACCGTCACCACACCGTCGTGCTGCCGGAACTCATCCACTACCTCGCCGTCTTGCTGGATCAAGAGGCAGAGGACGTCATTGAGCTGAACATGTGTTGAATGCGGAGGTGCCATACGTTCGGTGCTCGATCGGTTGGAACACGAAGAAGTTCGACTACATCAACCGCGTTGTCAAACGCTTCCGCTTATGGTCTACGAGGGTACGTAGACACACTCTCCCCCTTGTTGCTATGCATCTCCATGGATAGATCTTGCGTGTGCATAGAATTTTTTTTGTTTTCCATGCAACGTTTCCCAACAGATCCTTGCCCCGACGGTGTTCCGACGCCACCGCGAGAGAGGGGGAGAAAGCGCGCCTCCTCCTTCTTCTTCTTCCTTGGTCTCCCCCTAGATGGGAGGAGAGTTCCCCCTATGGTCCATGGCCTCCATGGCGGTGGAGGGGCGGGAGCCCCTACGATATTGGATCTCCTCTGTTCTCTTCTATTTTGCGTTCCTGTTTTCTGGCCGAAAACCGTTTCTTATATTCCCGGAGATCCGTAACTCCGATTACGCTGAGATTTTAACACGATTTTTTTCCAGATATAAGCTTCCTTGCACCTGAAGTAGAGCTCCAACCGATGTTAGAGGAGGGCACAACCCACCACCACGCGCCTGGGCTGTCTAGCGCGCCCAGGTGTCTTGTGGTGGTTGTGGGCCCCCGTTTGCGTTGATTCCAGGTCCCAAAAATTACATATATTCCAAAATAATTCTTTGTAAATTTTTATCGCGTTTGGACTTCGTTTGATATGGATATTCCGCGAAACAAAAAACATGCAACAAATAGGAACTGGCACTGGGCACTGGATCAATAGGTCAGTCCAATAAGTCATATAAAATGTTGCCAAAAGTATGTGAAAGTTGTATAATATTGGCATGAAACAATCAAAAATTATAGATACGACGGAGACGTATCAACATCCCCAATCTTAATTCCTGCTTGTCCTCGAGTAGGTAAACGATAAATAAAATAAAATTGATGTGGAATGCTACCTAGCATAATCTTGATCAGATATCTAATCATGGCATGAATATTAAGACACGAATGATT
The DNA here is from genome assembly GCF_002575655.3 of Aegilops tauschii subsp. strangulata. NCBI lineage: Eukaryota > Viridiplantae > Streptophyta > Magnoliopsida > Poales > Poaceae > Aegilops > Aegilops tauschii. The sequence continues at coordinate 304,742,705 of NC_053038.3, forward strand.
CAAAGCAATAGTCTATAATTTGACATAAATATATCAATATTCAAGCATCCCAAACAATCGTGTCTTTCAAAATATCAACGTTAAAGAAAGCTATCCCTACAAAATCATATAGTCTTATCATGCTCTGTCTTCTTAACACAAAGTATTTATCATGCACAACCCCGATGACAAGTCGAGCAATTGGTTCATACTTTTTAACGCGCTTCAGCCTTTTCAACCCTCACGCAATACATGAGTGCAAGCCATGGATATAACACTATAGGTGGAATAGAATATGATGATGGGGGTAAATATAGAGAAGTCTAAAAAGTAAGAAAGTATCACATCGACGCGGCTAATCAACGAGCTATGGAGATGCCCATCAATTGATATCAACATGGGGAGTAGGGGTTGCCATGCAACGGATGCACTAAGATCTATAAGTGTATGAAAGATCATCATGAAAACTAAGTGGGTGTGCATCTAATCCTATAATGAAAAGTTCCCACTAGTATATGAAAGTGACAACATAGGAGACTCTCTATATGAAAAACATGGTGCTACTTTGAAGCACAAGTGTGGAATTAGCATGCCCCTTCTCTCTTTATCTTTTTTTTCCTTTTTCTTTTTTCCTTTTTTTCTCTTTGTCCGGAGTCTCATCCCGACTTGTGGGGGAATCATAGTTTCCATAATCCTTTCCTCACTGGGACATGCTCTAATAATGAATAATGATGATCATCACACTTCTATTTACTTACAACTCAATATTACAACTCGATACCTATAACCAAATATGACTCTATATGAATGCCTCTGGCGGTGTACCAGGATGTGCAATGATCTAGCATAACAACGATATAAAAAATGGACAAGCCATGGAAATATCATGCTAGCTGTCTTACGATCATGAAGAGCAATATGACAATGAATGCTCAAGTCATCAAAACGGAAGCGGTGGAAGTTGCATGGTAATATATCTCGGAATGGCTATGGAAAGGCCATAATAGGTGGGTATGGTGGCTGTTTTGAGGAAGATATAATAAGGCTTATGTGTGATAGAGTGTATCATATCACGGGGTTTGGGTGCAACAACGAGGTTTGCATCGACTCTCGAGGTGAGAAAGGGCAATGCACGGTACCGTAGAGGCTAGCAAATTGCGGAAAGGTAAGAGTGCGTATAATCCATGGAGTCACATTAGTCATAAAGAACTCATATACTTATTGCAAAATTTTATTAGCCCTCGAAGCAAAGTACTACTATGCATGCCCCTAGGGGGATAGATTGGTAGGAAAAGACCATCGCTCGTCCCCGACCGCCACTCATAAGGAAGACAATCAATAATAAATCATGCTCCAACTTCATAGCATAACGAGAGACTATACGTGCATGCTTTGGGAATCACAAACCTTAACACCAATATTCTTACTAACCACAGCCGTTTACTAGTACCTCCCACATATTCCATCTCTATATCGCAAAACTATTGCAAGGAATGAACATATCATATTCAGTGATCCACAAGTTTTATGTAGGATTTTATGACTAACCATGCAATTGACCAATTCCTGTTTACTCTCTAAATAGATATATATGAAGCATGAGAGTTTAGTTCTTTCTACAAAATACCATGCTCTAATAAATATAAGTGAGGCAAGAGAGCATTCTACAAACAACGGTTTTCTATGTGAAGAGAAACAGGCAATCCAAACTTCAAATGATATAAGTGAAGCACATGAAGCATTCTATAAAGCCATACTCAAAAGATATAAGTGAAGTGCAATGAGCATTATATAAATCAACCATGGACTATCTCATACCAGCATGGTGCATGAAAGAAAAATGAAAACTAAACACAAAAGACGCTCCAAGATTTGCACATATCATGTGAACGAAACGAAGACGGAAACATACCGATACTACTTGAAGAAAGATGGGATGCCTTCCGGGGCATCCCCAAGCTTAGACGTTTGAGTCCCCTTGGATATTTACTTGTGTTGCCTTGGGCATCCCCAAGCTTTAAATCTTGTCTCTCCTCCTTCTCCTCACATCGAGACCTCCTCGATCTTTGATCACTTCATCCACACAAAACTCAACAGAGAGCTCATAAGATCCGTTAGTATAATAATGCAAATTACTACTCTAAGTACTATTGCAAACCCATTCATATTTTCTTTTTTCATTGTAGCTACTGTATTATAACTTTTCCATGGCTTATACCACCGATAGAATCGATAGTTTCATCAAAACAAGCAAAACAATGCATCAAAAACAGAATCTGTCTTAAACAGGACAGTCTGTAGAAATCTGAATATCTACCATAATTCTGTACTCCAAAAGTTATGAAAAATTACGAAAAAAATAAAAAATTGTATATCAATACTGTGCAAAAAGTTTCAGAAACTTTCGATGTTCCAGTAAAAAATGTAAAATCGCGCACTACAGCCTAAGTTTCTGTTTTTGCACCGCACATACCAACAAGCAATCTAATCATCCTAAAGGCAAATCTTGGCACATTATTTTTATAATACAATGGATTTGTACAAGGGGATAATTATTTTTGTGAAAAACTTCCATGAAAAATTTACATTGTTTCCATGAGCATGAACACAAGTGTTCAAGGTCGACCCTCACTTCTCCAATGCATCACCTTTCAATTGCTTCTCTTTTTGAAGAAGTTTTAAGGTTCCCCTCTATATTTTTTGTTTTTAAACTTTATAAAAGCACTCAACAAAAATAAATGAAGCTCTCTCTCGCCCCGTGAGCGCGAGCCCCTCCCCCGCCCCCGCGCTGCTGGCCACTCCGGCCGCGGCGGCCACCGCACGCGCTCCTGCCCGTCGGGCTGTGGGGTTCCCCCGCTCGCCTTTATGGCCCCTCCCCCAGCCCCTGATTCCCCGGCGCCAACCGAGCTCCTCGACTGGGACGCCTCCTCCTCGGAGGGAGATGGGGTCGGATCTGGCTCTGGCTCTGTGCGCTCGCCGGGTTCCCCAGCGCGCCTTCAAGGCGAGGCCTGCCTCCTCGCGAATCCACCCGCCTCTGTGCCCGCTGGTACGCCCGCCGCGCCCCAAGCTGCTCGTCTCAAATCCATTGTGGTTGCGGCGTCCTCCCCCGGGGCTGTCATTGATGGCGGACTGCCCCGCGATTCCCCCCTCCCCCGTCGGTCCCTGGGCTGCGCTCCATCATCGTCGCCCCAACCGCAGCCCAGCCGGAAATCCCGCCTGTCATTGAAGAGGGATGGATGGAGGCGAGATCCCGGAAGCAAAAGCAGCGGCTGCGGAAAGCCGTCCTCGATCCGGTGGGCAATAATGCTGCCCGTCGCCGCTCCATTGCTCAAGCTGCCGCCCGAAAGGCTTTCTTAAGGCGTTTCAAGGGCCTGTGTCTCCGTTGCCTCAGCCCTCTACACCGCCGCAAAGATTGCCATGGGAAAACACATTGCCTCACCTGCAGACTCCCCGGCCACCAATCCCGTCAGTGCCCCCAAAGCCATCTGAAGCCGGCGACACCTAGTGCGGCTGCTAGCTCCGGCCCGACCCCGCCGCCGGCAGGGCGCCCGTCCGCGACCGGCTCGTCTTCCCCCCCTCAACTGAGGCCCCCGCGCTGCCTTCCCTTCCTCCCCCACCACCGCTGTCCCTGCCACAACAGCTCATGGCAGCCACCTTCGTCCCTGCTTCCCTGCCGCGCCGTTAGCACTACAGCCACGGTGTGGTCGTCCGCACGTGGGCCATGGAGCACCAACACTTCATCCTCAAGAACCACGCCGTGCTGCTCACGGCCACGGACAACTTCCACGCCATCAACCCGATGATGGTGGGTCGCGCCCTCGAGGCGCAGCTGCGCATCGGACCGCATCTGCTGAGGGTCACGCGCCACCACCCTGAAGATTTCCTCATCCACTTCGAGGACCCGGCCTACCGCGACGCCGCTCTACGCTACAACAACATCAACGTCGAGGGTGTCTCCTTCCTCACCAAGCCTTGGCGCCCCGACGAGCACGCGGTCCGCCAGACCTGGATGCTGCATGCCCGTGTCGTCATTGAGCACCTCCCCCTCGACATGTGGTCCCTGGAGGGGGCCAAAGAGGTGCTAGGCAAGTTCTGCATCATCGACCGGCTCGACAGTCACACCTTTGAGCGCCGGGACACGCGCACGTTCGCCTGCTAGGTGTGGGTGTGGAACCTCACGGACATCCCCACCCGCCACTGCCTTTCCAGCTTCGAGGAGGGGGCTGGCCGCATGACGGAGATGCTGGGCTACTCGCCGCCGCTCAGGGCTAACTGCGTCGTCCCGCCGCCCCCTGAGGGGGAGCGCAGCTCCCTGCTCTTCCACATCGACCGCGTCGAGGACTGGACACCTCGCGGGCCGCGGTCTCCTGAGTCCTACCAGAGCGGCCTGCCATCCTCGGGTTCCAACGACGATGATCGCCGCCCCATGCCGGAGATCGCCACGCTTAACTGGAGGTTCAACGTCGAGGACAACCGCGAGCACCACCCGCCGCCTGCGCCGGCACCAGCAGCGGGCCAGGCAGGCGCCACGTGTGGCTTCTACAGGCTGCCATGGTATACCGGCTCCGGCCCGCCGTGGTGACCACGACAGGGAGGGTGGCTCGGGCTGCCGCTCTTGGAAGGATGCGTTGCTTGGTTTCGGCCATCCCAGCAAGGACGCCCCGGCTGCCCGCTCGCCCAGCGCCGAACGTCACCGCAGCCACACGCCGGGGCCGTGTCACAGGCGGCGCCACGTCGACGCTCAAGCCAAGATGCCGGAGCCACTCCTTGCCCCGCCGCGCCGCCTGCTGCCCCTGGCGGCCGCACCAGTTGTGGTGGCTCCCCCACCCCCTCCAGCTCCTCCAGCTCAGATTGACACACCGCTTCCGCCCGCTGAAGAGCCTGAAGACCCAGTGGCCCGCTTCTTTGCTAGCAGAAGCGACGCCATCACCCCTCCCCGCTGGACTGATAGTATGGTGTTCGAGGTAAATGCCACAATTGAAGCCGCCCTGGCACAACCGCTGTCCTTGTCCCCAAGCCTCCGGAAAAGCTCGCAAAGCAGATGACAGCAGATCACCGGGCCCCTTCCACTCTCAGCCGCGCTCGCACTCCTCTGCGCAGCCGTCCAAGCCCCACCCTGAAGACGACCAAGACAGCAACACCGATGACAGTTGAGCTAGTGCACCTCCCCCTGGTCACTGCTTAGATGGATGGCCTCGAGATAGGGCAGTGCAGCTACTAGGAGGATCAAGGCAAGCAGACGGTCGCCCGTGCCCTCTTCACCGACGTTCAGAAACCCATCATCGCCTCTCCAATTGCGCCACCACCGGATGCAGGGAAGCCAAAGAAATAGATGCTTCCCTCCAGAAGGAGTGCTCGCCAAGCAGGAGCAAAGAATGACGTCCCGGTGGCAAGCCGAGCTTCCTCGAGGATAGTCCAAGGCCTTGGCATCCTCGCCCCGGGCGACAAGATGACGGCATCCGCGGCGAAGAAGCTCGTGCAGCGTTTCGAAGAGCCACTCTCCCAGGAAGACATCCATGGCCTCGAGCTCCTCACCCGCCTCGACGACGCAGCTCTACATGTAGCAGCAGGACTTGGTGGCCCAACCACAGTCGCCGAATGAGTGCTCCATGTTAGCAAAACCTCATGTAAACCAGCAGAGGCCGGTGATGCGCCGGTAAGAGTTAGGAATGTTTCTCTTCTTTCAGTCGGCAGGTTTAGTGGTAGTTGTAGCAATCTGGCAACGCGGAGCAAGGGCTACTGGTGGTGCTCGCGTTCGCCGCTGCCTGCTAGTTGTGCTGGTGTGCCTGTCCTCTCTGTGTTAGGGTGGTGGTAGGAGCTATAGATCGACGGCGGTAGTAGAGCGCTACTGGTGGTTGCCGCTGTTGATGTTGCTTGCTAGTTTGGCATGTGTACCCTGTTGTTTTACTTCTCTAGTGATGTTTCTCTGCTGGCAAACTTGTTTCCCCCATGAGTAGCCCAACCTGCACTATCATATCCTGGAACGTTAGAGGCCTGAATTTTCCTACTAAATGCCACGCTGTCCAGGAAAGTTTAGCTGCTTGGAAACCATCCATTGTTTGTTTCCAAGAGACGAAAATTAGTAACTGGACTGATGCCCTATCTAGGGAAATTGGGGGCGCGACACTAGACCAAGTATGCCACCTGCCTGCCAACGGATCTAGAGGAGGCATCAGCATCTTCTGGAACAACACTTTGGTGCATCTTAGCAACTGTATCGCCTCCCAGTTTTCCCTGACGGCTACTGTCAAATCCCTAACGGAGGATAAGGAGTTCTACCTCACGTCAGTTTACGGCCCAACCGATGACAACCTCAAAGAAGCTTTCCTTGATGAGTTATGCTCTGCTGCGCCTGTTTTCAGCCGCCCTGGCTCGCCCTTGGAGACTTTAACCTCATCTATGAAGCTAGGGATAAAAACAACCTAAACCTAAACTGACGTCTGATGGGAAAGTTCAGAGCTGCGCTCAACAGAGCCGAGTTGTTTGAAATTAGAAGGAAGAATAGGAAATTTACATGGAGTAATGAGCAGCAGACTCCCACTCTTGTTGCCCTTGATCGTGTATTCTGCAACACGAGGTGGGATGCCCTCTTCCCCCAACACCTGCTGCATGCCGCCTCAACCTCTATTTCCGATCATTGCCCTCTGGTCCTGGCAGATGCATGTGCTCCTCCCGGCAGAGCGAGGTTTCGCTTTGAGAATTTCTGGCCAAAATTTCCGGGGTTCCATGAGGCTGTCTCTGAAGCTTGGACGAGGCCAGTCCAGTCAAGTTGCAAGCTCCTCTCCCTGCACGTCAAGCTGAAGCGCACGGCCAACGCCCTGAGGAAGTGGAGTAAAGGATTGTTTAGCGATGCAAAGCTCCAATTCCACATGGCCCAAGAGATTATCCTGCGCCTTGACACCGCTCAGGAAAACAGGACCCTATCTGATGCAGAATGGGAGCTGCGTAAAAAGCTGAAGCTGCGGTTGTTGGGTTTAGCTGCGATAGAACGGGCGAGAAAGAAACAGAGCTCCCGCATCAATTGGCTTAGGGCGGGGGACGCCAGCACTGCTTTCTTCAATGCCAAGATCAACGCAAGACGGCAAAAAAACTTCATCCTATCGCTTAAGAAAGGGAACTGCAGAGTGTCTAACCACAAGGAAAAGGAGAAGGTGATCTTGGATCATTTCCAGAGCATCATGGGTCAGAAGTTCACGCGCGCCTGTACAATCAACTGGGATGTGATCAACTTGCCGCATATTGACAATGGGGGAATGGATCTCCCATTCTCCGAGGAGGAGGTCTGGCAAGCAATCAAACAAACGCCGACGGATCGCGCCCCGGGTCCGGATGGCTTCTCGGGGATTTTCTACCGTAGCTGCTGGGCTACTATCAAGCAGGACCTCCTTGACGCTCTAAATCAGTTCTACCATATGAACTGTTCAAACTTAGGAATCCTGAACTCTGCAAACGTAGTGCTTCTGCCCAAGCTTCCCGAGGCCTCCGAAATTGGGCAGTTCAGACCAATCAGTTTGGTGCACTCTTTTGCAAAGCTCATTGCAAAGATCCTGTCCATTAGACTTGCACCTAGAATAGCTAACATCATATCTCCTGCCCAGAGTGCCTTCCTAAAAAGTAGGTGCATCCATGTCAGCTACCTATTCGTTAGAAACGCCGCCCGCAGTTTCCATAGAAAGAAGAAGCAGATGCTCCTGTTTAAGCTGGATATAGCCAAGGCTTTCGACTCGATCTCGTGGGAATACCTACTGGAGTTGCTGCAAAATCTAGGCTTCTCGCTCAGGTGGCGCAGCTGGATCTCCGCTCTATTGGCCTCGTCGTCCTCCTCAATGGATCCCCATGCCCAATAATACAACACTTCCGTGGCCTGCGGCAGGGGGACCCCTTGTCCCCGTTTTTGTTCATCTTGGTGATCGACATGCTCCACCGTGTTCTCGAGGCAGCACAAAACTCTGATCTCCTTACACCCCTTCCTGGTCAAGATGCAAAATTGAGACTCAGTCTGTATGCTGACGATGCCATTCTCTTCTCCAACCCCACACGCGAGGTTGTTGCCGGCCTTCTGGATATCATGCACCACTTTGGACATGCCACCGGACTGCGGATGAACCCTGAAAAGTCAACTGTTGCACCCATCCAATGCCAAGAAATCGACCTTGACCATATCCTGGAGGCTTTCGCTGGAGCACGCGTTGCCTTCCCGATCACATACCTTGGTCTTCCAATCACCTTAGGTAGGCTGAGAAAGGTGCACCTGCAATTCGTATACGATAGAATTAGGGCAAAGTTAGCTAGCTGGAAGGGTAGACTGATGAACGTGGCCGGCAGGCGAGTGCTCGTGCGCTCTGTGCTCACAGCTATGCCTATTTTTGCACTCACCGCAATACAGGTAAACGCCAGCTTCCTCAAGGACATAGATAAAATCTGTAGAAAGTTCCTCTAGGTGCAAGAAGAAAACCTTACGGATGGCAAGAGCAAGGTCAGTTGGCGCCAAGTGTGCTCTCCAGTAGAGCTGGGCGGCCTTGGGATCCATGATCTTCAAAAATTTGCCAGAACGCTTCGTCTACGTTGGCTGTGGTTGTCTTGGGCCGAACCAAACAGGCCTTGGGTTGGCTCGGCCATCCCATGCGATGAGCGGGACCGAGCCCTTTTTGCCGCTGCCACAATTGTCAGGATTGGCGACGGCAAAACTGCTCTGTTATGGGAATCAACATGGATGGGGCCACTCCCTTTGCGTGAAATAGCCCCGGCGCTGTACAAGCGATCAAGAGCAAAGAATCGATCTGTCAGGGAGGCGCTGCACGGACACAGATGGATGCAAGACATAAGAAGACCACCATTCACAAATGCTTTCCTAGAGAAATTCCGCTGCCTCTGGAGATTAGTTCGAAATGCAGAGGCAAGCCTCATCACCGGTGATGTAGATTCGATCACCTGGAAAACAACTACATCTGGAACCTACTCCGTTGCGGCAGCTTACAAGCTGCAATTTGCTGGCAGGGTGGCCTCTCCTTTCAAAGACATGTTCTGGCGGGCATGGGCTCCCCCCCGTTGCAAGTTTTTCATTTGGATGCTCATGTTGGATAGGCTATGGTGCGCTGATCGTCTACAGCGTCGAGGCTGGCCAAACAACTATTTTTGCCCTCTATGTCTGCGAAACTTGGAGACCTCGCTGCACATTCTATGGGAATGCCCGCATGCCAGGATGATCTGGCAAAAGGCTGCGGACTGGTCTGGATGCAGATCACTCGATCCCATTGGCTGGCAAAACCCTAAAAGCTCAAAAGAGATGTGGATTTCTATCGTCTCCAAGACGACGGCTGAACAAAAGAAGGGCATCAAATCGATGATGATCCTGGTGTCATGGAGGATATGGCTTGAGCGAAACAACAGAATCTTCAGCAACAAAATCTCAACGGTGGAAACCACAATAAGGGAGATTCGAGGAGACTTGGAATTGTGGAGACTGGGGGGTGCATCCTGCCTGCTGTCGCCTTTCGGGGACCCAGGCTGAGAGAATTTTCGTCTGTGCTGTCCTCCTCCTCCTCTTCTTCTCCTTTTAATTTCCTCTTCCTTTTCATCCTTATGACCGTCTTGGTCTATGTACATATTGCTCCCTACCTATCATAATGAAAAAGCCCAGCCTTGCTGGTCTCCCTTAAAAAAAATAGAAATAAATGACTCTCTAAAACTTTCGGGTTGTCTCCCTGGCAGCGCTTTCTTTAAAGCCATTAAGCTAGGCATAAAGTGCTCAAGTAATGGATCCACCCGGATCCCAAGGTATATCAAAGCCAATTTTATTTAACAATGATTTGGCATTTAGTAGTGAGCACAAAGAAACAAATATCATGCAATGATAAAGTCTAACTCTCTTCCTATGCATCGGCATGTCATACAAGAACAATTCATGCACATCAAGTAAAGGCCAATACATAGCAGAAGAAGTTCCTTGCAATTTTTTCGTGTTGGCAACATAGAGAGGTGGAGATATAGTTCCTGTCTCATAATAATTGCAAGTAGGAGCAGCAAGCACATGCATATTATATTCATCAAAATCATCATGTGCAACCGTAGAATGCAACCCATCAATATAATCCTTAATAAGAACAAACTTCTCCGATATAGTGTAATTTGGAGAATTCAAAAAGATAATAGGACTATCACTACAGGAATCAGGCACTTTGCCGTCTGCCATGGCTAACGGCAAAGGCATGCCTGGCGGACGGCAAAGGCCTTTACCGTCAGCCAGCAGACGACAACAGGTCCGGCTGAATAGGCTATGGCAAAGGGTTCTTTGCCGTCTGCTGGCGGACGACAAAGATAACACGGTATTTGTCGTCAGCTAGCTGACGACAAAGGACCTGGACGACACACGTGGCAGCTTAGGGCCGTTAAGGGGTTAACGGTGCGCTTTGCCGTCTGCTGACAAACGGCAAAGATGCATAGTTCTTTGCCGGCAGAGAAACCATATAGGCCAGCCAAGTGCCCCCAGGTTGCACAGGTAGCTGCCACGTGGCAGCTTTGCCGTCTGCTAGCTGACGACAAAGCTCTTTGCCGTCTGCCAGCAGACGGCAAAGTGCTTGTATAGCCCCTGTTTTTTCTTAAATTCATTCAATTTGATAGAATTTCACACACACACACACACATATATATATACACACACACACACACATTTCAAAATAATTTCAACAAGCATACCAACAATAAGTTTCCAACATCACAAGAAACATACAAGTTTCCAACAACATATCCAACATACAATGATTTCCAACAAGAAGTTTCCAACAACATATCCAACATACAATGATTTCCAACAAGAAGTTTCCAACAACATATCCATATATACATACATATCCAAAACAAGTTTCCAACAAGAAGTTTCCAACAACATATCCATATATACATACATATCCAAAAGAAGTTTCCAACAAGTTTCCATAAATAAAAAGGAAGCACAAGGAGAAGAGTACACTCCATCAGTGCAAGCTTCCTCATCTAAAGCAAATATGCAAATTGGGAAAGATGAAAGTTAGAAGAAGAAGAAGACTAGCTAGAAGAAAAAGAAGAAAAGGAAGAAGAAAAAGAAGAAGAAGAATTTATCTTCTCTTTCTTTTTCTCCTCTCCTCTTCTTTATCTTCTTCTTCTTCTAACTAAGGTAGGTAAAAATGCCATTTTTTAGCTAAGCTAGGTAAAAATGCTAAGTGTGTAGATCGTTTTTAGAGCTAAGCTAGGTAAATATGTAATTTTGGAGCTAACCTAGGTAAAAATGGATCATATTGGAGCTAACCTAGGTAAACTGGGTCATTTGGGAGCTAACCTAGGTAAAATGGATCATATGGAGCTAACCTAGGTAAAATTGGTCATTTTGGAGGTAACCTAGCTAATTATGCCATTTTTAGTTAACTAAGCATATTATGCCATTTTTGACATAAGTAAGCTAAGTATAGGTCTTTCTTGAGCTAACCCAGGTAGGTAAGCATATTAGAGCTAATTTAGCATTTTAGAGCTAACTTAGGTCATTTTGGAGCTAGCTTAGGTAAAATTGATAATTTTGAAGCTAATTAGGCTTATTATGTCATTTTCTAGGACAATAAGCTAACTATTTGACATATATGAGGTTACCAAGATTGTTATGCCATTTCAAACCTAAGTAAGCTAATTATGCCATTTTTTACATAAGTAAGCTAAGTGTATGTCATTATTGAGCAAACCTAGGTAACTAAGCATATTATAGATAACTTAGCATATTAGAGCTAACTTAGGTCATTTCGGAGAAAACAAAGCTAAGTATAGATCATTTTGGAGATCTGACATACCTGACATACTTCACTCCTCCTTCTTCTCCTTCTCCTTCATCATCCTGATGTGCTTAGAGCGGCGAGGCAGTGGGATGTAGTCTTCTACCACAATTGGCATGGCCATGTCGCCCGGTGCTACCTCTTGAGCATGCGTTGGTTTTCCCTTGAAGAGGAAAGGGTGATGCAGCAAAGTACCGTAAGTATTTCCCTCAGTTTTTGAGAACCAAGGTATCAATCCAGTAGGAGACTACACGCAAATCACCTAGTACCTGCACAAACAATCAAGAACCTTGCAACCAACGCGATAAAGGGGTTGTCAATCCCTTCACGGCCACTTGCAAAAGTGAGATCTGATAAAGATAATAAGATAAATATTTTTGGTATTTTTGTTGTATAGATTGGAAAATAAAGATTGCAAAATAGTAAACTAAAATTATAGATCAGAAACTTATATGATGTAAAGTAGACCGGGGGGGGCATAGGTTTCACTAGTGGCTTCTCTCAAGATAGCATATATTACGGTGGGTGAACAAATTACTGCCGAGCAATTGATAGAAAGCGCATAGTTATCAGAATATCCAGGCATGATCATGAACATAGGCATCACGTCCGTGTCAAGTAGACCGAAACGATTCTGCATCTACTACTATTACTCCACACATCGAAGGCTATCCAGCATGCATCTAGAGTATTAAGTTCATAAGAACAGACTAACGCATTAGGCAAGATGACATGAGTAGAGGGATAAACTCAAGCAATATGATATAAACCCCATCTTTTTATCCTCGATGGAAACAATACAATACGTGTCGGTTCCCTTTCTGTCACTAGGATCGAGCACCGCAAGATTGAACCCAAAGCTAAGCACTTCTCCCGTTGCAAGAAAGATCAATCTAGTAGGCCAAACTAAACCGATATTTCGAAGAGACTTGCAAAGATATTAAATCATGCATATAAGAATTCAGAATAAAAATCAAATATTGTTCATAGATAATCTTGATCATAAACCCACAATTCATCGGATCTCGGCAAACACACCGCAAAAAGAATTACATCGAATAGATCTCCAAGAAGATCGAGGAGAACTTTGTATTGAGATCCAAAGAGAGAGAAGAAGCCATCTAGCTAATAACTATGGACCCGAAGGTCTGTGGTAAACTACTCACACATCATCGGAGAGGCTATGGTGTTGATGTAGAAGCCCTCCGTGATCGAATCCCCCTCCGGCAGATCGCAGGAAAAGGCCCCAAGATGGGATCTCACGGGTACAGAAGGTTGCGGCGGTGGAAAAGTGGTTTCGTGGCTCCCTAGATGTTTTCAGGGTATAAGAGTATATATAGGCAAAAGAAGTAGGTCAGTGGAGCTACGAGGGGCCCACGAGGGTGGGGGCGCGCCTACCCCCTGGGCGCGCCCTCCTGCCTCGTGGCTGCCTCGTTGCTTCCTTGACTTCCACTCCAAGTCTCCTGGGTTGCGTTTGTTCCAAGAAAGATCCTCGCGAAGGTTTCGTTCCGTTTGGATTCCGTTTGATATTCCTTTTTTGCGAAACACTGAAATAGGCAAAAAAACAGCAATTTGCACTGGGCCTTCGGTTAGTAGGTTAGTCCCAAAAATAATATAAAAGAGCATATTAAAGCCCATTAAACATCTAAAACAGATAATATAATAGCATGGAACAATCAAAAATTATAGATATGTTGGAGACGTATCACCCGGCCGTGGGATCACCGACGCCACCACCATCGCGAGGTCATTGTCAGGCACCACCACCATCGCGAGGCCATCTTCAGGCAGCACCATCACTAGGTCATCGTCAGCCACCACCATCTCTTGCCCATCGTCAGCCACCACCATTGCTTTCCCAATGTTAGCCACCACCATCGCTTGGCCATCGTCAGCCACCACCATCGCGAGGTCATCACCAGATAGAATAGGCTGCACCTCCTCATCCCCACTCTGCTCCTCTTCTTCCCCACTCCATTCCAGATCATCCTCGCTGCTGCTTTCGTTGTAGGCAGACTCGCTGCTGCTTTTGCTATAGCCAGAGTCGCCGCTGCTGCTCCCATTGCCTGACCAAATGCAACAAAGTTTTTTTAACAATCAGTCTGAGACAAAGCCAAAATGGAGAGGAAGAAGAGGCAGAGCGTACTGGCATCATCGTCGTCCTGGTAGCGCATGCGGCACATAGTCGTGTTGAACACCTTCACGGTGAGGGTGGCGTTGCCGTCGTACATGAGGACAAGGAAGTACCCATGCCGCAGGTCGTAGGCACGGACGAACTGCTCCCCGCCACGACACAAGTACATGTGGTTGTACCTAAACACCACATCCACGTCCCACAGCCTGCGAAGCCCGCTGCCGGCATGTCGCTGCTTCACATTCTTTGGACGATGGCCGTCCAGCATCTTCATAAAAGTGTCAGGCAGCCTCTGCAGCGTGGGTCAAGTAGTGATGTAGCAAACAACAGAGTTATGATAAAGAGATGGATGAGGGGGAGATCTCTCCTTTTATATACATGCCTCTTGGACGAATTCTCAAGTATGATCGTGAAGAACTCGAAACCTTCCAAGTCGTACTCCGGTGTGGCAGAGCGCAGCTTGCGGTGGCGGCCTGCCCACATCTCTGATAAGCAGCAGAAGAGACCAATTAGTATCTATAACCATGTCTATAAACACAGCTAGCTAGAACCATATCTATCAACTATATCATATTAATTTGATAAATGGACATACTTGGAACAGAGCCAAGTTTTTAGACATGAAAGAAAACTGAGAAAAAAAAGCGATGCACTTGTGCTCAACAACATCAACAACACTTAATTAATTTGGTAGGTTAGTTGGCAATGGCAATTGGCACCCTTCAAAACTAGGGATTTCTTTAGACATGAAAGAAAACTGAAAATGTTGAAAAATAGAGCATAGTAATCTAAAAATAGGGGGAAATACACTTCTTCTTCCTCCTCTTTATCTTCTTATTTTTATTTTTTTCATCTTTCTTCTTTCTTCTTAACCAAAACTAAACCTAAAGTTCCTTGTGGTGTCATCACATTGGAATACTTGTGGCAACAATCATAGTTGCACCATATTTTAGGTGGCTCCAGGTTGACATACTAGAGCCGAGCACAAGATTTATCCTTGGTATGTGGATTTAGGTGGATCTAGATTGACACACACCAAGCAAACAAACATACCTCAAATCAGAAACTAAGGGCAGTGTCCTAAAATCAATTTACTTTGTATGCAAATCAGAACATGTACCACATCAC
Organism: Aegilops tauschii subsp. strangulata; assembly: GCF_002575655.3. NCBI lineage: Eukaryota > Viridiplantae > Streptophyta > Magnoliopsida > Poales > Poaceae > Aegilops > Aegilops tauschii. The sequence goes on from NC_053038.3 coordinate 304,757,741, forward strand.
ATTACCATAGGATCCTATTACAGGAAAGGTATGGAAATGCAATGTGGGGTAAGACATTATATCCATACCGCAATGTTATACGTTCTCAACTATGATTACAAGAGATACAGCTAACATAGGAGAATAGGTCCTATTTAACTTGAGGGCTAACGGCATGAGGTTATCATTTATCAAATATACACTGAGTCCATGTTGCGAGTTTGAGGCACACACACACCTTAGCCGTTGTTGAAGTAGGAGATTAGAATGACCAGAACCTGAGAAAAAAAACGACAACAGCGACATCATGAGCATTAGCTAAACAAAACCTAAAGAAATAAGCATCTGCCAGCAAGAGAAATAAGCATCAGCTAAACGGTCTGTCAACAAATTGATCGTAGATATGGAACTTTGTAATGCTCATGTTTCAACTAATAGGGATTCCAAAACTACCAAGACTCAGGCATCTGATCGACAAATAAACTTGAGGTACATTAGCAGTAATATAATTTGATTACAAGCCAGGTGAAATGCTAACATACTCATTTACTACACAAATGTATCAGATTCAGTTCCATGCAAGAGCTGGTTCATGTCTAGAAGAGGAAATGAATGCAATTCTATATAGACAAAAACACATGTAGGAATGTTATACATAGCAGAACTTCAGTATTTCGTAGTATTACTAATTAAGTAAATGTGTAGACAGTGGAGTGGAACATGCATATAAATTTTACTGGATATGATCACAGATTCATATGAGGTGTACATATAAATTTTACTCCACGGGATCACAGAATCAAACAATCACTAGGCCTACCAATCACTTCAACTAAACCTAAAGTAAACCTAAACTAAACCAAACCTAAAGTAAACCTAAACTAAACTTAAAAAACAGAAACAAAAACAGAAAAAAATACAAGAGGTCTCACCAGAGCCGGGGTGCGCCGGAGCGGCGGGGCGGCGGCGGGGGTGGAGGAGAGGGGCGCCGGGGCGGCCGGGTGGAGGAGGGGGCGCCGGAGCGTCGGGTGTCGGTGTCAAAACTGACGGATCTCGGGTAGGGGGTCCCGAACTATGCGTCTAAGGTTGATGGTAACAGGAGACAGGGGGCACGATGTTTACCCAGGTTCGGGCCCTCTCTATGGAGGTAATACCCTACTTCCGGCTTGATTGATCTTGATGGATATGAGTATTACAAGAGTTGATCTACCACGAGATCGTGATGGCTAAACCCTAGAAGTCTAGCCTGTATGACTACGGTAATGAGTCCCTCCTTCCGGACTAAGTCCTCCGGTTTATATAGACATCGGGAGGATCTAGGGTTACATAAGGTCGGTTACAAAAAAGGAATCTACATATTCAGCCGCCAAGCTTGCCTTCCAAGCCAAGGAGAGTCCCATTCGGACACGGGGCAGTCTTCGGTCTTCGTGTCTTCATAGCCCATCAGCCCGGCCCATGGCTATCAGGCCGGACGCCCGAGGACCCCTTAGTTGGGTTGGGTTCGAATAATGTCTTTGGTCAATAGTTGGGTTGCCCGGCTCCTGTGCTTACTACCTTATGTTCCGCTACAACGGCTAGGGTAGTAAAGGGAGAACTACTGCGATTGTGTCCCGGTTCTTCCGGATGAGCACCTCAGTAGAGAAAGCCGAAAACTGACTGTCATGATGCGGCGGGAGCCGGTCAGCTGTTCGAGTGGTTCCAAATCGTTGGAGATTTTTGTGATGCCCCAAGACCGACGCTCCAGACGCCTGCCATGTTTTGCGTGACCGTCATGTGTTTTATTTGTTTGTTGCATTCATCATCGCATCATCCGCATTGCATCGGCACTCTGTTGCCGTCATTGTTTTCAAACTTGCATTCGTTCGTAGTTGCCGCGTTCCCCCCTTGTCTTCGTTGACCGTTCCGAGACCAACCGTGTTTTCGGTTCCCTCTTGTCAAACCAACTAACCTCTCTCGTCAGCCCGCGATCCCCTCCCGCGCGTCCGAAAGTTGTCCCGTACCCGACCCGGTTTGTTGTTACCGTTGGGTCCGGATCATCCCCTAACATCTACAAAACATCTCCGTTTTCTTATTTGGACTCCCTACCTATTATTTTCTCGATCGTCCGATTTTAATCGGAGGGACCAAATGCCCCTATCAAAAATTCACTTGTTATATATAAGACCACCATCTACCAAATCAGTCCAACCCTAGCCTAAACCTATTCCCCTCCTTGCGCCGCCACCCACTCACCCTGTTCCTCGGGATCCTTCCCCGACCAACCACCTTGCGATCCATTCCACCCAACCAGATCGCACCGACCGCCTCCCTCGTTTTCAGCATTGAACCAACCCCAGGCCCCTCGATCCACTCCTCGCCCGAGCCCCGGAGCTCCTCCATGTCGTGCTCCTCCTCGAGCCCAAGGACGTGCCTCCTTTGCTCGATCCCCACCAGCCAGCAGCCCCGTCGCGCCGGCCATGCTCCTCCGCGCTGGCCATCAGCAGCGCACCCCGGCGCCCTGCTCCGGACCTCGACCTCGTCGCCCTCGACCCCGCTCGACTCGCCGGAGAGCCGTCAGCCATGGAGACCACCGCGACAAGGCCAGCCCCCGTCGCCCTTCTCCTTTTCCTCCGTCCTTCTCCACCTCCGTAATCTCTCTGCTCCCTCTCTACTGCTATGGTCAGGTGCCTCGTCGTCCGCGCCAAGACCAGCTAGCAGGCGCCCGCGTTCGTCGTCCCGAACCTCGCCTTCGCCTCACAACTCCGCCTCAACTCCGGCCGGATCGGCTCGGTTCCCCGCCGCCCCGCCAAGTCCATGGAGCCGCCTCCCCGTCGCACGTCCGGTGAGGTCACCGGAGAGTGTCGTGCCTCTGCTGCCTCTCTATCCCGCCGTCGCTCCTAGCTTTCCTTCCCTGTTCCCTCTCTGAATCCTCTCCCTGACCTTCTTTTCTTCAGGCTTCAATAGCAGCCATGGAGCCGCCTCCGCTTCGATTCGGCAGGGAACGGGACCCCAACGACCTGCACCGCCCGGATCCGTGTCTCCCATGCCGCCAGCTTTCGCGTCTGCTTCCGCTACGCCACGCCAGCGCGCCGCCCTTTGCCAAGTCCACCGTCGCCGGCCTCTGCTCGCTCTGCTCCGAGCAGAGTAGCTTCGCTCGTCCCGCACGAGAGCCTTGACCCTGCTTCGCTCGCGTTGACCCTCTGAATCGACCGTGCCAGCGCACGCGTCGAACCGCTTCCCTGCGCGTGGCCTAGATCCACAGCAGGCCCAGCACGCCCAGCCAGCCTCGCCGGCCTGCTCCACCGCGCCCTCCCGCGGGCCGCCTTCTCGTCTGGGCCGAGCCCATGGGTGAGCAGCCCCTCCAGTTCCCCTGTTCCTGTTGGCCCAAGTGCAGTTTTGGCCCGTGTAGTTTTTTCCCAGATCTGCGATTTTATGCATTATCCAGAGAACTGCAGTTTTACAGAAAACCCCTTGAGTTCATGCATATAATAACTAATTAATCATGCATCAGTTTTAAATAACCTATATTTGTAAAATGCTTAGAATTTTGTGTAGATTAATAATTTGCCACTTTCATCCCATGTTAAAATGTTTAAAATGTTGTTTGTTTAATTTGCTCAAATGCCATGTTAAAATGATTTATTCCATAACTAAATAACCGTAGCTCGGATTTAAATAAACTTTATATGTAAATGGGGTAGAAAAATGCCTAGTTTAACATGGTGCACTTCATTTTGCTGTTTAACAACATTAAAATTGTGTTTAGGGCAGAACAGTACCAAATCTAAAATATGCGCATGAGGATTTTCCGGAATTGTTGTTGGTTGTTCCGGCCTCATTTAAACTTGCCTAAATAGTTAGTTTACTTATGCTTCTCCTCTTGCCATGTTAATCAACATTTAATATTTCTGGGTACATAACCGAGAGAACTAAACAATTGTTGTGGTGTTTCGTCAATATGCAACTCGTTGCATATTGAGCTCCACTTAACTTGTAGTTTCGTTTGTGCACTTTGCCATGCCATGCCTCTTTAAACCTGACATGCATCATACTTGTTTGTGCATCATGCCATGTGTATGTGGTGGTTGTTTACCATGTTGTTTTGCTTCTTTCCGGGTTGCTTCTTTCGTTAGCTTCGGTTTCGTTCCGGAGTTGTGAGGATTCGTTCGACTACATCCGTTTGTCTTCTTCATGGACTCGTTCTTCTTCCTTGCGGGATTTCAGGCAAGATGACCATACCCTCGAAATCACTTCTATCTTTGCTTGCTAGTTGTTTCGCTCTATTGCTATGCCGCGCTAACTACCACTTGCTATATCATGCCTCCCATATTGCCATGTCAAACCTCTAACCCACCTTTCCTAGCAAACCGTTGCTTGGCTATGTTACCGCTTTTGCTCAACCCCTCTTATAGCGTTGCTAGTTGCAGGTGAAGATGAAGATTGCTCCATGTTGGATTATGTTTATGTTGGGATATCACAATATCTCTTATCTTAATTAATGCATCTATATACTTGGTAAAGGGTGGAAGGCTCGGCCTTATGCCTGGTGTTTTGTTCCACCCTTGCCGCCCTAGTTTCCGTCATACCGGTGTTATGTTCCTTGATTTTGCGTTCCTTACGCGGTTGGGTGATTTATGGGACCCCCTTGACAGTTCGCTTTGAATAAAACTCCTCCAGCAAGGCCCAACCTTGGTTTTACCATTTGCCTACCTAAGCCTTTTTCCCTTGGGTTCTGCAGACTCAAGGGTCATCTTTATTTTAACCCCCGGGCCAGTTCTCCTTCGAGTGTTGGTCCAAACCGAGCGATGTCCGGCGCCCCCTGGGCAACCAGGGTCTATGCCAACCCGACGTCTGGCTCATCCGGTGTGCCCTGAGGACGAGATATGTGCAGCTCCTATCGGGATTTGTCGGCACAGCGGGCGGCTTTGCTGGTCTTGTTTTACCATTGTCGAAATGTCTTGTAAACCGGGATTCCGAGACTGATCGGGTCTTCCCGGGAGAAGGAATATCCTTCGTTGACCATGAGAGCTTATAATGGGCTAAGTTGGGACACCCCTGTAGGGTTTTATCTTTCGAAAGCCGTGCCCGCGGTTATGTGGCAGATGGGAATTTGTTAATATCCGGTTGTAGAGAACTTGACACTTGACCCTAATTAAAACGCATCAACCGCGTGTGTAGCCGTGATGGTGTCTTTCCGGCGGAGTCCGGGAGGTTAACACGGTTTCTGGGTTATGTTTCACGTAAGTAGGAGTTCAGGATCACTTCTTCATCATTACTAGTTGACGACCGTTCCGTTGCTTCTCTTCTCACTCTTATTTGCGTATGTTAGCCACCATATATGCTTAGTGCTTGCTGCAGCTCCACCTCATTAACCCTTTCCTTCCTATAAGCTTAAATAGTCTTGATCTCACGGGTGTGAGATTGCTGAGTCCTCGTGACTCACAGATACTTCCAAAACAGTTGCAGGTGCCGACGATGCCAGTGCAGGTGACGCAACCGAGCTCAAGTGGGAGCTCGATGAAGATCTTGTTCGTTGTGTTGTTTCTTATCATGTTGATCAGTGGTGGAGCCCAGTTGGGACGATTGGGGATCTAGCAGTTGGGTTGTCTTATTTTATTTTGGTTCCGTAGTCGGACCTATGTGTGTACCTTGAATGATGTATGAATTCATTTATGTATTGTGTGAAGTGGTGATTGTAAGCCAACTCTTTGTCCCATTCTTGTTCATTACATGGGATTGTGTGAAGATGACCCTTCTTGCGACAAAACCACAACGCGGTTATGCCTCTAAGTCGTGCCTAGACACGTGGGAGATATAGCCGCATCATGGGTGTTACAAGTTGGTAATCAGAGCCATCCCCGACTTAGGAGCCCCCTGCTTGATCGAATCGCTGGCGTTGTTGAGTCTAGAACAAAAATGTTTTGAGTCTTAGGATTATATATATCGGAGAGTAGGATTCTTTTTACTCCTCAGTCCCTTCGTCGCTCTGGTGAGGCCTCCTGACGTAGAAGTTTGACTCTTCTCTCCTCAAATTTCACTAAAAAAATTTTAGGATCACGCGGGTATCTTGGAATCGTTTCGACGGTTTTGTGACAAGAACATTGTTCTTGGTGCCTCCTGACATTTAGGGGTTGTGGCAGTGTCCCGGGGAGTTGAGCTCCGAGGTGTTGTCGTCACAATTTTATCATTGCAGTTCTGGAATACCTGAGTTTCGCCGACATCGAAATCTCTTTTATGCAGTTGTTGGTGAGATCACCTCGACGCCACCCAGTACTGGGGCGGGAGTTCGGGAGTATTGCCATAACTCGTATAACGGATGCTTTTCGAAGGTTGAGGTACACGATTTCCGAAGGTTTCTTGGTTATGTGTTGACGGATGGATACAGCTGGATCTAGGGATTGCTAGTTTGGGTGATATATTTTGTGTCCCCTGTATCCCCAACACCGGATTGCATAACCAGAAAGTTTCGGGAGTTTATAAGTGGGAATTCAAGTAGCTCCTAGGATATCTTTCCGACAGACGCATGATATGAGATTGGGGTTCGACGTCTAGTGGTCCGCCTTTCCACGGTTGGTTTTACAGTGGTCTCATAGTGTCTTAAAGAGTCCTTGGCTATGCCGACTCGGGGACGCTTCGTATGTCATGTGCACTGCCTTGTACATGATGGTGCTGTACGATCGAGCCCATGTGGGCTCCACCACGAAAACTTCGGACGAAATCTCTATCATATGTTTGTTCCGGCTTATTCTGCAAGCCAAATCCTTTGTTTTGTTTTAAGTTGTGGTATTCGAGTTGCTTCAATGACAAATGTTGATTCCATACCTTATTCTAGGTGGTGTTCTCATATTTCTATGTGGATGATAATCCTTCTTGATTATCGAGATTGTCATGCCAATTTTTTCCAACCGACGTGCTCTTTTTCAAGTGGATCCGTTCATTTCAACATTCGCGAGATCAATTCTCAGTTCTTTGCAACGGTGTTTGCTTCATCCATCCCAAGTTGTCTTTGTTTTCCCGCCCTCCCACCCTTTTTCTTCAAGGACTAAGATTTCTTAACCAAGTATCCTTTTTATTGATGGGAAGTCTCTCCATTCTTTTCCGTCAATGTTCTTATCCGGTGATTTCCCATGAAGATACTAACGGAGCTTCAAGTTTATTATTCTTCGTTCTTTTTCTTCTCCGGTGGATTCAATTCAAGCTTTCGGTGTTGACCATATTCCCTTCCTTGTTTCAAGTGTTTTCGTTTGCCGGTGTATCTTAATCATTCCCCGCTTGCTATTCAATTGTTCCGGAGTGCTGAAGATATCTCTGAAGATTCGTGTTTCCACTCTGCATCAATTCTAACTATTTCGAGGTTGTTACCTCATTCAAGCCATTTAATTCAACCGGTGCTATCTCCTTTTCAAGTAATCTTTTCAACGGTGTTTCTTTTGAGTGGGCCCTTACCCACAGGTTTTTTTCCCAGGATCTTACCTGACTCTTCTAATTCTTTTCGGAGTTAGTCTCAAATTCATTGCAAAGTTTGACGTAAGAATGGGTTATCATCAGTCAAATGTCTTTCTCCAAGATCCTTCAAATTCTTTTCATCGCTCGTTCAATCTTTCTATTTGTCATTCCGGAGTGCCTCAACAATTCATGGTGGTGTTTCTCATCGTCATTCTCAACATTTGAAGATCGAAGAAGAGTTTCTCCTAAATCTTGGACCGTTCTCTTGAAGATTCATAGTTCTAGCTTATGCCATCCTCTCATAATTGTTTTTCGATTGTGAGAATTCTTTTCTTACCCATCCGGAGCATTTCAGAGTTGTTTTCATTTCTTGATCATCCAAAGGCCATCATTTCAGAAGATTTCTTCGTTCTAAGTTTTCAGCTTCGTTCTCCAATTATTCTAAATTGATGTCTCTTTGTTCATCTCCATATTCTCCCGGTGCATCGTTCAAGTATCCTCTAGTCAGCTCGTGATCTATTCGTTCTCATGTATCTAATTTCCCTCGAGTATTTTCGCGCGTTCTTTAATTCTTACGGTGTTTCGTCCTCTTTTCTTCAATTGTTTTCAATTCTCGCGGTGGTTCGTTCAAGATTTTCTCTTCCTTCGTTATCATATCAATTTATTCGTTGTTTCAATCCTACCGGTGGTTCGATGAAGACCTTCACAAGTTTGCGCAATATCTATCTTAATCTTGTCTACGAGAATAAGTAGTATGCCAAATCCATTGCTTGTCATCAATTTAATTGGTGAAGGATATGCATAACATAATTCTTATTCTTGTTTCCTCCAAGTGATTAATTCCTTCTTCCAGAGTTCGTTCATGACATCAAATTCTCGGTTCCAAGTTGTTCATCTTTTCTTTCCGGAGCTCCAAGTTATTTCAATTATATCATTTCAAACCTTCATCTAATCATTGCAAGGCTTCACCTTGTGTTGTCAACTTCTCTTTCTTTTTATCATCCTTTTATTACCGGAGTTCTTCATGGAGGCTCTACATGGTGGTTCATCAAAGATTCTTTTTATTCTTCAATTGTTCTTCAAGATTTCTCTTGAAGTTAAGATCCGCCAAGCTATACTCTTAAATAAACATGGTGCTCAATAAATGTGTTGTGTTGAGGAGTTCAAGCATTCTTCATCTCGCATTTCGAAGTGCAATTCTTTCTTCTTGATCTTTTGAGGTGGTGTTATGTCCTTCTTGATAATTTCCTTCAGGTTTCATAATTCACAAGTTGTCAGGAATGAGATAATTAAATCCATCATTTTCCCTTCGTTCAAGAGATCTTTTTGACCAATCAATCTCTTTGTTGGAATTATCTTGGGTTATATTTCACCTACAGCCGTCCCTAAGGAATGTTGCTAATTGTGGTGTCTAACAATGATCCAAGTTTTCTCCTATCCTCTCGGCGAGAGAAGATTTCATCTCTTCGTTGATCTCAAACAAGCAATTGTTTTCGTTAGTGGCAAAAATTTCACCTCATAATTTTGAGAAGTTTTCCATAAGCCCACTATAAGCTTATTCTTTTCGTTGTTGATTTTTTTCCAACAACTCCGTTCAATCCTACTTCGTAAGGATGCTCTTTAAAATTCATTTATGGTAGGAGATGTTGGTTTCATTCTTCGTTCTATTCACTCCAACTATCTAACTATCATGCATTGTTTCCGGAGGCTTTGCGATGTTGCTCTCTTAGACCAATCATCTTGTTTTGTCAAGATCATGTAATTTTTCCTTTCTTATTCGTTTAGCCGGAGTGTCGTGTTTTCATTCGAGTTCTCTCATCTTATCAAGTTTTGTCTCCTTCCTCAACCGGAGGGCTGTCTGAAATCTTTCTGACCCATTGTGCCATTCTTTCGATAGTTCCGGAGGTAGTGAGCTGTTGATTTCATTAAGTATCCTCTCATCTTGTAAAGTTCGTTCAATTCCTTCAATTTACAGTCGGAGTGCTGTCCAAATTATATCATTCTTATTCCTTCTTTATCTTGTTTTAACCGGAGTGTTGTGTCTATCATTCCTCTTTTAACCGGAGTCTCATCCAAATGCTTTCATTTTGCCAAGTTCAAATTCTATTCTTTTCATTTCCGACCGGAGCATTGTCGTAATTGATCCTTATCGTTCCTTGTACATCTCGTTTCAACCGGAGTGTTTGCATGTACTTCTCGTCCATTGTTCTCGTCATTCATAGCTTTGCAAACTCCAAGGTTCACATGGTGTTTCGGGTTTCTCTTTTCTATCGGTGTGCTTTCATATTCCTTTTGATCCGTTAAGCTCTTGTTTCATATTCTTCAACCTACAAAGGTTCTCGTAATGTTCCTTGTTTCTCTTTTCTAACGGAGTGTTTTCAACTTTGTTCATCTTCGTTGTATTATATTCTCGAAATTGTTCAACTTCCAAGGTTCTTTGGTTTCACTCGTTTGTCAAGAAGTAATGAGTTTTACCTCTTCTCTTCCACTCCCGCTTCTCTCCGGTGCCATCCTAGATCTCGGGACGAGATCCTCTTGTAGTGGTGGAGTGTTGTGACGCCCCAAGACCGACGCTCCAGACGCCTGCCATGTTTTGCGTGACCGTCGTGTGTTTTATTTGTTTGTTGCATTCATCATCGCATCATCCGCATTGCATCGGCACTCTGTTGTCGTCATTGTTTTCAAACTTGCATTCGTTCGTAGTTGTCGCGTTCCCCCCTTGTCTTCGTTGACCATTCCGAGACCAACCGTGTTTTCGGTTCCCTCTTGTCAAACCAACTAACCTCTCTCGTCGGCCCGCAATCCCCTCCCGCGCGTCCGAAAGTTGTCCCGTACCTGACCTGGTTTGTTGTTACCGTTGGGTCCGGATCATCCCCTAACATCTACAAAACATCTCCGTTTTCTTATTTGGACTCCCTACCTATTATTTTCTCGATCGTCCGATTTTAATCGGAGGGACCACATGCCCCTATCAAAAATTCACTTGTTATATATAAGACCACCATCTACCAAATCAGTCCAACCCTAGCCTAAACCTATTCCCCTCCTTGCGCCGCCACCCACTCACCCTGTTCCTCGGGATCCTTCCCCGACCAACCACCTTGCGATCCATTCGACCCAACCAGATCGCACCGACCGCCTCCCTCGTTTTCAGCATCGAACCAACCCCAGGCCCCTCGATCCACTCCTCGCCCGAGCCCCGGAGCTCCTCCATGTCGTGCTCCTCCTCGAGCCCGAGGACGTGCCTCCTTTGCTCGATCCCCACCAGCCAGCAGCCCCGTCGCGCCGGCCATGCTCCTCCGCGCTGGCCATCAGCAGCGCACCCCGGCGCCCTGCTCCGGACCTCGACCTCGTCGCCCTCGACCCCGCTCGACTCGCCGGAGAGCCGTCAGCCATGGAGACCACCGCGACAAGGCCAGTCCCCGTCGCCCTTCTCCTTTTCCTCCGTCCTTCTCCACCTCTGTAATCTCTCTGCTCCCTCTCTACTGCTATGGTCAGGTGCCTCGTCGTCCGTGCCAAGACCAGCTAGCAGGCGCTCGCGTTCATCGTCCCGAACCTCGCCTTCGCCTCACACCTCCGCCTCAACTCCGGCCGGATCAGCTCGGTTCCCCGCCGCCCCGCCAAGTCCATGGAGCCGCCTCCCCGTTGCACGTCCGGTGAGGTCACCGGAGAGTGCCGTGCCTCTGCTGCCTCTCTATCCCGCCGTCGCTCCTAGCTTTCCTTCCCTGTTCCCTCTCTGAATCCTCTCCCTGACCTTCTTTTCTTCAGGCTTCAATAGCAGCCATGGAGCCGCCTCCGCTTCGATTCGGCAGGGAACGGGACCCCGACGACCTCCACCACCCGGATCCGTGTCTCCCATGCCGCTAGCTTTCGCGTCTGCTTCCGCTACCCCACGCCGACGCGCCGCCCTTTGCCAAGTCCACCGTCGCCGGCCTCTGCTCGCTCTGCTTCGAGCAGAGTAGCTTCACTCGTCCCGCTAGAGAGCCTTGACCCTGCCTTGCTCGCGTTGACCCTCTGAATCGACCGTGCTAGCGCACGCGTCGAACCGCTTCCCTGCGCGTGGCCCAGATCCACAGCAGGCCCAGCGCGCCCAGCCAGCCTCGCCGGCCTGCTCCACCGCGCCCTCCCGCGGGCCGCCTTCTCGTCTGGGCCGAGCCCATGGGTGAGCAGCCCCTCCAGTTCCCCTGTTCCTGTTGGCCCAAGGACAGTTTCGGCCCGTGTAGTTTTTTCCCAGATCTGCGATTTTATGCATTATCCGGAGAACTGCAGTTTTACAGAAAACCCCTTGAGTTCATGCATATAATAACTAATTAATCATGCATCAGTTTAAATAACCTATATTTGTAAAATGCTTAGAATTTTGTGTAGATTAATAATTTGCCACTTTCATCCCATGTTAAAATGTTTAAAATGCTGTTTGTTTAATTTGCTCAAATGCCATGTTAAAATGATTTATTCCATAACTAAATAACCGTAGCTCGGATTTAAATAAACTTTATATGTAAATGGGGTAGAAAAATGCCTAGTTTAACATGGTGCACTTCATTTTGCTGTTTAACAACATTAAAATTGTGTTTAGGGCAGAACAGTACCAAATCTAAAATATGCACATGAGGATTTTCTGGAATTGTTGTTGGTTGTTCCGGCCTCATTTAAACTTGCCTAAATAGTTAGTTTACTTATGCTTCTCCTCTTGCCATGTTAATCAACATTTAATATTGTTGGGTACATAACCGAGAGAACTAAACAATTGTTGTGGTGTTTCGTCAATATGCAACTCGTTGCATATTGAGCTCCACTTAACTTGTAGTTTCGTTTGTGCACTTTGCCATGCCATGCCTCTTTAAACCGGACATGCATCATACTTCTTTGTGCATCATGCCATGTGTATGTGGTGGTTGTTTACCATGTTGTTTTGCTTCTTTCCGGGTTGCTTCTTTCGTTAGCTTCGGTTTCGTTCCGGAGTTGTGTGGATTCGTTCGACTACATCCGTTTGTCTTCTTCATGGACTCGTTCTTCTTCCTTGCGGGATTTCAGGCAAGATGACCATACCCTCGAAATCACTTCTATCTTTGCTTGCTAGTTGTTTCGCTCTATTGCTATGCCGCGCTACCTACCACTTGCTATATCATGCCTCCCATATTGCCATGTCAAACCTCTAACCCACCTTTCCTAGCAAACCGTTGCTTGGCTATGTTACCGCTTTTGCTCAGCCCCTCTTATAGCGTTGCTAGTTGTAGGTGAAGATGAAGATTGCTCCATGTTGGATTATGTTTATGTTGGGATATCACACTATCTCTTATCTTAATTAATGCATCTATATACTTGGTAAAGGGTGGAAGGCTCGGCCTTATGCCTGGTGTTTTGTTCCACCCTTGCCGCCCTAGTTTCCGTCATACCGGTGTTATGTTCCTTGATTTTGGGTTCCTTACGCGGTTGGCTGATTTATGTGACCCCCTTTACAGTTCGCTTTGAATAAAACTCCTCTAGCAAGGCCCAACCATGGTTTTACCATTTGCCTACCTAAGCCTTTTTCCCTTGGGTTCTGCAGACTCAAGGGTCATCTTTATTTTAACCCCCGGGCCAGTTCTCCTTCGAGTGTTGGTCCAAACCGAGCGATGTCCGGCGCCCCCTGGGCAACCAGGGTCTATGCCAACCCGACGTCTGGCTCATCCGGTGTGCCCTGAGGACGAGATATGTGCAGCTCCTATCGGGATTTGTCGGCACAGCGGGCGGCTTTGCTGGTCTTGTTTTACCATTGTCGAAATGTCTTGTAAACCGGGATTCCGAGACTGATCGGGTCTTCCCGGGAGAAGGAATATCCTTCGTTGACCATGAGAGCTTATAATGGGCTAAGTTGGGACACCCCTGTAGGGTTTTATCTTTCGAAAGCCGTGCCCGCGGTTATGTGGCAGATGGGAATTTGTTAATATCCGGTTGTAGAGAACTTGACACTTGACCCTAATTAAAACGCATCAACCGCGTGTGTAGCCGTGATGGTGTCTTTCCGGCGGAGTCCGGGAGGTTAACACGGTTTCTGGGTTATGTTTCACGTAAGTAGGAGTTCAGGATCACTTCTTCATCATTACTAGTTGACGACCGTTCCGTTGCTTCTCTTCTCGCTCTTATTTGCGTATGTTAGCCACCATATATGCTTAGTGCTTGCTGCGGCTCCACCTCATTAACCCTTTCCTTCCTATAAGCTTAAATAGTCTTGATCTCGCGGGTGTGAGATTGCTGAGTCCTCGTGACTCACAGATACTTCCAAAACAGTTGCAGGTGCCGACGATGCCAGTGCAGGTGACGCAACCGAGCTCAAGTGGGAGCTCGATGAAGATCTTGTTCGTTGTGTTGTTTCTTATCATGTTGATCAGTGGTGGAGCCCAGTTGGGACGATCGGGGATCTAGCAGTTGGGTTGTCTTCTTTTATTTTGGTTCCGTAGTTGGACCTATGTGTGTACCTTGAATGATGTATGAATTCATTTATGTATTGTGTGAAGTGGCGATTGTAAGCCAACTCTTTGTCCCATTCTTGTTCATTACATGGGATTGTGTGAAGATGACCCTTCTTGCGACAAAACCACAATGCGGTTATGCCTCTAAGTCGTGCCTCGACACGTGGGAGATATAGCCGCATCGTGGGTGTTACAATTTTTTCCGCTTCTTGCGAAGAATCAGTTCTTCCGATTAGGCGTGTATAACGCCCCTAATTCGGCCTTCCGAACACTAGCGGCTTCGCCAACTTTATTAATTGTCAAACTCCTATGGCTAAGTGAGGGCAGTAAAGGCCGCATAGTCCGATTGCCTTGTTCTTGTGCTAAACACCTCCTTTAAGGACCAAAATGTGGAGTAAAGAGTGTTTAGATTTATGTTGAACACCCCCATAATTTCTACGTGGGGGCAGAAGCCGACGACTGGTCAACCCTCAGATTTAATAAACGGCCGCACAGGAGGTAAAATTTAGATCATAAACATTATACTACATAATATCATTGTTCCATATTACAGAACAAGGTAATACACATGTTCTCATGGGAATATAACATCCTTCGAACATTGCTCCGCCACAAGGCGTGACCCCTCCAGAACACCATCAAAATAGTGCTCGGGCTGACGATGCTCCTTGCCCTCCGGCGGTCCCTCGGTCATCAGCTTCTTGGCATCCAGCTTCCCCCAATGCGTCTTGACGCGGGCAAAGGCCATACGCGCACCTTCAATGCAGACCGACCGCTTCACGGCTTCGAGCCGCGAACAGGCACTCACCAGCCACTGCACAAGTCCGAAGTAGCTGCTAGGTATAGGATCGGCAGGCCACAGCCGGACTATCAGGTTCTTCATGGCTAGCTCCGCCAACCTATGCAGCTCGACCAACTGCTTTAGCTGGTCGCTGAAGGGTACCGGATGTTCGGATCCCAGATGTTGGGACCAGAATAGCTTCTTCGTAGACATCCCTTCCTCGGCTCTGTAATACTCGGCAGCATCCGATACACTATGCGGCAGATCCGCAAACGCCCCTAGAAAATCCAAATTCAGGATAAGTACAAGGAAGATTTCTTCTATATACTTGCTATGCATGATGAAAGACTTACCCGCTGTAATCATCTTGGCCGCCTAAATCTCCTGGAGGGTGCTCTGGGCTTTGGCTCGTGCATCCTGTGCGCTCTGGCGAACCTTCGCCAATTCGGACTCTTGCGCCTTACAATCGCGTTCCAGGGACTCAAATCTCTCTATCGCGCCCTGGAGCTGTTGCTGTGCCTCGCCAACTCGGGCCTCGTGCTTCTCGCGCGAGGCGCGTTCCTTGGCCGCTTTGTCCTCGGCTTCGGCTAGCGCCTTCTTAAGGGTCGCCACCTCGGTCGGGCCCCTAATAAAGTTTATGACAATTTAGTCCATCCGGACTATTCATTCTCTAGAAATATACCTACAGGTTACCGCATACCTTGGTTATCCTCCAACTACTTCTTCACGAGGCCGAGCTCCTCCTCAGCCCGCTCCAGTTTCTGCTTCAGACCGGAGACCTCTGCAGCATGAGCAGTGGCTGCCTTAAGCAATACCTGCTTATTCACACAGACAACTCATGTAAGACTCCTACGATATTTCTTCTCGATCCTCTGTTCGGCTTTTCTTCACGAACACCAAACAGAGCATCAGGGGCTACTATCTATACTGTGATACTTTTTACAATCACTTACCTCAAAGCCCGTTAGAAGCCTAGTGCAGGCTTCGGTCAGTCCGCTTTTGGCGAACTAAACCTTCTCTATCACCGTGTCCAAAAGGACACGATGTTCATCCACAATAGAGGCACCTCGTATCGCCTCCAGCAGATTATCCGGCGCCTCTGGTTGGACAGAGGTCACCGGGGGAACAGGCACATTCCCTCCTTGAAGGGAATGCCGTTCGTTAGACCCCGGAGCCGTGTACATCTCCGGATTGGTATCCGGCTAAGGTACAAAGGGAACTCGGGCCCTGTCACCAGTTCCCATGGGGACTTTGCTCCCCCCATGTCCGACGGCCGAAAAATCATCCTGGGACGTCACCCCGGTGATCTCCGGAATCTCCCCCCGGCCTGGGAAAGCCTTTTTGGACACCACCTCATCATCACCCTTGGGTGAGACGGAGTAAGCAGGTGGCGGAGATGTGCTAGCCCTCTCCTTAGAGCCCAGCGAATCCTCAGTCGAGGACTGCGGGGAGCCATCGCGTGCCAGACTGCAGTAACAAGGCTTACAATATGTCAATACTATAAAACAGGAAGGCCGTACGTTTGCGGATTCTGGTACTTACGAAGCGGCCCGAGGCTTGGTCCGGCGAGGTCGTTCCAGACTGCTATCAATATCCCACACAGAGTTATCCGTTTGGGAGCCTTTAACCTTCTTGGGCGCTTTCGCCTCCGGATCCGGGGAGCCGCCCTCTTCTTCCTCCCCACCTCAGGTGAGGAATCGTTTTCTTCGTCTTCCTCTTCGTCGTCATTGGATGAAGATGAAGTCTCGTCCTCGGACGACATGTCCGGAGCACCCTTTTGGCAAGGGCCTTTCTTGGCCCCTTTGGCCGCTTTCTTGGCCGTCTTCTCCGGCACATCATACGGCGCCGGAAACAACATCTTCGTCAGAAGTGGGAATTCCTCCTCCTCAGGAAGCGGAGCCGGACAGCTAATCTGCTCCGCCACCTCGATCCAGGCCTGGTGAAATAGATGGGGGAGCTCAGTATCCATCCTCAAAATATGCTGGTGAAGGGCATACCTCGAAAGCATTAAAAGACTTACCGAATTGGCCTGGTGCTGTCGGCGTTCTAGGAACGGGGGTCCCCAGACTTGCCTGCCTGCGGCCCACAACGTGGCTAAGCCAGCAGGCCGTACGGCCCGTCTTCATCAACAAGGCATCCAAGACCCTCGCGAGGGTCCGAGCCTCGCGAGGCGGACGACGCAAGATCTCCTCTGGAGTGGCCTAGCCGGGCAGGCTCACGAGGAGTGGACATATCAAGGCAGGGCAAACCTCACGAGGCCCTCGTGACGTGAGCCATGACGAATGGCACCATGCGAGCGCCAGCGCGCGCAGCGTCCTTATTTCCTCTTTGGTGCTAAGGAGGCCAGCGCAGGCGAAGAGTACCGAGGCATCAGGGAAAGTTTGCTATATTGGTGCAATGAGACCAAGACTAGGAGGACGGCAAGACGGAGGTCATCGTGGAGCCCAAGGCAGCGTCACCACCAGAGCTTTTCGCAGGCGAAGACCGCTTTTGTCAGGATAGCTTGTACTAGCTGCCCCCCTTCAAATTTGCCCGCCGTTGTTGGCTCCCTTCCCGCTCGATATTTGGGAGGAGGACCAGGGCCTATATAAGTAGAGCTAGCCACCATAGTAGGGGAGGATCTGATCTGATCTTAGCTTGATCCAACCCGATCGAGAGCCTAGCCACAAGAACACCTCAACCTCAGGAGGCTGTTCTCCCCTTGTACTGTTCATCATCAGCCCAAGAGGCAATCCACCACCACCACACTGGAGTAGGGTATTACACCACAACGGTGGCCCAAACCAGTATAAACCTCGTGTCTTTCTGTGTTGCGAGTTCGTCGAGTTCGTCCGCGAGTTCTTAGCGAGCTAGAGCGTAGATCGGTAGGAGGGAAAGACTTCGCGCGCACCCCAGTGTTCGAACCTTAAAGATTTGCTGGAACCCCACATCTGACAGGCGCTGTGAGCTAAGCCCGCGATTTTCGATTGTGGGCAGGGGCGTCTCGCCCGCCTTGAAGAGCGCTTTCCAGATGCCTTCGTGCGTTGTGTCGAAGAGCCCTCGCAGCGTCTGGTGCTCGGCGGGGTCGTACTCCCACAAATAGCAAGCCCGGCGTTGACACGGAAGGATCCGGCGAATGAGCATGACCTGGATCACATTCACAAGCTTGATCTTCTTGGTTATCATGTTCTGGACGCATGTCTGGAGCCCAGTTATCTCGTCCAGGGATCCCCAGGTCAGGCCCTTCTCTTGCCAGGAAGTGAGCCACATCAGAACTCCGGATCGGAATTCGGGGTCTGCTACCCAATTGGTGTCACGCGGCTCGGTGATGTAAAACCACCCCGACTGCCATCCCTTCACCGTCTCCGCGAAGGAGCCTTCGGGCCAGATGACGTTGGGCATTTTGCCCACCATGGCGCCTCTGCACTCTGCTTGTTGACCGCTCACCACCTTCGGTTTCACATTGAAGGTCTTCAGCCATAGGCTGAAGTGAGGTGGGATGCGGAGAAAAGCCTCGCACACAATGATAAATGTTGAGATGTTGAGTATAAAGTTGGGGGCCAGATCATGGAAGTCCAACCCATAGTAAAACATCAATCCATGGACAAATGGATGAAGGGGGAATCCCAGCCCGCGAATGAAATGTGTGAGGAACACAACCCTCTCATTGGGCTCGGGGGTAGGGACGATTTGCCCTTTCGCAGGGAGTCGGTGAGCAATCTCCTTAGCTAAATATCCGGCCTCCCGGAGCCCCGTGATGTCCTTCTTCTTGATGGAAGAGGCCATCCACTTGCCTCCACCTTCGGATCCGGACATGATTGGAGTGTCTTCTCGAACGAGGAAAAACTAAAGCTTGGGCGCTGGAGCTTGAGGACGGAAGGACTGGAGATGAAGAAGGGTGTGGGAAAAGGGAGAGTGTCCTTATCCCCTTATAAAGGCCGCGAATGTCAAGCGCCTCCCCACTCGTCCTAAAAACTCGCCTATTCCCAAGGGCTGTATAAACGGCACGGTTGAGTTACCCATGCCCACATTGATGAGAATCCCGCAATAAGGGGACACGGTCTCTGCTTCGACAAGACATGCCAATAGCAGTCGCGTCTCGAAATGTGGGATGGCGGATGAAAAACAGTTCAAAATTATGACCGAACAAACGCGATGTCGTGTTGTAAAAAAGCTATCAATAGATCGGATTCGTGCAAATATTATATTCTCTCTATGGTTATACCAGGTCCGGATACAATCATCGCATCCGAAGACTGTCTTGAAGTTCGGAGAAAGGGGAACCGGCCTTGCAATGCCGAAGAAAATTTGCGCGCTGGACTCCTCATCATTGAAGCCAGGTTCAGGGGCTACTGAGGGAGTCCTGGACTAAGGGGTCCTCGGGCGTCCGGTCTGCTATCCATGGGCCGGACTGATGGGCTGTGAAGACATGAAGACCGAAGACCATACTCGTGTCCAGATTGGACTCTCCTTGGTGTGGAAGGCAAGCTAGGCGACCAGCTGTGAAGATTCCTTCTTATGTAACCAACCCCATGTAACCCTAGATCTCTCCGGTGTCTATATAAACCGGAGAGCATAGTCCGGATAGGACACATTCATTACCATATACACACAGGCTAGACTTCTAGGGTTTAGCCATTACGATCTCGTGGTAGATCAACTCTTGTAATACTCATATTTATCAAGATCAATCAAGCAGGAAGTAGGGTATTACCTCCATAGAGAGGACCCGAACCTGGGTAAACATCGTGTCCCCCGTCTCCTGTTACCATCGATCCTAGACGCACAGTTCGGGGCCCCCTACCCGAGATCCGCCGGTTTTGACACCGACAATGATCATCTATCAACCCATAGGACAAAACAGATCTACTCAAATATCACAGGATAGCCAAATATCATTGGGAAATAATAAATGGAGAGTGCCATGTTTAAGTAGAGATTACAGCGGGGAGAAGGGAGGTTACAACGCTGCATAGAGAGGGAGAGAGTTGGTGTTGACAGTAGCAAGATTGTTGATGTAGATTGCAGTCATGATCCTTGCCCTGGCGGCATTCTAGTGCCATTGGGAGAGAGAGGGAGAGAGCCACCCTCCTTCTTCTTCCTTGGCCAGCCCCCTAGATGAGAGGAGAGTTCCCCCTCTGGTCCATAGCCTCCATGGCAGCGGAGGGGCGGGAGCCCCTCCGAGATTGGATCTCCCTCTCTGTTCTCTTCTATTTCGCGTTCCTGTTTTCTGGCTGAAAACCATTTCTTATATTCCTGGAGATCCGTAACGCCGATTGTGCTGAGATTTTAACACGATTTTTTTCCGGATATAAGCTTCCTTGAGCCCGAAGTAGAGCTCCAACCGACGTTCGAGGAGGGCACAACCCACCACCACGCGCCTGGGCTGCCTGGCGCGCCCAGGTGTCTTGTGGTGGCTGTGGGCCCCCGTTTGCATTGTTACCAAGTCCCAAAAATCACATACATTCCAAAATAATTCTCCGTAAATTTTTATCGCATTTGGACTTTGTTTGATATGGATATTCTGCGAAAGAAAAACATGCAACAAACAGGAACTAGCACTGGGCAGTGGATCAATTGGTTACTCCAATAAATCATATAAAATGTTGCCAAAAGTATGTGAAAGTTGTATAATATTGGCATGAAACAATCAAAAATTATAGATACGACGAAGACGTATCACTGTTGAGAGCAGCGACACTGTCATGACTGGAGGTGGGAATGCCCCTGTGCTGTCGTCCTTGTTCGAGCATTCTATCGAGCAGGTCACGGGATTATCATCGATGGAGTCCACAGACGCATCATGGAGGACCACCTGGGCCTCAGTGGTGAAGAGGGGATGGCGGGGAGGATGGCGAGCTCGGTGACGACTTCTGGAATAGCCTCCACCTATGTGTGTTCATCGATGCCCGTGTCGGGGACGCAACAGTTGCTGTCGAGGGAAGACTCAGGGGATGTGTCATGGACCTCCTCGTCAATGGTGGGTGAAGCACACTACAAAAAAGGACACATCCGTGACATTTTGGGCCGAACGAATTTTTTCTGTCATGTTTATGACACTTCTATGACGATAATTGTGACAAAAGCACGTATCATCATAGATGTGGTGGGCTCCTACTTCTATGATAAAAATCATGACAGAAAATGGGCTTTTCATCCTGGGCGGGCTGGGGACGCACCTGCATGACATTCTTTGGGCCGTCCATGACGGAAAAAATTGTGGTAGAAGCGAGGGCGAGGAAAACTTCGGGGGGTTCCCGGTTACGGTGGGTGGTCGGGGCCGAGCGATGCACAGAGTTTGCGTGTTTCTCTCGTACACGTACGCGCGTGTGTGCGAGGCGTTGGGCCCTAACTGAACCCGAACGAGGCGTTGGGCTCTAACTGAACCCGAGCGATTGCACTAGCTACGTTACTGAACCCCGATCGATCCCTGGCTGTTAACTGAACCCGAGTGATTCCTTCGCTACTACTGCAAACTGAAGCCGATCGAAGCTGCCTCATGATGAACAGTCTCTGGTGGGGGTTGGATGAACAGGATCCCGTGGTAGTAGAGGCCGTTGCCGCTCGATGAACAGGACCCCGATCAAGGACGTGGGGGTGGATGAACAGTAGCCGATGGAGGGACCTCGTGGAGGGCTGGTTGAACAGGACCCTGTGGAGGGCTGGTTGAATAGGACCCCGTGGAGGGCTGGTTTAACAGTAGCCGGTGGAGGGCTGGTTGAACAGGACCCCGTGGAGGGCTGGTTCAACAGGACCCCGTGGATGACTGGTTGAACAGTAGCCGGTGGAGGCTGGATGAACAGGACCCTGTCTTTGAATAGTAGCTGGTGGAGGCATGAGGAAGTCGACGGTGGATGAACAGTAGCAGGTGGAGGCTGGAGGAAGTCAACGGTGGATGAACAGTAGCCCGTGGAGTCCCGTTTTGCGGTACGCCACACCCCTCCCGATGAACAGGACCCCCGTTTCGACCGTAGCACTCCAACACAAGCCCATTTCCTCCGTTTTGCGGTATGCCACACCCCATTTTGGCTGTTCCATCCAAGCCGGTTGGCTCCTGATGAACACGACGCATTCCGTTGCCTCCCGACGAACACGATGCAGTTTCTCCGTTCCGACCCATCCAGTTGGCTTCCGATGAACAGAACGCCGTTGCTGCCGTCCGTTGCCTCTCCATGTACACGAGCCCTGGCCGTACGTATGCGCGAGTACGCATTCGAGACCCCGCCCGTATGTACGTATGTGGCCATATTTTTGGCATGTAGTTGTACGTACGTGTACACGATTTAGAAGGGACTGCCTGAACTGCTACGTCGGGGGCTCTACTACTACACGTTGTGCTACTTGCTCGGCCACGGTTCATCGTTGCAGAGAGGCCGATCGACTAGTATGTACCTACACGTTCACGACAACGTTACATACGCTTCGACCGGGTGGGTCCCAGCTGTCAGGGAGGATAAGGATGCACTTCCTTGCGTGCGAAGATATAGCTAGTGGGTTCCGGCTGTCAGGGGCAGGAATCATTTTATTTTGCGAGTAATAAGGAGGTACTTCCTTGTGGTTGAGGATGTAGCTAGTGGGTCCAGCTGTCAGCCTCACAACCTAAAGTCCACTTCCGATGTCTGTCATTTGTTGACCTTGTTGACCACGAGGCGCCGAGAGCATCAAGGAGGTGGACGACGGCAAGGCCTAGGAAGGGAACGACCAGGAGCCAGAGAAGATGAGGCGGGTGGATGCCCACGCGGAGGGGAGTACGAGGGTTCACTAGTTCGGCTGCGGCATAAGGCTGCCGTCGCTAGAGAATAACAGGGGGTGTGGGTGAGTAGAAGGAAGGCCTGGCTAGTCGTAGTATGGTCGGTCCGTGAGGCCTACGCGGCAGCACATCCGGCCACGAGAGGCTGGAGTAGGCGGTACGGCGGGCCTGGTTTGGGCGACTGGGGCAAGAAGACCAGAGGTTGAAGACGCAGCACGGCCGTTGATTTAACATCCAACGGTCAGTGCAGCTAGAATCCTTTTGACTAAGTTGACAAAGCCCGTACGCATCAACTTAGTTGGCCCACAAGTAAGCCTCCAAATCTGGCGGGTCCCAGCTAGTAGGGGGAATCATTTTTTTTCTCGTAATAAGGTGGCACTTCCTTGCGTGCGAAGATGTTTTCTGGTTTTTTTAGTTTCTTCTTTTTCGAGTTAGAATAAAAAGAAAACAATTTAGCATCTTTGGTACAATCTATATTTTCGCGAAATGGATGATAATAAAGCTGGTGGGTCCCAGCTGTCAGGGAGAGGTAACTTTTTTCCGTGTAATAAAGCAAACACTTCCCTGCATGCGAAGATGTAGCTGGTGGCTCAAACCTGTCAGGGGGAGAAATCATTTGTTTTTGCATAATAAGGAGGGACTTGCTCGCGTGCGGCCATGGGCCATGAGGGTCCCTACTGTCAGCCACTCCACGTACATGCCTCTTCCGATGGCTGTCGTTTGTTGACAAAGTTGACCACACCGCACTGAGAGAACCAATGCGGTGGACGATTGCGAGGCCTAGGAAGGGAACAACCCAGAGCCGGCGAAGACACAACAGTGGATGCCCACGCGGAGGGGAGTACGAGGATTCACTGATTCGGCTGTGGTGTGAGGCTGCCGTCGCCGGAAAATAATAGGAGGTGGTGGTGAGTAGAGGAATTGCCTCGACGGCGATGGGAGTAGGGTGGGCCGGTGAGGCATGCGCGGCAGCACAGCCGGCCATGGGAGGCAGTAGCAGGCAGTATCGCCGGCGGTGGTTTGGGCGGCTGAAGCATGAATATCCGAGATTGAAGAAGCACCACAGTGGTTAGATGGACATCCAACAGCCACTACTACTAGAATCGTGTGTTGACTATAAGTTGACAAAGCCTTGCATATGCGTCAACTTAGTAAGCCCACAAGTGACCATCACATCCGTGGCAGAGAACATATAGCCCATCTATGATTTGTTATAATGTACAACCCATTTTTTAATTCTAATGGAATTTACTCAGCCCATTTACTGTTTGCTAAAATTACAACCCATTTTCTAGCCAGGACAACGGTTAATAATTTTAACTGACCGCTAAAAAATTCAACAAAATTTCCCACATTTTGATGGGATCCGAAATACTTTTTAACCCGAAATTTTGAGCCAGATTAATATAATTTCAAAATAAATTTGTATTAGGTAAAAATCCAACGAAATTTTGTGCGCGCAACAAGTAATGAAATTAAAAAAATTACCCTTTCGGTGCGTTTTTAATATTTACAGCCAATTTTTTTAGTTACAACCCATTTATTATTTCTTAAAGCCCATTTTCTTGGCAAGTCTAATGCGGGGCGGAGAATAACAAGTTGACCTGCGTTGAGCATTCCGCAGAAAAAGTATAGCTGGGCTAGCCATTTTCACATTGAAAAATTAATATCTGGGCTGAATATTTGGTCGACATAAAAGAATAGCCTGGGCCAGACGGGCCACAGCCCGCCCAGTTGATACCCTGCTCCTCTGAAAAACAACAAAAACATCGCTCAAGAAAAACTCTGCTCATGCCTCAAAAAACAAATACTGCTCGACCTGCTGGGTCCCAGCTATCGGCCGCTCCTTGTGCAATTCTCTCGTTTATTGACTATATAAGTTGACAATGGTGTGGGACCGTGATGTTAGGGAACCAGGAGGAAGAAAAATAATTATAGTTGTGTATAATAAGGAGGCACTTGCGTACGTGCGGCTATGGCCCTGGTGGGTCCCCACT
This sequence comes from Aegilops tauschii subsp. strangulata, assembly GCF_002575655.3. Taxonomy (NCBI): domain Eukaryota; kingdom Viridiplantae; phylum Streptophyta; class Magnoliopsida; order Poales; family Poaceae; genus Aegilops; species Aegilops tauschii. Next base: position 304,782,107 of record NC_053038.3, read on the forward strand.
GTCATCCTCTCCAAGTAAAGTCATCTCCTGATTCCTCATGTTCGTATACCATGTTGGCAACGCGAGACGGCGGCGCCACGGCGAGCGCAACAACTCGAAGGATGATGAAGAGGGCCTCGCGGGCCCTACGGATGGACTGATACATCGCCCACTGCTCATTCAGGAAACCAGGATCATAGGGCCACAAGTCCGCGACGGCATTGTCATTCTTTTGTTTGCCGGCGATTCATCCTTCCGCGAGCCGGTGCTCGTTGTGGAGACGGGGGTTGCAGCACATGTCCTCCTGTGCTGGTAGCTCTTCCGCCATTAGGGCGTTGAAGTGCGGCCGCACCTGCTCTATGGTGAACACGGCATGAACCGGCTTGGGCAGAGGCGGCGACTCCTGGTCGGAAGCCATGTCCATCGTCTGATTGTCGTCGCTCGGCTCGGCGAGCTCGCTGGCGAGCCAGCATGTCCGGCTGCTGGATTAGACCGCTGCCAAGCACGAGTCTGACCGCCCTGGCCCACCCAGAGCCCCTCCCTCGCCCGCGCGCGCTTTCCGCCCAAAATGGTCAGCGTCGCCCGCGCCGCTTCCTGGTGCAGGCGATTGCTCCAAGTTCAAATGACACAAGTGACGTCTATCCGTCCGTCTGCCGCCCACATTAATGATACGCAGTTGCCGAGGTGGCTACTCCGGCGCCACCCGTTCGTCCCTCTGCCGCCCACCATTGCTATATAAACTGTTGTGCCGAACATAGCCGCAGTCATCCGCCTCAGTTCCCTTTCTCCTGTCCACACCACTCCCATCATGGCTTCCTCATGCTCCAACACTCTTCGGGACGGGCATACGATGGACCAGAAGGAGATGGCAGCCATTGCTGCCGACTGGCTGGCCGGTAGGCAGCCGGAGGACGATGACGTCCCAATGGAGAACGTGGTAGTCGACGATCCGGCGCCAACCCCCTCCTTCGCGCCATCCTCGTCGCTGCATTGCACCATGACCATCGGGGAGGCCCGTGCCCAATACATGGACATGGTGAGGTAGAAGCGTGAGGAGCAGTTCCGGCAGGCGCAGGCTGACGCCGCGTACAACTACCATCTTCTCCAGAAGCACATGCAAGCAGAGGAGCAGATCGTCGCGGAGCGAGCAGAGCAGGAGGCGCTGCTCGAGTCGTACCGCTCCACCCACGAGAGCCGCCTCACGCGCTAGCGGTACCGCATGTGGGTGGCGGAGGTTGTGGTTGCCTACAAAGAGGGCGATGAAGCAGGTGAGGCGCTGTTTGGTGAGACCGGCGATGAGGCGGAGGACAATGCCGGCTTCGCCGAGGCCCTGCCCCGCCGGCACCGAAGCGGAGGACTTCGCCGGCTTCGGTGAGGCCCTACTCCGCCGAGCCCCTGCCTCGCCAACAACGAGGCAGGGGACATTGCCAGCTCCGTCGAGGCCCCGCCCCACCGGCAGCGAAGGACTTCACCGGCTTCGGCGAGGCCCCGCCGCGCCAACAACGAGGCAGAGGACATCGTCGGCTCCGCCGAGGCCCCGCCCTGCCGGCAACGAGGGGGTGGATTTCCCCTGCTCCACCCAGGCGCCGCCCTGCTGACAATGAGACAGAGGACATCGCCGGCTCTGTCGAGGCCCCGCCCCGCTGCCAACGAGGCCGCGCCACACAGAAAACAAGGAAGAGTAGAACACGGTAGGTCGCCGCCGCTCGGTTCCAAGTAAGGCCACCGCTGCTACCCTCCGGTTGAAGCCAAGCTTGGCGGGTTAAGCATTGACGGCCAATTAGCTTCTTGGCGGCGACGTGGAGTCGGAGAGGTGTGCTAGAGAATAAGGTTCTGTTCGGCTCAGCCGGACACTGGAAATGGGCGCTGGAGATCATAGATTAGGTTAATTAATTATACCTCAAGCAGACCCCTTTTTAGTTGAGGAATGTATGAAATGTACTGAAATCCGGGCATGTATGAACGAATTTAGTTCGATTAGTTCAAATTCTTGTATCACTGGCATTGGATGAACATGCAAAACAATATGTACTAGCATTATTCCCAGGACGCACGGTGAGCACCTTGTTTGTAGCAGTTTCATATGTACAAAAAGTTTGAGCAGCTTTTTAGCGTGCCTGTACATTGCAACCAAACTCACAGGCCTGGCAATTCATAGAGAACATTCAAAACAATCGATGATTATGCATCTCAGTGATTCACATGTCAAAGCCAATATTTACTTCACAACTAAAGAATAAAGAAAAATCGATCGAGATGCCGCTGACAGCAAAGGGCGTCCCATTCTTGAATATCAACCGCATGTCTTCTTGCTAACATCAATAGCAAAATTTGAAAAGGTTGTCCCATTCCAAAATATCAAATGTGTGTCTTTGTGTACATCAATAAGCAAACTTTGACAAGGTTTTCCCATTCCAAAATATCAAATGCCTACGATTGTGGAATGGGCGGGGTTTCCCATCAGTTCGGACATTGACAAGTCACCTCATGCTAAATAAACCAGATGTTCTTTTGTGTAGTTCCACTAAAATCAACCAACTTCGCACGTAGCTTGTATGATTTCACCTTTATATGTTGCAATGCCTTGAACATATCCACACCTCCTTTCTTGTAGCTAATTTTGTGGCTGGAGGTGGAAATGAATGATTCGAGAACATTCAATGTATTGTGCATGATGAAGTATAATGGAGGGCACGAAAGCTGAGCATCCCTGTTTGCATAAATACAAAAAAAGTCATTAGTATAAAGCAAACTGTACTATGAGTTGATAGTTTAAACAGACAACCTACATAATCCATGCAGAGCATACATTAAAAAAAATGGAACTCACTGGAAAGAATCCTAAAATAGCATTGTATTGGCCATCACAACAACAAAGATAGAGATTCGTGAGTCCTTCTGAGCTGAAGTTAGTTTGTTCTTGTGGGCAGTAATGTAACCATCCTTCAACTGCTTCCTTCCGTTATGAAGAGGATGATCCTATTGTGCAAAGACAAGAGAACAACTAAATGCTAGCATCCCTGTTTGCTCGAAAAAAGGAAAGGAAATATTTAAAACAACACAGATGAAGCACTTCTCGAGGACAATACCACTTTCTCATGATAGTAGCTAAATAGTAGCACAACACCAATAGAGATGACAAAGCTCAATCATATGGATGAAATCCGTGGGCCGGTACCAACCTTTGTTAGGAGGCTTATTGTGTAGAGCATATAGATGAAGCACTTCTCGGGAACCATCTATTGTTATCTACTGTGGTTGCCATGCTTACTATATACTCCTCGATTAGTTTAATGTTTCCAACATCTTCTTGTGCAGTTCCACTAAAATATATGTTATCTTCAAAGAAGATCCGTGTTTGCACAAGTAGACATAATTACATATTACATTAAGAGTGGCATCAAATCAGTGGCAAAACAATTGGTCGTTCCAGCCATAGCAATAAATTAAGATGCAAAACTATATCATTACTTGTGTCATCACAGTTCCAATGCTTCATTACAGCACCATGAGTTGATTTTTGTTTTTCTTCTGCTTGTTCTTCCCCTTCATCACTTGGTTCAATAACAGACAAGCTTCGCCTTCAATGTAAGATTTGGCATGTCAATTAGGGAGCACAAGTATAACACTAAACAACGACATTAATTTTCTGATGACAGTAGCAAAATACAGGCCAACAGTTGTGAAATATCATTATCTTACCTCAATGGGATATTACGGTGCACATACATATTGGAAGTCTGGTCTCCATTTGTGCAGTTCACTAAAATCCAGCAACATTACCGTATAAGTAGCACAACATATAAAAGCACACTGCACAATCATGTGAAAGAAGGCTAGTACTAACCTCTCATGACGCGGAATTCAAACAACTCACAAGAAGAAGGTCTAAAACAAATTTGCCAACACAGACAAGAAGTTAGATCTCCTCTTGTGCAACTCCACTAAGATCAAGCAATCAAGCAACGTTGTCGGTGTGACATTTTGGTTGGACTGCACAAAGCACTCTTAAAGAGGTGCAAAGGAAAGAACTACTGGTCAATAATGGTGGATGACACAGAAGCCCACAAAAAGAAGCATCTAACTTATCTAAATGGGAAAGAAAGCAAGACAGATGCATTTCTCAAACAGTGGCATTGATTCATGTTAACAGAGAGATTATATTAACAATAAGATTCGTTAAACATGTAATTTGCTTTTAACTGTGGCATTGCTTCAATTTTCTAGTGGCATTATTAGATTAACAATAGCTAAAGAGTTGTATGGGATAGTGGACGCACAAGCACCATGTGCATCTACCGATGTATAAAGGGGTGATGCACAGTCTGTTGCAACAAACAAACAAGGAGAATATTTGTGTTGGTCCCATTTTTTTATCTTTAGAAACCTTTACCTATGTGAGGGCAGCAAATCTAGTCCTGCTCAAACTATACAGCCTTGTCCCCCACCCACAAAAAGATCAGTTCCTTACAGATGTGTGTAAAGCGTTTGCCATTGCTTTCCCTTTTCGACCAACATAGGTGTTCGATAGCCAGCCTGTACTACTTTCGCCCCTTCCATTCCTCTTTGAACCACGTCCTAGATTCACACTATACAACTTTACCCACTACTTTCTTGTGTTGATCCAACACCAAGATTTGAGTGCAGAAGCAAAAACATTCCACATGCAGGTAGAGCAATACATGTGGATTAAGAAAATTATACCTTAAGGTTCTCGGGGTGTGGATCAATGGGCGGCCGGAGGCCGATCTGCCCACACTATGTACGGCGGCATGGAAGAAGGGGTCAGAGGCCCTCCCGTGCTGCCGCTGGGTGAAAGAGAACAGCGGCGCCAACAGTGGATTCCCTCCCTCGCCGACGGCGACAACGTTAAGCCTCCTTGCCTTCCCCGACGGACGGGATCCTGCCAGCTCTTTGACCAACATTGAGGGGAGAGAAAGAGGAGAGGCCAACGCAGTCTTGTTTTAGTTGTTAGATCTGGATAGGGTGAGAGAGTATGTAGAGAGCAACTACAAGCACTAATGCTCCAGTGTGTATATATATAGGGGAGAGAGAGTGTGAAGAGAGCAAACCCTAGAAAACAAGCGCTGAGGCTGCAGCGTATATAGTTGGAGTGGTTTTCTTTTTCTCTCCATAAAAATCGTTTTAAATTGTGCACGAAACGGAACTCTTTATATAATGTACTACTAGTGAAGAAAAATACTAGGGCAAAGCTAACACGTGAAGAAAATCTAACGCTCGAAGGACTCAACTCGAAATTAACGCTCCATGATGAAGCCATGTACCTAGGGTAGGGTCATGGGCCTGACCTAGACACCCTCCCCAAGGACATCACCCTAAAACCAGAAGCATGTGAAGGGTACAATCATCCACTCGACCAGAGACATTCCACTCGGAAGAGTCAATGTCACTCGACCATCACAGAAACCACTCGACATACAGAAGATCTAAAGTCACTCTACGCAGCAACGGTCGGGCGTTTACTCATAGACTTAACTACCATTTATAGCACTTTATTACAGACGTTACATGTAACGCACTCTCTTTATGTACATTGAACCCTGTGTAACGGAGGGGAGCTGGGGTCCTAGCGCACTCTATATAAGCCACCCCCCTTCTCTGGGACAAGGGTTCGCACCCCCTGTAACTCACACGCGCATAATCCAGTCGACCGCTGATACGTCTCCAACGTATCTATAATTTAGGAAGTATTCATGCTATTATATTATCCATCTTGGATGTTTAATGGGCTTCACTATGCACTTTTATATTATTTTTGGGACTAACCTATTAACACAGAGCCCAGTGCCAGTTTCTGTTTTTCTCCTTGTTTCAGTGTTTCGCAGAAAAGGAATATCAAACAGAGTCCAAACGGAATGCAACCTTAAGGAGAGTTATTTTTGGAACGGAAGCAATCCAGAAGACTTGGAGTGTACGTAAGGGAAGCAACGAGGAAGGCACGAGGCAGGGGGCGCGCCCTCCACCATCGTGGGCCCCTCGTGGCTCCCCTGACCGACTTCTATCGCATATATATACCCATATACCATAAAACCATCGGGGAACACAATAGATCGGGAGTTTCGCCGCTGCAAGCCTCTGTAGCCACCAAAAACCAATCGGGACCCTGTTCCGGCACCCTGCCGGAGGGGGGAACCCTCACCGGTGGCCATCTTCATCATCCCGACGCTCTCCATGACGAGGAGGGAGTAGTTCACCCTCGGGGTTGAGGGTATGTACCAGTAGCTATGTGTTTGATCTCTCTCCCTCTCTCGTGTTCTTGAGATGGTACGATCTTGATGTACCGCGAGCTTTGCTATTATAGTTGGATCTTATGATGTTTCTCCCCCTCTACTCTCTTATAATGGATTCAATTTTCCCTTTGAAGTTATCTTATCGGATTGAGTCTTTAAGGATTTGAGAACACTTGATGTATGTCTTGCCGTGCTTATCTGTGGTGAAAATGGGATATCACGTGATCCACTTGATGTATGTTTTGGTGATCAACTTGCGGGTTCCGCCCATGAACCTATGCATAGGGGTTGGCACACGTTTTTGTCTTGACTCTCCGGTTGAAACTTTGGGGCACTCTTTGAAGTTCTTTGTGTTGGTTGAATAGATGAATCTGAGATTGTGTGATGCATATCGTATAATCATACCCACGGATACTTGAGGTGACATTGGAGTATCTAGGTGACATTAGGGTTTTGGTTGATTTGTGTCTTAAGGTGTTATTCTAGTACGAACTCTATGATAGATCGAACGAAAAGAATAGCTTGATGTTATTTACTACGGACTCTTGAATAGATCGATCCGAAAGAGTAACTTTGAGGTGGTTTCCTACCCTACCATAATCTCTTAGTTTGTTCTCCGCTATTAGTGACTTTGGAGTGACTCTTTGTTGCATGTTGAGGGATAGTTATATGATCCAATTATGTTATTATTGTTGAGAGAACTTGCACTAGTGAAAGTATGAACCCTAGGCCTTGTTTCCTAGCATTGCAATACCGTTTACACTCACTTTTATCATTAGTTACCTTGCTGTTTTTATATTTTCAGATTACAAAAACCTATATCTACCATCCATATTGCACTTGTATCACCATCTCTTCGCCGAACTAGTGCACCTATACAATTTACCATTGTATTGGGTGTGTTGGGGACACAAGAGACTCTTTGTTATTTGGTTGCAGGGTTGCTTGAGAGAGACCATCTTCATCCTACGCCTCCCACGGATTGATAAACCTTAGGTCATCCACTTGAGGGAAATTTGCTACTGTCCTACAAACCTCTGCACTTGGAGGCCCAATAACGTCTACAAGAAGAAGGTTGTGTAGTAGACATCAACCACCTCCGGGCTCCGAGACGTAGGGCTATTACTTCCTCTGCGAAGGGCCTGAACTCGTAAAACTCAGGTGTACAACTTCGCCATAGCTAGGATCTTGCCTCCTCATACATACCCCCCATTCTACTGTCAGTCTTAGATCCACGACAGTTGGCGCCCGCCGTGGGGCAGGTGTCTTAGCGACTTGTTGGAGAAGTTGCAATTTTTTTGATTCCCATCATCATGGTTTCCGGCGGAGGATTGGCTGAGAGCCGCGAGATCCTTCTTGGCACACTCGTGTTCGTCGCCGACGACCCCGCTTGGCTCCAAGAGGCTCCACTCGACGTCGAGGTGCTCCCCGTCCACGGGGCAACGCACTTTCGTGTGTGCGTCCGCGGCGTCCTTCTTCGGCATCCGTCGACTCAGTATCGATTGGCTCCTGTGGCGTCCTCGCTCCCCGCTATTCGCCGGCGCAAGCGTTTCGGTCGGTCGCGGCTCCAACGGTAGGTGAGGCATGCGGTGGCTCGCCAATCGGCCACCCTGCAAGTCGCGGCAATCAAGCCCGACGAAACTCTTTACGGCATGTTCGACTGGCTCCGTCGAGACTGCATCTGAGTGCGACAGCAGTGACCCCACGGTGGAAGTCCTGATGGTCAACGGACCACGCAGTCCTCCTGGCTTCCCCCGTGACGACGATGGCGATGGCGGCGGCGATCCATCGCGTGTCCACGAGGAGTACCGCCCCGAGCCCCTCTCTTCGTAGCAGAGGGAAGAGCTTCGCTGCCGCAACATGGATGCACTTCACACTCCTATCGTTGGAGAAACCCCCGAGGCCCGGGCCTTGGAGGAGGCGCGCCTGGCCAACCTGGCTGAGCGCACTCGACTGGAGAACCTCCAGCACGCACTCGGCGAGCATGCTCGGCAGCGGATTCCTGAATCCAGTCGACGACAGCTTTTTCCACCTCCAACTCAGGTATACCGAACTCCGATTCAGAATCTCACAGCTGCAGCTCGAATAGCAGAGTCAATTCAGCCTTCTCAGTCGGAAGCTGGCAGAGGTTTGATGCAAATTCGGGCTTTACTCCGGGCAGCGGGAGAGCAGAACACAACAGTATCTCAGTCGTGGAATAGGATTCATAGCAGATCGTTGATGGCAGACACCATTCAGTTGGCTCACAGCCCAAGATCGCCCCTGCGGCGTGAGGGACGTGGAGACCAATGAGATCAGTACAGAAACCGCGAGCAGTATGATCATCGACTCGACCACGATGACCGTCGTCGAGTGCCCACGCCTCCCCGAGGAGTGGGTCATATGTGCCTCGGCAGCATGATGACAGACGCCCTCACAGTGGCAGACGAAGAATTCCAGTCGACCTTAGAGAGCCGGGCTTTGATGCGAGATCTATTCTCGTTCAAGGTCTGGTTGACAGGAACAGGGCTCATAGAGAAGGCCATGACAGAGATTATCCGACCGGCAGCAGGGTGCATGTTTCAGGTCCAGAGTGCTTTAGCAGGGCCATCAGGGCAGCAGTGATTCCTCCCAACTTCAGGTTGGCGACTGGAGTTAGCAAATTCACTGGTGAGTCCAAGCCTGACACTTGGCTCGAGGACTACCGAGTGGCTGTTCAGATCGGTGGCGGCAATGATGAAGTGGCCATGAAGCACCTTCCCCTGATGTTGGAAGGCAACGCCAGAGCGTGGTTGAATCAGTTAGCACCTGGCAGCATATTTAGTTGGGAGGAACTTGCCCGAGTGTTTGTTAGAACCTTTGAAGGTACATGAAAACGACCAACAGGGTTAACAGAGTTGCAGTCATGTGTGCAGAAACCGAATGAGACCTTGAGAGATTATATCCAGAGATGGATCACGTTGCACCACACAATGGAGAATGTGTCAGATCATCAAGCAGTTTGTGCCTTCAAAGAGGGTGTTAAGTATCGAGAATTGAACCTGAAGTTCGGTCGGACTAGAGATATGTCCCTGAGTCGGATGATGGAGATCGCCACCAAGTACGCTAATGGCGAAGAGGAAGACCGACTCCGGAGTGGCAAGCACTAAACAGTCACCCAAGAAACCGGAGGAGGGGATTCCAATCGGAAACAGAAACGCAAGGCCGAACCAGCAGCTCCTGGTGAAGCTTTAGTTGTGGCTCAAGGGAAGTTCAAGGGGATGCCCAAAGGGTCGTGGAACCCCAAGAAAGTGAAAGATCAAGATGGAAATGATGTGTTGGATTTGCCATGCCACATTCACACCAAAAAAGATGAAGATGGTAACCTCATTTACCCTAAACACACCACTCGACAGTGTCGGCTCCTGATCCAGCAGTTCCGAGAGAAACAACCCAAAGAGAAGGAAAAGGAGTCGGACAAGGGTGAGGATAGGGAAGAAGATGATGATGATTTTCCTAATGTCAATTCCACTCTGATGATTTTTGCTGATGTGGAAAGCAAAAGTCGACTGAAAGTTATCAACAGAGAGGTGAACATGGTTGCCTCGGCAACACCAAGTTATTTGAAGTGGTCCTAGACTGCCATCACATTCGATCAGTCTGACCATCCGGCACATATAGCCACCCCTGGGAGGCAAGCGCTGGTGGTCGACCCAGTTGTTGAAGGCACTCGACTGAGTAAAGTGCTGATGGATGGTGGTAGTGGCCTGAATATCCTGTATGCTGAGACCTTGAAAGGAATGGGCATTCCGACGCCCAAGCTTAGTGAAAGCAATATGAGTTTCCATGGCGTCATACCTGGCAAGAAGGCCGAATTACTCGGCAGATTGCCCTTGATGTGGTTTTTGGTGATTCCAAGAATTACCGCAAAGAAAAGTTGACATTTGAAGTAGTGGATTTCCAGAGTGCCTATCATGCTATTCTGGGTAGGCCTACCTATGCACGTTTCATGGCCCGACCATGTTACGTGTATCTCAAGTTAAAAATGACTGGTCCCAGAGGAGTGATCACTATCACTGGCAATCGGCAGAAGGCAGAAGAGTGCTTCCAGAAGGGCTCAAAAATCGCTGATGCACAAATGGCAGCAATCGAAATGCAAGAATACCGGAAGAACGCAGATCCGAGTGATTTGTTGCGCTCCAAGAAGCCTGCCACTGATTCTGCATTTCAGTCGTCCGGTGAAACCAAGCCGATTCATATTCACCGGACCGATCCTAGTGCTACTCCTACTCATATTTCAACTTCACTCGATAGCAAATAGGAAGAAGCGCTCATCCAGTTCCTCCGTGAGAACTGGGACATCTTCGCATGGAAACCTTCTGACATGCCGGGTGTACCCAGGGGACTGGCTGAGCATCGTTTGCGAGTCGACCCGAAAGTAAAACCACTCAAGGAACATCTTTGACGGTCCGCCGTACAGAAGAGAAAAGCAATTGGTGAGGAAGTGGCTCGGCTCCTTGCAGCCGAGTTCATCCGAGAGATTTACCACTCCGAGTGGCTCGCCAATGTTGTCATGGTCCCCAAGAAGGACGATTCACTTCGCATGTGCATTGACTTCAAGCATATCAATCGGGCCTGCCCGAAAGATCATTTTCCTCTCCCCCGCATCGACCAAATCGTCGACTCAACTGCGGGGTGTGAGCAATTGTCTTTTCTGGACGCCTATTCCGGGTATCATCAGATCCGACTGTATGGATCCGATGAGATAAAAACGGCTTTCATCACACCATTCGGATGCTTGTGTTATGTCACCATGCCATTCAGCCTAAAGAACGTCGGAGCCACATTCATGAGGATGATTCAGAAGTGTTTTCTCACTCAAATCAGTCGGAATGTGGAAGCATACATGGATGACATTGTGGTCAAGTCACGTAAGGGTTCCGACCTGCTGGCTGACCTTGCTGAAACTTTTGCCAACCTCAGAAGGTATGATATCAAGCTTAATCCATCAAAGTGCACATTCGGAGTTCCTAGCGGAAAGTTACTCGGTTTCCTTGTTTCTGAACGAGGGATCGACGCTAACCCAGAGAAAGTTGGTGCTATACTCCGGATGAAACGTCCTATGCGTGTGCATGATGTCCAGAAGCTTACTGGTTGTTTGGCCGCCTTGAGTCGATTCATTTCTCGCCTCGGTGAAAAGGCATTGCCTCTTTACCGACTGATGAAGAAGTCTGATAAGTTTGAGTGGACTCCGGAAGCTGATGCAGCGTTTGCAGAGCTCAAAGCCCTGCTTTCCACCCAGCCGGTGCTCGCTGCTCCAATCAGCAAAGAGCCTTTGCTGCTTTACATTGCAGCCACTGGACAAGTTGTCAGTACGGTACTCACGGTCGAGTGGGAAGAAGAAGGAAAGGCCTATAAAGTTCAACGCCCAGTATATTATGTTTCTGAAGTTCTGACTCCATCAAAGCATAGATATCCACATTATCAGAAGCTTGTTTATGGGATTTACATGACCACGAAAAAGGTTGCACACTATTGCTCTGATCACTCCATTACAGTCGTCAGCGACGCACCATTATCAGAGATTCTGAACAACAGAGATGCAACTAGTCGAGTGGCAAAATGGGCGATTGAACTCCTTCCATTGGATATCAAGTTTGAGGCAAAGAAAGCTATCAAGTCCCAAGCAATAGCAGATTTCCTCGCCGAGTGGATCGAACAGCAACTTCCGACTCAGATTCACTCGGAGCATTGGACCATGTTCTTCGATGGATCCAAGATGCTGAATGGTTCCGATGCTGGGGTGGTATTGGTATCCCCCCGAGGTGACAAACTCAGCTATGTTCTTCAGATTCACTTTGACTCCTCCAACAATGAAGCTGAATATGAAGCACTCCTGTACGGGTTGCGTATGGCCATTTCACTCCGCGTCCGTCGCCTCATGGTCTATGGTGACTCGGATTTAGTGGTCAATCAAGTGATGAAGGAGTGGGACGTCAGAAGCCCAGCTATGACTGGCTATTGTAATGCAGTGAGAAAGTTAGAGAAGAAGTTTGAGGGGTTAGAGCTCCATCACATACCTCGATTGAAAAATCAAGCAGCTGATGATCTAGCAAAGATAGGTTCCAAGAGAGAAGCCATTCCCAGCAACGTGTTCTTGGAACACATTCATACACCTTCAGTTCAGGAAGATCCTTTCACTGAAGAGCCCCCGCAACCAAAGAGTGCCACTGATCCGACTGAAGTCGAAGTCCCAGCCATGGTCGACTTGATCATGGAGGTTTTGGTCATCACTCCCGACTGGACAGTGCCGTACATTTCATACATCCTTAGGAAAGAACTCCCCGAGGATGAAGAAGAGGCTTGACAGATCGTCCGTCGATCCAAAGCCTTTACTGTGATAAGAGGACAGTTGTTCAGAGAAAGTGTGACTGGAGTCTGCCAGAAATGCATAATGCCAGAAGAAGGTCAAGTGATCCTCAATTACATCCACTCGGGGACCTGTGGTCACCATGCGTCTTCTTGGACCATTGTGGCCAAAGCATACCGAGCGGGATTTTATTGGCCGCGAGCAAATGAGATGGCAAAAGAAATAGTCGACAAATGTGAAGGTTGCCAGTTTTACTCCAACATGTCTCACTAGCCTGCATCAGCCCTGAAGACCATTCCACTCGTCTGGCCCTTTGCTATTTGGGGATTGGATATGGTTGGATCTCTAAGGACTGGTAGGAGCGGCTTCACTCATGTGCTCGTAGCAGTCGACAAATTCACCAAATGGATTGAAGCCAAACCTATCAAAAACCTTGAAGCCAGTACTGCTGTCAGTTTCATCAGAGAGTTAACATTCAGATATGGTGTTCCGCACAGCATCATCACTGACAACGGGTCAAACTTCGAATCTGATGAGTTCAGAGCCTTCTGTGCTTCCCAAGGTACTCGAGTCGACAATGCTTCAGTCGCCCACCCCCAGTCGAATGGACAAGATGAGAGAGCGAATGGATTGATTCTCAAAGGACTGAAACCCCGACTGATGCGTGATCTCAAGCACGCAGCAGGTGCCTGGGTCGACGAACTTCCATCAATGCTTTGGGGATTGAGGACAACTCCCAATTGGTCGACTGGCCGAACTCCATTCTTCCTGGTTTACGGAGCTGAGGCTGTACTTCCGAGTGACTTGCTCCACAACGCGCCCCGAGTCGAGCTTTTCTCAGAAGATGAAGCAGAACAAGCACGGCAAGATTCAGTTGATCTCCTGGAAGAGGAAAGAGAGATGGACTTGATCCGGTAGACCATCTACCAGCAAGACCTGCGTCGATTCCACGCCAGAAACGTGAGAGGTCGAGCCTTTCAAGAGGGAGACTTGGTTCTTCGAGTGGATCAGCAGAAACCACACAAGCTTGCTCCCGCTTGGGAAGGCCCCTTCATCGTCACCAGAGTGCTCCACAACGGAGCATACCACCTTTACAACATCAAGCACAAGAAAGACGAGCCACGCGCTTGGAATGCGAAGCTGCTCTGCCCCTTTTACACTTAAGCACTTAGTCTGTTGAGATGTAATAAGAAATACCTTTGTAGTTTATTTATCAAAGACAAGAGCTTTACAGTCTTATAAAATGATTGTCGTTGCTTATATTTGCGTCTGAAATCCCCCAGTGGGTGACTTAGCCGCGAATCCGTTTCACCTAAGTTTGTAAAATCCTACCGAGTGGTGAGCAAGCCTCTCACTCGGGGGCTTAGCTGTGAATCCGTTTCGCCTAAGTTTGAAAAATCCTACCGAGTGGTGAGCAACCCTCCCACTCGGGAGCTTAGCCGCAGTTCAGTACTCGCCTAAGTTTGAAAAAACCTACCGAGTGGTGAGCAAGCCTCCCACTTGGGGGCTTAGCTGCAGTCAAGTACTCGCCTAAGTTTGAAAAATCCTACTGAGTGGTGAGCAACCCTCCCACTCGGGGGCTTAGCTGCAGTCAAGTGCTCGCCTAAGTTTGAATCCTACCGAGTGGTGAGCAACCCTCCCACTCGGGGGTTTAGCTGCAGTCAAGTCCTCGCCTAAGTTTGAAAAATCCTACCGAGTGGTGAGCAACCCTCCCACTCGGGGGCTTATCTGCAGTCAAGTGCTCGCCTAAGTTTGGAAAATCCTACCGAGTGGTGAGCAACCCTCCCACTCGGGGGCTTATCTGCAGTCAAGTGCTCGCCTAAGTTTGGAAAATCCTACCGAGTGGTGAGCAACCCTCCCACTCGGGGGCTTAGCTGCAGTCCAGTACTCGCCTAAGTTTGAATAATCCCACCGAGTGGTGAGCAACCCTCCCACTCGAGGGCTTAGCTGCAGTCCAGTACTCGCCTAAGTTAGAAAAATCCTACCGAGTGGTGAGCAACCCTCCCACTCGGGGGATTAGCTGCAGTCCAGTACTTGCCTAAGTTTGAAAAATCCCACCGAGTGGTGAGCAACCCTCCCACTCGGGGGCTTAGCTGCAGTCCAGTACTTGCCTAAGTTTGAAAAATCCTACCGAGTGGTGAGCAACCCTCCCACTCAGGGGCTTAGCTGCAGTCCAGTACTCGCCTAAGTTTGAAAATCCTACCGAGTGGTGAGCAACCCTCCCACTCGGTGGCTTAGCTGCAGTCCAGTACTCGCCTAAGTTTGAAAAATCCCACCGAGTGGCGAGCAACCCTCCCACTCGGGGGCTTTGCTGCAGTCCAGTACTCGCCTAAGTTTGAAACACATCCCTATCCGCAAGGACGACGAGGTGCAGGTCGACTGCGACCCCCTCTTCGGAGCTGCGCCACAAATACAATGTGCGCTCCATCCTTATCCGCAAGGATGATGAGGTGCAGGTCGACTGCAACTTTCTCCTCAGAGCTGCGCCACAAGTACAATGTGCGCTCCATCCTTATCCGCAAGGACGACGAGGTGCAGGTCGACTGCAACCTTCTCCTCGGAGCGGCGCCACAAGTATAACGTACGCTCCATCCTCATCCGCAAGGACGACGAGGTGCAGGTCGACTGCAACCTTCTCCTTGGAGCTGCGCCACAAGTATAACGTACGCTCCATCCTCATCCGCAAGGACGACGAGGTGCAGGTCGACTGCAACCTTCTCCTCGGAGCTGCGCCACAAGTATAACGTACGCTCCATCCTCATCCGCAAGAACGGTGAGGTGCAGGTCGACTGCAACCTTCTCCTTAGAGCTGCGCCACAAGTATAACATGCACTCCATCCTCATCCGCAAGGGAAACGAGGTGCAGGTCGACTGGAACCTCTTCCTCAGAGCTGCATCTCAAGTACAAAAAAATATTCCGAGTGAAGAACAAATTCCACTCAAAGGCAAGCACAAGCATATTTGGAGATAAACCAAATTCAGATAAATCCTAAGGTTCCGACCGCGGATTAAAGTACTCGGGCATCAAGCCCGAAGGAGTTTAACGGTTACAAAATCACTTGGCATTCCGAGGCAAATTTAAGGTGAGGCATAAAAGTTTGTTCACTCCGCAGGAGGAGGGTTGGCAGGCTCGACGAACTCGTCCAGGTCGATTCCGTCGGCAATCCGAGTGGCAGCAGCAATGAAGGTCTCCATGAAAGATTGGAAGTCGTGCTTCTTGGTGTTGGCAACCTTGATCACTGCCAGCTTCTCTTCTCGCGCTTCCTTGGAGTGGACATGAACCAAAGACAGAGCCACGTCAGCGCCGCACCGGGCAGAAGATTTCTTCAATTCTTGCACTCGACCGGGAATCTCATTAAGTCGAGTCATCAGAGACTCGAGGTCATTCTGGAGCGTTGCCCTTGGCTAGAGTGCCATGTCGATCCGCGACATTGCGACTTTCAGTCGAGCAAGATAATCAACAACACCAGCAACACGAGATTCCAATCGGAGTACATTCATGGCAGCCTCGTCTTTCACTGGAGAATGGATGGGGTCCAAGGTTGTCTCAACTCGCCCAGTCTCTTCCTCGAAGTTTTGGCAAAATTATGCATGTACAATTCAAAGATGAATCAGTGGTTGTATATCGAGTCGACAATAACAAGTTAGTCGGTTCAGAGAAAATACCTTCGAGCATGACGAACAGCTTCTTGGCAAGACCTCCCAGATAATTCTCTAGATCGTCCCTCTTGCGAGCAATGCCTTCCATCTTCTCGTTTAGATTGTTCTTGTCTTTCTTCAGGCGGGTTGCTTCCTTATTGGCTTCATCAAGGGCAGTTTTCAGCTTGGCGTTTTCTTCCTCCAGTTTGCCAACTGAAGCTAGCTTCTGTTCGGCAAGTGCAGTTTTCTCGTCAGCTGCTTTCTATGTGGCCGCAAGATCTTGGTCCTTCTTCGCCAGAGCTAGATTCATTTTCTCTGAAAGAAACAACGCTCGGTTCAGAAAAAGCAAAATAGACTCTATTTCAGAGACAAATCAGTCGGCGAGTTTTCTCTTACCAGCAGCTGCATCCTTGGCCTTCTGCAGATTTGTCTTGGCCAGTTCCAGATCGAGGTTGAGCTGAATCTGTTTTTTCTCCAATTCAGCAAAACAAACTCCGAGTTCACAAGATTTTTGTAATCAAGAGACAGTCAATCGACAGATGGACTGATTAGTTACTTCAGAACAATGGTCCGATAAATTCAAGTTTGTTTTCAGACCGTAGTCGACTGCCCGCAGTCAACCACGGTCTTGGGGAGTACACCCAGTGGGTGTACTTAGCATGCCCCCACTGGTCCAATTTCCACTCGACGTGGTCTGTCCAGGCCGACTGTAAAAAAAGAGGAATCTAAGACCGTAGTCGACTGCCCGCAGTCGACCACGGTCTCGGGGA
Organism: Aegilops tauschii subsp. strangulata; assembly: GCF_002575655.3. NCBI lineage: Eukaryota > Viridiplantae > Streptophyta > Magnoliopsida > Poales > Poaceae > Aegilops > Aegilops tauschii. The sequence continues at coordinate 304,799,074 of NC_053038.3, forward strand.
CTACACCCAGTGGGTGCACTTAGCGTGCCCCCACTGGTTCGGATTCTACTCGACATGGTCTGTCCAGGCCGAGTGGAAAATTTAGCTTCTCAGACCACAGTCGACTACCCGTAGTCAACTATGGTCTCGGGGACTACACCAAGTGGGTGCACTCAGCGTGCCCCCACTAGTTCAAAAATCCAATCGACACAACCTAGTCGACTCAAGATACAAGTTTGGTCAGTGGCAAATCAAAACACCCAGTAGGTGTACAGATGCGAAGCGCAGACAGATGAAAAGATTCTTCGAAGAAAGTTTTCAGGTAGCATATCTTAACAGAACAAGCTAGAAGAGTCAGTCGGCAATCTGCTAACCTGGACATTGCTTTGGAGAGCGGAGCTGGCGTTATAAGCAGCTTGGCTGGCTTCCCGCACCATCTTCAACTTCTCCATCATAATGCCTATTGGGGAACGTAGTAATTTCAAAAAAATTCCTACGCACACGCAAGATCATGGTGATGCATAGCAATGAGAGGGGAGAGTGTTGTCCATGTACCCTCGTAGACCGAAAGCGGAAGCGTTATCACAATGCGGTTGATGTAGTCGTACATCTTCACGATCCGACCGATCAAGTACCGAATGCACGGCACCTCCGAGTTCAGCACACGTTCAGCTCGATGACGTCCCTCGAACTCCGATCCAGCCGAGTGTTGAGGGAGAGTTTCGTCAGCACGACGGCGTGGTGACGATGATGATGTTCTACCGACGCAGGGCTTTGCCTAAGCTCCGCAACGATATTATCGAGGTGTAATATGGTGGAGGGGGGCACCGCACACGGCTAAAATATCGTATATCAATTGTGTGTAGAGGTGCCCCCTGCCCCCGTATATAAAGGAGCAAGGGGGAGGCCGGCTGCCTTTGGGCGCGCCAAGGAGAGGGGGGAGTCCTCCTCCTAGTAGGAGGAGGACTCCCCTTTCCTAGTCCAACTAGGAAGAGAGGGGGGACGGAAAGAAAGGGAGAGGGAGAGGGAAAGAGGGGTTGCGCCCCCCTCCCCTAGTCCAATTCGGACTCCTCATGGGAGGGGGCGCGCCACCTCCTGGCTGCTGCCCTCTCTCTCCCCTCAAGGCCCACTAAGGCCCAATACTTCCCCGAGGGGTTCCGGTAACCCCTCCGGCACTCCGGTTTTATCCGAAACTTCTCCGGAACACTTCCGGTGTCCGAATATAGTCGTCCAATATATCAATCTTTATGTCTCGACCATTTCGAGACTCCTCGTCATTTCCGTGATCACATCCGGGACTCCGAACAACCTTCGGTACATCAAAACATATAAACTCATAATATAACTGTCATCGTAACTTTAAGCGTGCGGACCCTACGGGTTCGAGAACTATGTAGACATGACCGAGACACCTCTCCGGTCAATAACCAATAGCGGAACCTGGATGCTCATATTGGCTCCCACATATTCTACGAAGATCTTTATCGGTCAAACCGCATAACAACATACGTTGTTCCCTTTGTCATCGGTATGTTACTTGCCCGAGATTCGATCGTCGGTATCTCGACACCTAGTTCGATCTCGTTTCCGGCAAGTCTCTTTACTCGTTCCGTAATACATCATCCCGCAACTAACTCATTAGTTACAATGCTTGCAAGGCTTATAGTGATGTGTATTACTGAGTGGGCCTAGAGATACCTCTCCGACAATCGGAGTGACAAATCCTAATCTCGAAATACGCCAACCCAACAAGTACCTTTGGAGACACCTGTAGAGCACCTTTATAATCACCCATTTACATTTTGACGTTTGGTAGCACACAAAGTGTTCCTCCGGTAAACGGGAGTTGCATAATCTCATAGTCATAGGAACATGTATAAGTCATGAAGAAAGCAATAGCAACATACTAAACGATCGGGTGCTAAGCTAACGGAATGGGTCAAGTCAATCACGTCATTCTCCTAATGAGGTGATCCCGTTAATCAAATGACAACTCATGTCTATGGCTAGGAAACATAACCATCTTTGATTAACGAGCTAGTCAAGTAGAGGCATACTAGTGACACACTGTTTGTCTATGTATTCACACATGTATTATGTTTCCGGTTAATACAATTCTAGCATGAATAATAAACATTTATCATGATATAAGGAAATAAATAATACTTTATTATTGCCTCTAGGGCATATTTCCTTCAGTCTCCCACTTGCACTAGAGTCAATAATCTAGTTCACATCGCCATGTGATTTAACATCAATAGTTCACATCACCATGTGATTTAACATCAATAGTTCACATCACCATGTGATTAACACCCATAGTTCACATCGTCATGTGACCAACACCCAAAGGGTTTACTAGAGTCAGTAATCTAGTTCACATCGCTATGTGATTAACACCCAAAGAGTAGTAAGGTGTGATCATGTTTTGCTTGTGAGATAATTTTAGTCAACGGGTCTGCCACATTCAGATCTGTAAGTATTTTGCAAATTTCTATGTCTACAATGCTCTGCATGGAGCTACTCTAGCTAATTGCTCCCACTTTCAATATGTATCTAGATTGAGACTTAGAGTCATCCAGATCTGTGTCAAAACTTGCATCGACGTAACCCTTTACGACGAACCTTTTGTCACTTCCATAATCGAGAAACATATCCTTATTCCACTAAGGATAATTTTGACCACTGTCCAGTGATCTACTCCTAGATCACTATTGTACTCCCTTGCCAAAATCAGTGTAGGGTATATAATAGATCTGGTACACAGCATGGCATACTTTATAGAACCTATGGCCGAGGCATAGGAAATGACTTTCATTCTTTTTCTATCTTCTGTCGTGGTCGGGCTTTGAGTCTTACTCAATTTCACACCTTGTAACACAGGCAAGAAACTCTTTCTTTGACTGTTCCATTTTGAACTACTTCAAAATATTATTAAGGTATGTACTCATTGAAAAAAACTTATCAAGCGTCTTGATCTATCTCTATAGATCTTGATGCTCAATATGTAAGCAGCTTTACCGAGGTCTTTCTTTGGAAAACTCCTTTCAAACACTCCTTTAAGCTTTGCAGTATAATTCTACATTATTTTCGATCAACAATATGTCATTCACATATACTTATCAGAGATGCTGTAGTGCTCCCACTCACTTTCTTGTAAATACAGGCTTCACCGCAAGTCTGTATAAAACTATATCCTTTGATCAACTTATCAAAGCGTATATTCCAACTCCGAGATGCTTGCACCAGTCCATAGATGGATCGCTGGAGCTTGCATATTTTGTTAGCACTTTTAGGATTGACAAAACCTCCTGGTTGCATCATATACAACTCTTCTTTAATAAATCCATTAAGGAATGCAGTTTTGTTTATCCATTTGCCAGATTTCATAAAATGCGGCAATTGCTAACATGATTCGGACAGACTTAAGCATAGATACGAGTGAGAAACTCTCATCGTAGTCAACACCTTAAACTTGTCGAAAACCTTTTGCGACAATTCTAGCTTTGTAGATAGTAACACTACTATCAGCGTCCGTCTTCCTCTTGAAGATCCATTTAATCTGAATGGCTCGCCGATCATTGGGCAAGTCAATCAAAGTCCATACTTTGTTCTCATACATGGATCTCATCTCATATTTCATGGCCTCAAGCCATTTTGCGGAATCTGGGCTCACCATCGCTTCTTCATAGTTCGTAGGTTCGTCATGGTCTAGTAACATAACCTCCAGAACAGGATTACCGTACCACTCTGGTGCGGATCTTACTCTGGTTGACCTACGAGGTTCAGTAATAACTTGATCTGAAGTTCCATGATCATCATCATTAGCTTCCTCACTAATTGGTATAGGCGTCACAGAAACTGGTTTCTGCGATGAACTACTTTCCAATAAGGGAGCAGGTACAATTACCTCATCAAGTTCTACTTTCCTCCCACTCACTTCTTTCGAGAGAAACTCCTCCTCTAGAAAGGATCCATACTTAGCAACGAATGTCTTGCCTTCGGATATGTGATAGAAGGTGTACCCAACTGTCTCCTTTGGGTATCCTATGAAGACACATTTCTCCGATTTGGGTTTGAGCTTATCAGGATGAAACTTTTTCACATAAGCATCGCAACCCCAAACTTTAAGAAACGACAACTTTGGTTTCTTGCCAAACCATAGTTCATAAGATGTCGTCTCAACGGATTTAGATGGTACCCTATTTAACGTGAATGTAGATGTCTCTAATGCATAACCCCAAAACGATAGTGTGAGATCGGTAAGAGACATCATATATTGCACCATATCTAATAAAGTACGGTTACGATGTTCGGACACACCATTACACTGTGGTGTTCCAGGTGGCGTGAGTAGTGAAACTATTTCACATTGTTGTTACTGAAGGCCAAACTCGTAACTCAAATACTCTTCTCCACGATCAGATCGTAGAAACTTTATTTTCTTGTTACGATGATTTTCTACTTCACTCTGAAATTATATGAACTTTTCAAATGTTTCAGACTTCTGTTTCATTAAGTAGATATACCCATATCTGCTCAAATCATCTGTGAAGGTCAGAAAATAATGATACCTGCTACGAGCCTCAATATTCATCGGACCACATACATCTGTATGTATGATTCCCAACAAATCTGTTGCTCTCTCCATAGTTCCGGAGAACGGCGTTTTAGTCATCTTGCCCATGAGGCACGGTTCGCAAGTATCAAGTGATTCATAATCAAGTGATTCCAAAATCCCATCAGTATAGAGTTTCTTCATGCGCTTTACACCAATATGACCTAAACGGCAATGCCACAAATAAGTTGCACTATCATTATTAACTTTGCATCTTTTGGCTTCATTATTATGAATATGTGTATCACTACGATCGAGATCCAACAAACCATTTTATTGGGTGTATGACCATAGAAGGTTTTATTCATGTAAACAGAAAAACAATTATTCTTTAATTTAAATGAATAACCGTATTGCAACAAACATGATCAAATTATATTCATGCTCAACGCAAACACCAAATAACACTTATTTAGTTTCAACACTAATCCCGAAAGTATAGGGAGTGTGCGATGATGATCATATCAATCTTGGAACTACTTCCAACACACATCGTCACCTCGCCTTTACTAGTCTCTGTTTATTCTGCAACTCCCGTTTCGAGTTACTACTCTTAGCAACTGAACCAGTATCAAATGCCGAGGGGTTGCTATAAACACTAGTAAAGTACACATCAATAACATGTATATCCAATATACCTTTGTTCACTTTGCCATCCTTCTTATCCACCAAATACTTGGGGTAGTTCCGCTTCCAGTGACCAGTCCCTTTGCAGTAGAAGCACTTAGTCTCAGGCTTAGGACCAGACTTAGGCTTCTTCACTTGAGCAGCAACTTGCTTGTCGTTCTTCTTGAAGTTCCCCTTCTTCCCTTTGCCCTTTTCTAGAAACTAGTGGTCTCGTCAACCATCAACACTTGATGTTTTTCTTGATTTCTACCTTCGTCGATTTCAGCATCACGAAGAGCTCGGGAATTACTTTCGTCATCCCTTGCATACTATAGTTCATCACGAAGTTCTACTAACTTGGTGATGGTGACTAGAGAATTCTGTCAATCACTATTTTATCTGGAAGATTAACTCCCACTTGATTCAAGCGATTGTAGTACCCAGACAATCTGAGCACATGCTCACTGCTAGAGCTATTCTCCTCCATCTTTTAGCTATAGAACTTGTTGGAGACTTCATATCTCTCAACCCGGGTATTTGCTTGAAATATTAACTCCAACTCCTGGAACATCTCATATGGTCCATGACGTTCAAAACATCTTTGAAGTCCCGATTCTAAGCCGTTAAGCATGGTGCACTAAACTATCAAGTAGTCATCATATTGAGCTAGCCAAACGTTCATAATGTCTGCATCTGCTCCTGCAATAGGTCTGTCACCTAGCGGTACATCAAGGACATAATTCTTCTATGCAGCAATGAGGATAATTCTCAGATCACGGATCCAATCCGCATCTTTGCTACTAACATCTTTCAACATGATTTTTCTCTAGGAACATATCAAAAATAAACACAGGGAAGCAACAACGCGAGCTATTGATCTACAACATAATTTGCAAAATACTATTAGCACTAAGTTCATGATAAATTTAAGTTCAATTAATCATATTACTTAAGAACTCCCACTTAGATAGACATCCCTCTAATCCTCTAAGTGATCACGTGATCCATATCAACTAAACCATGTCCGATCATCACGTGAGATGGAGTAGTTTCAATGGTGAACATCACTATGTTGATCATATCTACTATATGATTCACGCTCGACCTTTCGGTCTCCGTGTCCCGAGGCCATATCTGCATATGCTAGGCTCGTCAAGTTTAACCTGAGTATTCCGCGTGTGCAACTGTTTTGCACCCGTTGTATTTGAACGTAGAGCCTATCACACCCGATCATCACGTGGTGTCTCAACACGAAGAACTTTTGCAACGATGCATACTCAGGGGGAACACTTTTATCTTGAAATTTTAGTGAGAGATCATCTTATAATGCTACCGTCAATCAAAGCAAGATAAGATGCATAAAAGATAAACATCACATGCAATCAATATAAGTGATATGATATGGCCACCATCATCTTGTGCTTGTGATCTCCATCTCCGAAGCACCGTCATGATCACCATCGTCACCGGCTCGACACCTTGATCTCCATCGTAGTATCGTTGTCGTCTCGCCAACTTATTTCTTTTACGACTATCGCTACCGCTTAGTGATAAAGTAAAACAATTACATGGCGATTGCATTGCATACAATAAAGCGACAACCATATGGCTCCTGCCAGTTGCCGATAACTCGGTTACAAAACATGATCATCTCATACAATAAAATATAGCATCATGTCTTGACCATATCACATCACAACATGCCCTGCAAAAATAAGTTAGACGTCCTCTACTTTGTTGTTGCAAGTTTTACGTGGCTGCTACGGGCTTAGCAAGAACCGTTCTTACCTACGCATCAAAACCACAACGATAGTTTGTCAAGTTGGTGATGTTTTAACCTTCGCAAGGACCGGGCGTAGCCACACTCGGTTCAACTAAAGTGAGAGAGACAGACACCCGCCAGTCACCTTTAAGCAACGAGTGCTCGCAACGGTGAAACCAGTCTCGCGTAAGCGTACGCGTAATGTCGGTCCGGGCCGCTTCATCTCACAATACCGCTGAACCAAAATATGACATGCTGGTAAGCAGTATGACTTATATCGCCCACAACTCACTTGTGTTCTACTCGTGCATAACATCAACGCATAAAACCTGGCTCGGATGCCACTGTTGGGGAACGTAGTAATTTCAAAAAAATTCCCACGCACACGCAAGATCATGGTGATGCATAGCAACGAGAGGAGAGAGTGTTGTCGACGTACCCTCGTAGACCGAAAGCGGAAGCATTATCACAACGCGGTTGATGTAGTCGTACGTCTTCACGATCCGACCGATCAAGTACCGAACGCACGGCACCTCCGAGTTCAGCACACGTTCAGCTCGATGACGTCCCTCGAACTCCGATCCAGCCGAGTGTTGAGGGGGAGTTTCGTCAGCACGACGGCATGGTGACGATGATGATGTTCTACCGACGCAGGGCTTCGCCTAAGCTCCGCAACGATATTATCGAGGTGTAATATGGTGGAGGGGGGCACCGCACACGGCTAAAATATCGTATATCAATTGTGTGTAGAGGTGCCCCCTGCCCCCGTATATAAAGGAGCAAGGGGGAGGCCGGCTGCCTTTGGGCGCGCCAAGGAGAGGGGGGGAGTCCTCCTCCTAGTAGGAGTAGGACTCCCCTTTCCTAGTCCAACTAGGAAGAGAGGGGGGAAGGAAAGAGAGGGAGAGGGAGAGGGAGAGGGAAAGAGGGGCTGCGCCCCCCTCCCCTAGTCCAATTCGGACTCCTCATGGGAGGGGGCGCGCCACCTCCTGTCTGCTGCCCTCTCTCTCCCCTCAAGGCCCACTAAGGCCCAATACTTCCCCGGGGGGTTCCGGTAACCCCTCCGGCACTCCGGTTTTATCCGAAACTTCTCCGGAACACTTCCGGTGTCCGAATATAGTCGTCCAATATATCAATCTTTATGTCTCGACCATTTCGAGACTCCTCGTCATGTCTGTGATCACATCCGGGACTCAGAACAACCTTTGGTACATCAAAACATATAAACTCATAATATAACTGTCATCGTAACTTTAAGCGTGCGGACCCTACGGGTTCGAGAACTATGTAGACATGACCGAGACACCTCTCCGTTCAATAACCAATAGCGGAACCTGGATGCTCATATTGGCTCCCACATATTCTACGAAGATCTTTATCGGTCAGACCACATAACAACATACGTTGTTCCCTTTGTCATCGGTATGTTACTTGCCCGAGATTCGATCGTCGGTATCTCGATACCTAGTTCAATCTCGTTTCCGGCAAGTCTCTTTACTCATTCCGTAATACATCATCCCGCAACTAACTCATTAGTTACAATGCTTGCAAGGCTTATAGTGATGTGTATTACTGAGTGGGCCCAGAGATACCTCTCCGACAATCGGAGTGACAAATCCTAATCTCGAAATACGCCAACCCAACAAGTACCTTTGGAGACACCTGTAGAGCACCTTTATAATCACCCATTTACGTTGTGACGTTTGGTAGCACACAAAGTGTTCCTCCGGTAAACGGGAGTTGCATAATCTCATAGTCATAGGAACATGTATAAGTCATGAAGAAAGCAATAGCAACATACTAAACGATCGGGTGCTAAGCTAACGGAATGGGTCAAGTCAATCACATCATTCTCCTAATGAGGTGATCCCGTTAATCAAATGACAACTCATGTCTATGGCTAGGAAACATAACCATCTTTGATTAACGAGCTAGTCAAGTAGAGGCATACTAGTGACACACTGTTTATCTATGTATTCACACATGTATTATGTTTCCGGTTAATACAATTCTAGCATGAATAATAAACATTTATCATGATATAAGGAAATAAATAATACTTTATTATTGCCTCTAGGGCATATTTCCTTCAATGCCTGCCTGGCGTATAGCCTCTTTGGCAGCACCCACCTGGTCCTCTGGGACGTGATGTGCAACAAAAAGTGAAGGTGGATCGGCAGGAGTCTGCGCGGCTGACTCTGAAGGCTGAGCACTCGACAGTGGTATGGCGAAGCTGACGGAAGTCCGGTTGGCATCGCCGGCTTCCTAGATTACCGGTTCCGCCACCGGCGTCGACTGAGGCGTCTTGCCAGCGAACGTTTTCCTGTTTCTTCTTCCCAAGGGCCTCTGTGGCTCGTCCTCGTCGTCGTCTGGGAGATCAATGATGTTGGGAGGAGCTATAAAAAGATCAGTCGCCCAAAATTCATCCTCGTTGGTTGTATCGTAGTTCAATCGACAAAACAAAGATAAGATCACGAAGATTATACCTGGGTTGGAGGTGACCGCATCTTCCATGTCCTCATCCTCATTCTTGTAAGCAGAGGTCCCAGAGGTAGCGGCACTGCTAGTTTCAAGATTCATTCGGTCAAACCAAGGAAAAATAGACAACACAGAATTTCAGACAGGACACTTACATAGAGGCAACAGGGATGTCGATTTTAATTTTTGGCAGAGCCTTTCGAGTCTTCTGCGGTACGACCTTGGATTGTTTCAGAGCCTTTTCAGTCGGTGCCGGAGAGGACGTCCGAGGACGCTTTGATGACTGCCTAGTCTGAATAGTTGCCTTGTCGCGGGCGCTTGCTAGATCGTGTGTGAGCTTGGATCGCCTTTCCCTACGGGGAGGTGAGTCGACCTCTTCTTCATCACTCGGGTCGGAGCTCTCCTCGTCCCCTTCACCATCGGAATGCCACTCGCCACTCTCGCCTCCGCTTGCCTCCCCCTCCGGGTCTTGCTTCTGCTCTCCGTTGGGCATCGAATACATCTCAGTAAGAGCCTAGAAGACAACACGCAAGACAAAAGTCAGCCGGTTAGTTACAAGTAGTTGCATGATGAATCAAGATAACACTCGGCAATTCAGAGTTGGACCTTGTCTGTTTCGTACGAGTTGTCGAGTGGAGGGACTCTCCTGGCCCCCCTGGGGTTATCTTTGTTGCCAGTGATACCCCTCAACCACTTCTCCACCGTATCCTCATCAACGTCTTCTGGATGGATCCGAGTGGAATAGTCAATGCCCGAATACATCCACATCGGATGGTCATGGGCTTGAAGCGGCTGAATGCGGCGCCTGAGGAAGACTTCCAACAGATCCATGCCGGTCACGCCATCACGGATGAGCTGGACCACTCGCTCAACCAGCACCTTCACCTCCGCTTTCTCCCCCGGGGTCACTTTCAAGGCGGAGGGCTTCTCTACTCGAGCCATGGAAAAGGGAGGAAGTCCAGTCGACTGGCCTGGAGTCAGCTGGTCTTTGCAGTAAAACCAAGTCGACTGCCACCCTCAGACTGACTCAGGAAGGATTATGGCTGGAAAAGAGCTCTTACCCCTCATCTGAATCCCAAGACCCCCACACATCTGGATCACTTTTGTCCTCTCGTCACTCGGATTTGCTTTTTTGACCGACTGAGAGCGACACGTGAAAATGTGCTTGAAGAGGCCCCAGTGCGGTCGACAACCCAAGAAATTCTCGCACATAGACACGAAAGCAGCAAGATACACGATGGTGTTGGGGGAAAAGTGATGAAGTTGTGCTCCAAAGAAGTTCAAGAAAGCTCGGAAAAAAGGATGCGGAGGCAAAGAAAACCCGCGATCGACGTGAGTGGTGAGGAGGACGCACTCACCCTCCTGCGGTCGGGGCTCAGTCTCGTCCGCCGGGAGCCGCACGGATCCGTGGGGGATCAATCCTTCCTCGGCCAGATCGTCGATGTCGTCCTGGCGAATCATCGACTGGATCCAATCTCCCTGGATCCAGCCGCGCGGCAGACCGGACCTCGACGAAGATCCGCCCCGGCTAGACTTCTTCCCCTTCGCCTTCGTCGTCGCCTTCTTTGCGCACTCCAAAGCCACCGTCTTCTCCTTACCCATCGCAGTGGACGAAGCTCGAATAGGGCAGCGGCGTCGGAGCAAGCGCGGATGCGGTGGGGAAAACAGAGAAAGAAGAGGAAGAATGGGAATGCACTGTTAAAAAAAACCCGGACCGACGCCTTATATGAGGTTGCTTCCGAGTGACTGACTTGTAGACCCAGGCGATCTTATCAAATCCCGCAACAGTCGCGCGCGCTATACGTGGCAAAAAAGGTGGTGCGGAAATCGAGGCGGCCCTGCCTAATCCAGCCCGATTACTGCGGCTTCCTCCGCCCCGCGCGCTTCCCAAAATTCGAATCCCGCGAGATCCGCGGACAACAGAGCAACCTGTTAGACGGAAGATTTCCTCCATATCAACGCTCGAGGCTTTTCGGTAAAAGTTCACTCGACAAAAACCAAGAATGGATCAAGGCGACTAAAAAAGAAGTTAATGTTACCGTTTTGATTCATCGATCCCCACAAGACACTTCCAAAGCGCGAAAGTTGAATCGGAAGTATTTTCAACTCCTTCTCCACTCAAACCCTGAACCATTCTGGGGCTAATGATGAAGCCATGTACCTAGGGTAGGGTCATGGGCCTGACCTAGACACCCTCCCCAAGGACATCACCCTAAAACCAGAAGCATGCGAAGGGTACAATCATCCACTCGACCAGAGACATTCCACTCGGAAGAATCAATGTCACTTGACCATCACAGAAACCACTCGACATACAGAAGATCTAAAGTCACACTACGCAGCAACGGTCGGGCGTTTACTCATAGACTTAACTACCATTTATAGCACTTTATTACAGACGTTACCTGTAACGCTCTCTCTTTATGTACATTGAACCCTGTGTAACGGAGGGGAGCTGGGGTCCTGGCGCACTCTATATAAGCCACCCCCTCCTCTGGGACAAGGGTTCGCACCCCCTGTAACTCACACGCGCATAATCCAGTCGACCGCCTCCGGGCTCCGAGACGTAGGGCTATTACTTCCTCCGCGAAGGGCATGAACTCGTAAAACTCACGTGTACAACTTCGCCATAGCTAGGATCTTGCCTCCTCATACATACCCCCCATTCTACTGTCAGTCTTAGATCCATGACACTCCACGCCTCCCGGTCGCACTTACTATCGTTCACATGTGGTACACAACCCTCCGAAGCAACAACTAAACCACACATGATCAAAATATCGGAAAGGTGGGCTGCACCCTCCTACAATTTTAAATATTTTGGGCACTTGTATTCAGCCTAAGTCAGTGTGCCTAAAACTAGGGCGTATTGAGAGTAATTGCCATGCCGTTTATTTGTAGGGTCACTTCCAAACAGTGAAATTCTATTCTCCTCTTATTTAGTGGATGAGGCAAATCTTTTGCCTCCGTTTTAAAAAAACGAGAAATTCAATTTTAATTATTTAGTATGTACACTTTGCGTTCTTCCAATAATTTTGGGCACTTGTATTCGACCTAAGACTAGCCACAGTGGGAGTAACTTCAGCAGTAACATCGAGTCCAACTCAGCAAATTGGCTTATGTGGCAATGAGTTAATGAGGAGAGGGGTAGTTTGAGTAACTTAGCTAGTTACTGTGTATGTTACTAGTGTATGTTACTCTCCATTGTGGCTAGTCTAAGTCAGTGTGCCACTGTATCTCGTACTACTCCCTCCGTCTAGGCGTATAAGTCACGTTAGAAGGTGCAACGGGACCAAGGTGCAAGCAGATTGGAGGGGAAGGAGAAAATTAACCGGTCCTTCCTCTAATCAAAGCCCTGATTTCTATCTCTAAGCGCAACAATTAATCACAACAATTAAGAGATGCTATTTTAGCTACCATGCAAGGCCACGTATTAACTCGCATGCAAGCCAACTTTGATTCCTTGACTAATCAACGCGTAGCTGCGCTCCATGCATTGGGTTTCCGAGGGAGATAACAAGGTAGAGTAAGTAACGCTCGCTATCAACAAGGCTAGGAGGGGATTGAGATGCGAAGTTAATGGACGACGCCTAAACATTTTGGGAATATCTGATTTTCGTAAGATGACTTAACACCTAGACGGAGAGAGTACTAGCTCAGTCCAGGTTTGATGGAATATTTGTCACCTCTTCTCTTCTTGTACGTACTCCATTTATCTCACTTCATGTGGCTTCCCACTCCCATGATATTCCTATTCTATGAACCTATGTGTGTGTGTCTGTGTTTTAACAGCGTGTGTGTGTTAGAGAGTGCGACACATCGACCTACTCCTACAGAGAGATGGTGTGTAGTGTACGATTTAGCCGCGAGAGTCGGTGCATCCTCTCGTTTCTGGGCGTCCGGTCGGGATAGCTGCCACGCCTGCTCCTGACCAGCCTGGCCCACCCAAAGCCCCTCCATCGCCCGCGCGCGCTTCCCGCCCGAAACGGTCAGCGCCGCTCCAGAGAATCGGTGTCGCATTCATGCCCGGGTAGAGCGGATGCGACCTCTCACTGGCGCTTGCGTTGAAGGGAGAAGCAGATTCAAGAGTGAAGGTTGCTTCGTCCGTCCAACTTACTGTCGGGTCTATGTGATTTGATGGCTCATTGGTCATTATTACTGAGGTGGTACGACCGTGTTGAGTCTCAGTTGCACTGTACACTTTACTTTAGTGCATGACCTGATTTCTATCTCTAAGCGCACCGGATGCTGGATGTCCCATGTTTCGGCAAAAGGAGGTAGATTTCAATTTTCTCCATTCTTATAGCGGAGGAGTGCGAAAGCAGTGAAAACACGCGAGTTCACATGGCCCACCACTATCACCATATTTTCTAGACACCATGTGACACCTAACTGTTTAGTACATAGTAGTACGTACTGTAAATTCTCAGCGAGATAAATTTGTACAATGCTATGAAGCTTCCAGCTTCTGTTTTATGTATCTTGCGTCCAAGGTTGCCCTGTTGCAACATTTCATCAAATATAAAGGAGACTAACGTGCATGCTATTGCATCTCAATGATTGACAGATCATAGCCAATATGTACTCCCTCCGTTCCAAAATGAGTGTCTCAACTTTATGCAAACTTTAGTACAAAGTTGTACTACTACTACTACTACTAGTACTACTAGTAAAGTTGAGACTTATTTTGGAACAGAGTCAACTAAAGAAAAAAAGATCCATGCACTCCCTAGCCCTTGAACCCTAAACCCTAACCAGACTTTAATTTGCTGGCGACGTTGAACCTTCCGAAGAAATGAGGTTTGCAACCCTATGACCGTCAGATCATTTTGTGCAGTTTCACTAAAATCGAGCTGAGCATCCCTATGGCAAAGAAATTGAAGAAGCGTGATTAGAATAAGACTACTGGGACTAGTCGATGAGATATAAACTCATCACAAATACAGTAGAAGCCAGTAGAGGTACGTCCAGGGCAAAGAAGTAGAGAAATATCCACATGGAGCGATGTTGGCGGCTAGGGCAGTGGTGCAAGTCGGCTGTAAAGGAAGTTGTACCTGAGGGATGTCGGGATGTAGCTAGCTTAGAGGAGGGCGGCAGGAGGCGGCAACTGCCCACGTCGCGACAGTGAGCAAAGGACGAAGGCAACCGCACCGGCTTTGTGAGAGAGAACGGCGGGGACCCCTAATCGGGACGCGCCGACAGTGGGTTTTCGCCGTCGGCGACGGCAACCGCATCTACACAAAGCATCCACCCCTTCCCTGGCGGACGTGATCCGCCCGCATGTTAGAGATGTGGCCACAGTCTTTTTGTGCAAGAGAGTATGAAGAGAGAAACCCCAGCAAGCAACCGTGTAGGCTCGTCCTGCCTATGTATATAGTGGAGCGGTTTCTTTTTCTCTCCATACGAACCTATTTATATTGCGTACGTGCCACTAAAGAAAAAAAAACTTTATTTATAAATGACGCGGCACCGTTCATGCGTGGTTCATGACCCTCCATTAAGTGAGTAGCTACTACTAGATGCGTCAAATGAGCTCCACCGTGTCACGTGTGTGGTTGGGGAAGACGCAAAAGATGCAAAGAGTGCTACTAGTACTACGTGCGTGGGTGCGTGCACCTCTTCTCTTCGAGCATGGTTATTAAAAGTATAGCCCACTACACTACCACGCAGTTATTATGTTGGCAAAGAGTATAGGCAGTAATAATGACTAATAAGACGTCAAATCACGAGGCCCACCTTTCTCTATGTTTGACCGAGGAAGAAGCCATCATTTCACTCCTAGTTGAATATCCATCCGCTGCTACCTCGGCAAATAAATAAAAATCCACTTCTACCTCCGCAGCATGGTTAATAATATAGCCATGTCAATCACGACGTAGAAATATCATTCACTGATACAATAGGGTTGGCTCTAAGGCTGGTGTTTTTTTACTTGGTCTCTTTCTCTTTTTGTCTCATTTACTCATTTTACATAGGAGCACGTGTAGAGGATGGCTATTCCTTTTGATGGAACTTCTTCATGGGGTTTAAGACTAAGCAGCTCCGAATTATTCCCGCTACCCACCACTTTGAATCGTGCCATCTATGATAGTACTCCCATTGCAACAATGAGGCCCACTAGGTCTAGCACGTCCTGTAAGAAGAGACTATCACGCAAAGCATACATTCTTGTTGCCTTCTTCCTCATACGGTACGTACCACTGATACGTACTACTAGTACTACCACTAATCGTTCTTCTATAAACCTTGCGCTTGGCATCTCAAAAATATTAACCTTGCGCTTGGCTCTTCGCCTCTTCAGGAAGTCGAGCAATAATGGTACTACAGTATATGGTTCTGGCTATCTGAGACCGAATGAATTGTCGCACGTCCACTACATGGGCGAGGGTCGAGGGAGAGTGCGTGCTACTACGTTCATTTCAATATGGACTACATACGGAGCAAAATGAGTGAATCTACACTCTAAAATATGTCTATATACATTAGTGTTTGGAGTATGTACTAGTAGTTCATATTGAAATCTGCTAAAAGACATATATTTCAAACAATATGATAATCTCTCTAACCAAGGTAGGGACGAGGAGTGCATATATGTCTAACGGAGGGAGTAGTAAATTTTCTCCTCGTCCTGTGAGCCACCGCGCGCGTGGGCGAGGGAGCGTCCGTAGGCGTAGTAAGCAAGCTTCTCCTCGTCCTGTGACTCTGCGAGCCACCGCGCTCGTGGGCGGGGGAGAGGGTGTACTAACCAAGCTTCTCCTTGTTCTGCGAGTTGACGGGACACATCAAAAGTAATACGTACAGAGCATCTCCAGCCTTGCCTCTAAGGTAGGCCCCACATGGTTTGCCTCTTTTTTAAAATAACGTCAAGTCGCAATTTGTTTGTTCACCCGTTGTACACGATCCTCCATCAAGTAGACAACCAGTACACATGTCAAATTACCATGTGGGCTGCCTTTTCGTACAGAAATGAGCTCCACCGTGTACTCGCGCGGGTGTGGTTGGGAAAGAGACGGGAGTACGTGCGTTGTGCGTTCACCTCTTCTCTTCGTGCACGCCCCCACCTACATGGGTGCGTGTGAGAGAGATACAAACCTAGAGAGATGGCGTGTTCGTTCGTGAGTGTTTTTTTGTTATGGGGGTGATTTTGTGAATGTATTTGTGGGAATATGTGTCGATGGTATCTCAAACAAAAATTTGACACATGCAATGTGTGTGAAATAGAGGCCTATCTATATCATATATAGAGGGGGAGATCTACAAGAAGAGAGGGAGGGGTCATAGATATCGATAGAGTCGAAGAGAGGATCAAGTGTGTGGGTGCGAGATCGATGAAGAGAGCCATCGAAATTGTGTGTGTGTGCATCAAAGATATTGGGCGACTGACCTACCGGAACGTGAGAGGGCACATGGCAAGTTTGTGTGTGGCAGGGAGACATGACTAGATCGCTCGATGTATCGGTGCATGTGGGGGGGGGCAGGGAGGAGGCAGAGACCTAACTAGAGAGGTAGATCGACTCGTATATGTGTTGAGAAGGAGAGACCTAGCTATGTCTTGAGGGAGATCGGTCGACATCCATACATAAGTGAAGGACAGGAAATAGGTTGGGACAGAGAGAGAGAGAGAGAGAGGGGGGGAGAGAGAGGGAGAGAGGGAGAGAGAGAGGTAGAGTGTCGGAGGGGTGGTGGAGTTGCTTCTCGGAGATGGTGGGAGAGGCCTACTAGACAAACTGAGGGTACAACTACAATATTATCAAGCAGAGTGGGGATGTGTTTATGTGTGTGCATGTGCGTGATAGATGTGTCGGGAGGCATGCATGGATGATGAAGGGGGACCATGTGTTTGGTAAGCAGACTTAACTAGATCGGTAGATCAATTGTTGTGTGTCAGAGGAAGGGAGAGACATAAATAATGAGGTAGATCGATCGGCGTGTGGGGAAAACGAGTTATAAATGACCTAGCTAGCTATATGTATAGCGGGAGATCGGTCGGTGTACATCCATTTGTTAGAGCCAAATAAGGCCCAGAGAGATAGATAGAGAGAGAGAGAGATGGAGCTAGGAGATGGTGCGAGAGGCCTACTAGCTAGATAGGGGGAGGAGTGTGCGATTGTGAGATCAATGAAAAGAGAGGCGAGAGTTTACACATGTGTGAGACCATATGAGAGACACGAGGCATGGACATAGAAAGGAGGAGATGGAAAGTGCGTGTGTATGTGGTAGGCAGACATCGCTGGAGAGGTTTAGTGTGTGTTGGAAAGGAGTTGTGGAGACCGTGGGAGAACCACCTAAAGAAAAAAAATGAATGTGCATGATGGATAGAATGCTGAGGGAGGGGGAGGGGAGGAGGGCGTGTGCATGCACGAGAGAAAGTTAGTGCTAGCTACAAATGTTAGAGGATTGTGTGGGTGTAAGAGACTAACAAAGATCATAATTCGGTATGAAAGTGGATTATATATTTGAATAAGAGATCATAGTGTTATAAAGCTATGCATGCACGAATATAGCGGTGATACGCGTGGTGTGGTTTTGGACATGTTATACCATAATGTGATAATGCGTGGCGTTTGCAACTCACAGCTAAATATCGAACAATCTAAACCATACTATATATCGAACAATCTCGCATTTTATTCGAATTTGTGATAATGTGTGGCGTTTGCAGCACACAACTAAATATCGAACAATCTAAACCATATTATATATCGAACAATCTCACATATTATTTGAATTTGTGATAATGTGTGGCGTTTGCAACTCACATCTAAATACTTGTAGGCGTAGGGGGCGGGGCACCATACATTATGTGATAAACACATTATACATATGAGACATGGTTTAGATTATGAAGATCTAGCTAGAGCTTAAAATGTACTGTGATTTGAAATCAACATAAAGTAGATTCAAATAATCGAGTTCGATTTCATATAGTACACATAGTTCATATCTAACTCGATAGTAATCATGTGGTGTGCTCTGAAGATAATATACAAATGATGGTTTAACTTGACAATAATGATGATTGTAGATCTTATTAAAACAGTGAAACGAATTCAAATGGTTTAACTTGACAACTGTAACACCCACGATGCGGCTATATCTCCCACGTGTCGAGGCACGACTTAGAGGCATAACCGCATTGTAGGTATTGTCGCAAGAAGGGTCATCTTCACACAATCCCATGTAATGAACAAGAATGGGATAACGAGAGTTGGCTTACAATCGCCACTTCACACAATACATAAATTAATTCATACATCATCCAAAATCCACACAAAGAGCGACTACGGTCAAATCCAAATGAAAATAAGATAACCCCAAAAGCTAGATCCCCGATCGTCCCAACTGGGCTCCACCACTGATCATCAGGAAACGAAACATAGTAACGACCACGTTCCTCGTCGAACTCCCACTTAAGCTCGGTTGCCTCATATGCACTGGTATCGTCGGCACCTGCAACTGTTTTGGTAGAATCTGTGAGTCACGAGGACTCAGCAATCTCACACCCACGAGATCAAGACTATTTAAGCTTATAGGAAAGGATGATGTAACGAGGTGGATCTGCAGCAAGCACTAAGCATATATGGTGGCTAACATACGCAAAAGAGAGCGACAAGAGAAGCAACGCAACTGTCGTGAAGCTAGAAATGATCAAGAAGTGATCCTGAAACTACTTACGTTCATGCAGAACTCAAACCATGTTCACTTCCCGGACTCCGCCGAAAAGAGACCATCACGGCTACACACACGGTTGATGTATTTTAATTAAGTCAAGTGTCAAGTTCTCTACAACCGGACACTAACAAATTCCCATCTGCCTCATAACCGCGGGCACGGCTTTAGAAAGATAATACCCTGCAGGGGTGTCCCAACTTAGCCCATTATAAGCTCTTACGGTCAACAAAGGATAAACCTTCTCCCGGGAAGACCCGATCAGTCTCGGAATCCCGGTTTACAAGACATTTCGACAATGGTAAAACAAGACCAACAAGACCGCCCGACTGTGCCAACAAATCCCGATAGGAGCTGCACATATCTCGTTCTCAGGGCACACCGGATGAGACAGGCTACGAGTAAAACCAGACTTTGAGTTTCCCCGAGGTGGCCCCGCAGGCGGCTCGGTTCGGACCAACACTCGAAGGAGCACTGGCCCGGGGGGGTTAAATAAAGATGACCCTCGGGCTCGCGAAAACCCAAGGGAAAAAGGCTTAGGTGGCAAATGGTAAAACCAAGGTTGGGCCTTGTTGGAGGAGTTTTATTCAAGGCGAACTGTCAAGGGGGTCCCATAAATCACCCAACCGCGTAAGGAACGCAAGATCAAGGAACATAACACCGGTATGACGGAAACTAGGGTGGCAGGAGTGGAACAAAACACCAGGCATAAGGCCGAGCCTTCCACCCTTTACCAAATATATAGCTGCATTAATTAAATAAGAGATATTGTGATATGCCAATAATTATCCATGTTCCAACATGGAACCAACTTCAACTTCACCTGCAACTAGCAACGCTATAAGAAGGGCTGAGCAAAAGCGGTAACTTAGCCAAACAACGGTTTGCTAGGAAAGGATGGTTAGAGGCTTGACATGGCAATATGGGAGGCATGGTATAGCAAGTGGTAGGTAGCGCAGCATAGCAATAGAACGAACAACTAGCAAAGCAAAGATAGAAGTGATTTCGAGGGTATGGTCATCTTGCCTACAAGGTTCTCAGAGTTGTCGAAAGCTTGATCCTCGTAAGCGTACTCAACAGGTTCCTCGTTCACGAACTCGTCTCCCGGCTCTACCCACAGCAAGAACACAAGCAATGGAACCACAATCAATCACGGGAAATGCACAAGCAACATGATGCAATACATGCAAGATATGCGAGATGTGATATGTGATGCATATGCGTGCTCCGGAAACAAAAGGATGAACAAGGCATCAACTTGACAAACCAAGTATTCCACTGGAAAGATGAGATGATTTCGGTCGAAATCGATATAAAGATCACCGGAAACGGATGCACGGTTTGCAAATGGCAAGCAAAACAAGAATGGCACGATTCTGTGATTAACAGCATGATAGCACTTAGAATACATCAAGTAACTATGCTACAGCACCCCAACATAGCAATAAAGCATATGGCAGTGATCTACCGGAGATGCTTGACAAAAGATGAACACTGAGCTACGGCTAGATCACACAATAGCAGGCTCAAACAAGCATGGAAAAAGTGCAAAAGATATCAGCTTCACAGACTTGGTGAAAATACTGAACATGGCTGAAACAGCATCAGGTAGCAATGTTCAGAGCAAGAAAAACACATGCTACAGGAACTTATCATAGCAGAACAAGGCGTGGAAGGAATCTCTAAATGCATAAAACAAAAGTCCCTTACTGACCATGAGCCAAAAAGGATCAGAAGATATGATGGCACCCATGTAAACATAGCAAGTTTCGTTAACAGGTTTCAGACTTAGCAGAAAACAGAGCATGACATTAACAGAAATATGAGGGCATCTTTGTGACCTCGATTCACTAATCACAAAGCAATGCATGACAAAACAAGCATACCTACAGAAAGATGGCATGTTTATGAAGCTAACCATGGCAAAACAGAGCAAGTTCATAGCATGTAAGGATCAACTACAACAACCTTGGCAAAATTGAATCTCATGTATACATTCTGCTAGGAACATTTTATAGCAAAAGTAGAGCAAGATTGAGACATGCTAGGGTACTCCATAATTGCAAACAGGGGCATGGATGGATAGAGCATAACCGTATCTACAAAACATCCTTACTGAACATACTCAAAAGAAGCATGGATCGCACTGTAGACACATGGATACATGGCAACAAAATAACAGCAGGTAAAAGACTGCAAAAATTCTAAGTCCCTGAAAACAGAAACATCACGAAGCCTAGTTTGCATGCTTGTGCTAGTCACCACATAGATCACAAAAATACATGGCATACACCTCTGTAAAGATGGCATGGCATAGATCAAAACACCTGTAGAGCTCATGCCCATAAGATGCACACATCAAATGCAACAAAAATAACAAAACATCAAGTTCTGATAAGTAACAGCAGTAAACATCATATAGCACTTTTGCACCAGGGATTTGGGCCTCAAGATGGACTCAAACGAGTATGGCACAATGGAACAAAATGAAGAGCATCTCGTGATGAACATTTCGATATATCATGCACGCAAAACGGAGTAGTATGCAATGAGATATGATGCAATGAACGGAGCAACAAAATGTGAACAACACGGGACTTGGAGGATTTAGGGGTCAACCTTCTTCCCAGATCTAGGGTTCTTCGGGCACGGATGCCGAGGCAGCGGCGGCTCGCCGGAGATCGGGGCGGAGAGGGAGGAGGAGGCGCCGGCGGGGACGAGGACGGGCGCCGGAGAGGGAGGAGGTCGGCCGGAGGAGGTGCGGCCCAGGGTCGGGGGGTGCGGGTGGAGCGGCGAAGGCGGCGGTGGTCGGTGACGGCGCGGCGAACGGCGGGCGGCGGGGGAGCCGCGGGAGGGCGCGGTCGGCGGGGGAGCGCCCGGGCTCGGGGGCCGGCATCGGGCCCGGCGGGCTTCGGCGGCGGGGACGTGGGCGGGGCCATGTGGCGCGTGCCCGTTGGCTCGGGGCGGCGGCGGCGATTCGTCCGGCGCCGGGCGGACGTGTCCGGCGCGCAGAGGAAGGGGAAGACTAGGGTTTGGACCCGGATTTGGACGAGGAGGACATATTTATAGCTAGAGGGAGCTAGGAGACTCCAAATGGAGTGCGGTTTTCGCCCACACGATCGTGATCGAACGACCGAGAGCATGGAGGTGACTTAGATGGGTTATTGGGCTGTTTTGGAGGGGTGTTGGGATGCACACTCAAATGGCCTTTGCGGTTACCCGGTTAACCGTTGGAGCATTAGACGACCTCCAAATGGAACGAAACTTGACAGGTGGTCTACCGGTGGTGTACCAAGGCCACTTGGCAAACCTCGGTCCATTCCGAGATCGTTTAACACCCGCTCACGAAAAGAGACAAGAGGGGTGCGCCGGTGCACGTGGGAGTGTCGGATTGCAAAACGGACAACGGGGAAAATGCTCGGATGCGTGAGACGAACACGTATGCAAATGCGATGCACATGATGACATGATATGAAATGCATGACATGGACAAAATGCAAAAACGAAGACAAAACCCAACCACGGAGGGAATATCATAAGACATAGCCGAAAATGGCAAGAGTTGGAGTTACAAATATGGAAAGTTACATCCGGGGTGTTACAACACTCCACCATTACGAGAGGATCTCGTCCCGAGATCTAGGACTGAAAGAACTCCGGATATTCAGAACGGAGGTGGTCCTCGCGCTCCCAGGTGGCTTCTCAGTCGGAGTGGTGCTACCACTTCACTTTTAGGAATTTGATTGACTTGTTGCGAGTCTTGCGCTCAGTTTGTTCAAGAATAGCAACGGGGTGCTCATGATAAGACAGATCTTCTTGGAGATCAATCTCTTCGAACTTGATGGTGCGCTCAGGACTCATGAAGCACTTGCGAAGCTGTGACACGTGGAACACATCGTGCATGTTCGCGAAGTTGGAGGGAAGCTCAAGTTGATAGGCGAGGTCGCCTCTTTTGCCAATGATCTTGAAAGGACCCACGTATCTAGGGGCAAGCTTCCCTTTGGTACCGAAGCGACGAGTGCCTTTCATTGGAGAGACGCGGAGGTAGACATGGTCTCCGATCTCGAAAGCCAAGTCACGGTGCTTGCTATCATAGTAACTCTTCTAGCGCGATTGCGCGGCTTTGAGATTTTCACGGATGACTTTACACATTTCTTCAGCCTCTGTGATTAAGTCATTGCCAAGAAGTTGGCGTTCACCAGTCTCTGACCAATTGAGAGGAGTACGGCACTTTCTGCCATATAGAATTTCGAATGGGGCCTTGCCCAAACTCGCTTGGAAGCTGTTGTTGTAGGAGAACTCGCCATATGGAAGACAATCTTCCCACTTCATGCCAAAGGAAATGACACAAGCCCTGAGCATATCTTCAAGGATTTGATTGACTCGCTCGACTTGGCCACTAGTTTGAGGATGGAAAGCTGTACTGAAGCGAATGTTGGTGCCCATGGCCTTCTAGAAAGAGTCCCAGAACTTAGAAGTGAAGATGCTTCCACGATCTGAAGAAATCAATTGTGGAATGCCGTCCAAGGAGACAATCCTGGAGGTGTATAGCTCTGCCAACTGAGCTGTTGTGATAGATTCTTTGATTGGAAGGAAATGAGCCACTTTAGTAAGCTTGTCGATGACAACGAAGATAGCATTATTTCCGCGCTTGGACTTAGGAAATCCAGTCACGAAGTCCATTTCGATATGATCAAACTTCCATTCTGGGATAGCAAGAGGTTGGAGGAGACCAGCTGGTCGTTGGTGTTCTGCTTTCACCCTACGACAGGCATCACATTCGTTCACGAATTGAGCGATTTCTCGCTTCATTCGAGTCCACCAATACGACTGCTTGAGGTCATGGTACATCTTCGTACTTCCAGGATGAATGGAAAGAAGAGAATTGTGTGCCTCGTTCATAATGGCTTTCCTTAGATCACCTTTAGGAACCACAATCCGGTCCTCGAAGAATAAAATGTCTCTGTCATCAATGCGATAGCACTTGTATTTGGAAAGACCCTTGTCAATACCACGTTTCACCTTCTTCACCATGGTATCCAGGAGTTGTGCCTCACGAACTTGATCTTCCAAAGTAGGAGAGACTAGGAGGTTGGCAAGAAAGCCTTGAGGAACAACTTGGAGATTCAGTTTGCGGAAAGCTTCACAAAGGTCCGGTTGGAAGGGCTTGAGAATTAAACGGTTGCAATAAGCCTTCCTGCTCAAAGCATCTGCAATGACGTTGGCCTTGCCTGGAGTATATTCAATACTCGGATTGTACTCTTGAATCATTTCGACCCATCGAGTTTGTCTGAGGTTGAGGTTGGGCAGAGTGAAGATGTACTTGAGACTCTTGTGATCGGTGAATATGTCCACTTTTCTTCCCAACAAGAGATGTCTCCATGTTATTAATGCATGGACAACTGCCGCCAACTCAAGATCGTGAGTGGGGTAGTTCTTTTTGTTGGGCTTCAACTGACGAGAGGTATAGGCCACAACTTTCTTCTCTTGCATTAACACAGCACCGAGACCTTGAAGAGAAGCATCACAGAAAACTTCGAATGGCTTGGATTCGTCAGGAGGAGTTAAGACAGGAGTTGTGACGAGTTTCTCTTTGAGAGTGTTGAAAGCAACGTCACACTCAGGAGTCCAGACATACTTCACATGCTTCTGGAGGAGGTTGGAAAGAGGCTTTGCAATCTTAGAGAAATTCTCAACGAATCTTCGGCAATAGCTTGCAAGACCAAGGAAACTGCGGAGCTGCTTGACATTCTGAGGGGGTTCCCAATTCACAATTGCTGACACCTTCTCGGGGTTAACAGCGATGCCCTTGGCGGAGATGATATGACCAAGGTAAAGAACTTCATCAAGCCAAAACTCACATTTGGAAAACTTCGCATAGAATTGATACTCTCTGAGCTTGTCGAGCAACAATCGCAAATGTTTGGCATGATCCTTCTTATTCTTGGAGAAGACCAAGATATCATCGAGATACACCAGGACGAATTCATTGGTATAGGGGTTGAAGATGAAGTTCATCATTCGAGAGAATGTTGGAGGATCATTGACAAGGCCGAAAGACATGGCATTATATTCATAAGAACCAAAGCTTGTTCTGAATGTTGTCTTGGGAATATCTTCTTCACGAATGCGAATCTGATGATAACCCATACGAAGGTCAAGCTTGGAGAATACTTTAGCACCTTTGAGTTGCTCAAATAGCTCATTGATGTTGGGAAGTGGATACTTGTTCTTGATTGTCTTCTTGTTCAATGGACGGTAGTCGACACAAAGTCGGTCCGTGCCATCCTTCTTCTGGACAAAAAGAACACCACAACCCCACGGAGATGAACTCGGTCTGATCAAACCCAGACGCTCTTGTTCATCGAGCTGTTTCTTCAATTCTTTCAGCTCCTTGGGTCCAAGCTTGTAAGGACGCTTGCAAACGGGTTCCGTGCCGGGCTCAAGATCGATAACGAACTCAACTGGCCGGTGAGGAGGCATACCCGAAAGCTCTTCTGGAAAGACATCTTGGTACTCACAAACGACTAGAATTTGAGAAATTGCGTCTAGCTCGCCTTTCTCATTGAGAGAAAATAACCGAATGGTTTCATCACGAGCGGCATAGATGATAACATCCTCAGAAGAGTGTGTCAATTGAATTTCCCTGGCCGCACAATCAAGTTGAGCTTTGTGCTTAGAAAGCCAGTCCATCTCGAGAATTAGATCAATATCTGAGTCACCAAGAACCATTGGTTTAGACAGAAATTTATAGTCGCCCATCTTGATACCGACATTCGGAACCAACATGGTAGATCTCAACGCTTAGCCGGAGAAATAACTTGCATTGCTCTAGGTAATTCCTCTGTGTCAAAATTGTGCTTCGATGCAAAAGGATATGACATGAAAGAATGCGATGCACCGATATCAAATAAGACTTTTGCAGGAATATCATTAACTGAGAGATTACCCATTATCACATCAGTAGATTCCTCCGCTTGAGCTGCATTCATCATGTTCACCTTTGCAGACTTGGGATTATGCTTGACCACTGCATTGCTGGAAGATCTCACAGGAAGAGGAGGTGGAAGACGCCTTTGTTTGAAGCACTTGTTAGCATAGTGACCTTTCTGCTGACACTTGTTGCAAGTCACCTCTGAGAGTGGACGATGATAAGGAGCATTCGACTTTGGAGCTTGATTCTGAGACTTGTTCTGATAGCCAGGGTTGGGTGGGTGGGAAGATCCATGGCCACCTTTGTTCTTCTGCTGGAAAGGCTGACGAAACGGAGGAGGAGGAGGCAACCAGAACTTCTGCTGCTTAGCAGCCACTAGTGAGGAAGAAGAAGACTGAACTGCATCCCTAACTCTCTTCTTAGAAGCCTCACACTTGAGCTGAGCAGCCTCTTGCTTCAGTGCCATATTGTAGAAATCATCATACTTGGTCGGCTCAAAAAGCACGAGAGGTAATTGCAAATCTTCTCTGAGGCCACCTCTGAATTGATAGATCATGCTCTTTTCATCAGGAACGTCTTGCTTAGCGAAGCGAGCGAGTTTCTGAAAATGGGTATTGTATTGATACACGGACATGCTGCCTTGCTTGAGATTGCGGAACTCATCACGCTTGCTCTCAACAACACTTTGTGGAATGTGGTGAGCTTTGAAGTCTCGGCGGAAATCATCCCAGGTAATCACACGACCTCCTCTGGAATCTTTGTATTGTTGATACCACTCGGCAGCTTGATCCTTGAGTTGAAAAGAAGCGAACTTGACAAAGTCCTCAGGCCTGACATTGCTACATTCAAAATGCTTGTTGATGTCCACGAGCCAATCATCGGCGTCTGTGGCCTCGGCACAGTAGCTGAAAGACTTCGGCTAATTTGCGAGGAACTGGTTGAGGGTAGCGAAGTGAGGCTGATTGTTGCCTTGGCCTTGATTTCCTTGATTGCCGTGCCCTTGGGTGCGCTCTTGCAAGAGTTGCAAAATCATCTGAGCATTGGCGTTGGTGGCTGCGATGATAGCTTGCCATGCCTCCGGAGGCGGAGGTGGTGGCGGAGGGTTCACCTGACTCCCCTCATTGCGTTCCGGATTCTGACGCGTTGGCGGAGCCATCCTGAAGAGGGTGACATCCGTTAGCATCTTGATAGACAGATAGGCAAATTGAATCAACGGATAGAAATTGCAACATATAGTCTTCACAATAAACATTCGAACGAGGATGAATGAATGAATTCCATAGT
Organism: Aegilops tauschii subsp. strangulata; assembly: GCF_002575655.3. NCBI lineage: Eukaryota > Viridiplantae > Streptophyta > Magnoliopsida > Poales > Poaceae > Aegilops > Aegilops tauschii. The sequence continues at coordinate 304,826,401 of NC_053038.3, forward strand.
AAATCATCACACTTCCATTAAGGTGAGAAGCCACTTGATAAAGGGTTGATGAATAAAATAACAAGGTGCAACTGGAACAAATAAGTGGTAAGGATTACCCAATCTCAAACCAAATATCTGCGGGAAGAAAGCTAAGAGCTACTTGAATCCCACCTATAAACTCCCGAAACTTTCTGGTTATGCAATCTGGTGTTGGGGATACAGGGGACACAAAATATATCACCCAAACTAGCAATCCCTAGATCCAGTTGTATCCATCCGTCAACACATAACCAAGAAACCTTCGGAAATCGTGTACCTCAACCTTCGAAAAGCATCCGTTATACGAGTTATGGCAATACTCCCGAACTCCCACCCCAGTACTGGGTGGCGTCGAGGTGATCTCACCAACAACTGCATAAAAGAGATTTTCGATGTCGGGGAAACTCAGGTATTCCAGAACTGCACCGATAAAATTGTGACGACAACACCTCGGAGCTCAACTCCCCGGGACACTGCCACAACCCCTAAATGTCAGGAGGCACCAAGAACAATGTTCTCGTCACAAAACCATCGGAACGATTCCAAGATACCCGCGTGATCCTAAAAAAAATTTAGTGAAATTTGAGGAGAGAAGAGTCAAAACTTCTACGTTAGAAGGCCTCACCAGAGCGACGAAGGGACTAAGGAGTAAAAAGAATCCTACTCTCCGATATATATAATCCTAAGACTCAAAACATTTTTGTTCTAGACTCAACAACGCCAGCGATTCGATCAAGCAGGGGGCTCCTAAGTCGGGGATGGCTCTGATTACCAACTTGTAATGCCCACGATGCGGCTATATCTCCCACGTGTCGAGGCACGACTTAGAGGCATAACCGCATTGTAGGTATTGTCGCAAGAAGGGTCATCTTCACACAATCCCATGTAATGAACAAGAATGGGATAACGAGAGTTGGCTTACAATCACCACTTCACACAATACATAAATTAATTCATAAATCATCCAAAATCCACACAAAGACCGACTACAGTCAAATCCAAATGAAAATAAGATAACCCCAAAAGCTAGATCCCCGATCGTCCCAACTAGGCTCCACTACTGATCATCAGTAAATGAAACATAGTAACGACCACGTTCCTCGTCGAACTCCCACTTGAGCTCGGTTGCGTCATCTGCACTGGTATCGTCGGCACCTGCAACTGTTTTTTGTAGAATCTGTGAGTCACGAGGACTCAGCAATCTCACACCCGCGAGATCAAGACTATTTAAGCTTATAGGAAAGGATGATGTAATGAGGTGGAGCTGCAGCAAGCACTAAGCATATATGGTGGCTAACATACGCAAAAGAGAGCGAGAAGAGAAGCAACGCAACGGTCGCGAAGCTAGAAATGATCAAGAAGTGATCCTGAAACTACTTATGTTCATGCATAACTCAAACCGTGTTCACTTCCCGAACTCCGCCGAAAAGAGACCATCACGGCTACACACACGGTTGATGTATTTTAATTAAGTCAAGTGTCAAGTTCTCTACAACCGGACATTAACAAATTCTCATCTGCCTCATAACCGCGGGCACGGCTTTCGAAAGATAATACCCTGCAGGGGTGTCCCAACTTAGCCCATTATAAGCTCTCACGGTAAACGAAGGATAAACCTTCTCCCGGGAAGACCCGATCAGTCTCGGAATCCCGGTTTACAAGACATTTCGACAATGGTAAAACAAGACCAGCAAGACCGCCCGACTGTGCCGACAAATCCCGATAGGAGCTGCACATATCTCGTTCTCAGGGCACACCGGATGAGACAGGCTACGAGTAAAACCAGACTTTGAGTTTCCCCGAGGTGGCCCCGCAGGCGGCTCGGTTCGGACCAACACTCGAAGGAGCACTGGCCCGGGGGGGTTAAATAAAGATGACCCTCGGGCTCGCGAAAACCCAAGGGAAAAAGGCTTAGGTGGCAAATGGTAAAACCAAGGTTGGGCCTTGTTGGAGGAGTTTTATTCAAGGCGAACTGTCAAGGGGGTCCCATAAATCACCCAACCGCGTAAGGAACGCAAGATCAAGGAACATAACACCGGTATGACGGAAACTAGGGCGGCAAGAGTGGAACAAAACACCAGGCATAAGGCCGAGCCTTCCACCCTTTACCAAATATATAGATGCATTAATTAAATAAGAGATATTGTGATATGCCAAAAATTATCCATGTTCCAACATGGAACCAACTTCAACTTCACCTGCAACTAGCAACGCTATAAGAAGGGCTGAGCAAAAGCGGTAACTTAGCCAAACAACGGTTTGCTAGGAAAGGATGGTTAGAGGCTTGACATGGCAATATGGGAGGCATGGTATAGCAAGTGGTAGGTAGCGCAGCATAGCAATAGAACGAACAACTAGCAAAGCAAAGATAGAAGTGATTTCGAGGGTATGGTCATCTTGCCTACAAGGTTCTCAGAGTTGTCGAAAGTTTGATCCTCGTAAGCGTACTCAACAGGTTCCTCGTTCACGAACTCATCTCCCGGCTCTACCCACAGCAAGAACACAAGCAATGGAACCACAATCAATCACGGGAAATGCACAAGCAACATGATGCAATACATGCAAGATATGCGAGATGTGATATGTGATGCCTATGCGTGCTCCAGAAACAAAAGGATGAACAAGGCATCACATTGGCAAACCAAGTATTCCACTGGAAAGATGAGATGATTTCGGTCGAAATCGATATAAAGATCACCGGAGACGGATGCACGGTTTGCAAATGGCAAGCAAAACAAGAATGGCACGATTCTGCGATTAACAGCATGATAGCACTTAGAATACATCAAGTAACTATGTTACCGCACCCCAACATAGCAATAAAGCATATGGCAGTGATCTACCGGAGACGCTTGAAAAAAGATGAACACTGAGCTACGGCTAGATCACACAATAGCAGGCTCAAACAAGCATGGAAAAAGTGCAAAAGATATCAGCTTCACAAACTTGGTGAAAATACTGAACATGGCTGAAACAGCATCAGGTAGCAATGTTCAGAGCAAGAAAAACACATGCTATAGGAACTTATCATAGCAGAACAAGGCATGGAAGGAATCTACTAAATGCATAGAACAAAAGTCCCTTACTGACCATGAGCCAAAAAGGATCAGAAGATATGATGGCACCCATGTAAACATAACAAGTTTTGTTAACAGGTTTCAGACTTAGCAGAAAACAGAGCATGACATTAACAGAAATATGAGGGCATCTTTGTGACCTCGATTCACTAATCACAAAGCAATGCATGACAAAACAAGCATACCTATAGAAAGATGGCATGTTTATGAAGCTAACCATGGCAAAACAGAGCAAGTTCATAGCATGTAAGGATCAACTACAACAACCTTGGCAAAATTGAATCTCATGTATACATTCTGCCAGGAACATTTTATAGCAAAAGTAGAGCAAGATTGAGACATGCTAGGGTACTCCATAATTGCAAAAAGGGGCATGGATGGATAGAGCATAACCATATCTACAAAACATCCTTACTGAACATACTCAAAAGAAGCATGGATCGCACTGTAGACACATGGATACGTGGCAACAAAATAACAGCAGGTAAAAGACTGCAGAAATTCGAAGTCCCTGAAAACAGAAACATCACGAAGCCTAGTTTGCATGCTTGTGCTAGTCACCACATAGATCACAAAAATACATGGCATACACCTCTGTAAAGATGGCATGGCATAGATCAAAACACCTGTAGAGCTCATGCCCATAAGATGCACACATCAAATGCAACAAAAATAACAAAACATCAAGTTCTGATAAGTAACAGCAGTAAACATCATATAGCACTCTTGCACCAGGGATTTGGGCCTCAAGATGGACTCAAACGAGCATCACACAATGGAACAAAATGAAGAGCATCTCGTGGTGAACATTTCAATATATCATGCACGCAAAACGGAGCGGTATGCAATGAGATATGATGCGATGAACAGAGCAACAAAATGTGAACAACACGGGACTTGGAAGATTTCGGGGTCAACCTTCTTCCCAGATCTAGGGTTCTTCAGGCGCGGATGCCGAGGCAGCGGCGGCTCGCCGGAGATCGGGGCGGAGAGGGAGGAGGAGGCGCTGGCGGGGACGAGGACGGGCGCCGGAGAGGGAGGAGGCCGGCCGGAGGAGGTGCGGCCGCGGGGTCGGGGCGCGCGGGTGGAGCGGCGGAGGCAGCGGTGGTCGGCGACGGCGCGGCGAACGGCGGCGACGGCGGGTGGCGGGGTGCGCGCTCGGGCGGCGGGGGAGCCGCGGGAGGGCGCGGGCGGCGGGGGAGCGCCCGGGCTCGGGGGCCGGCCTCGGGCCCGGCGGGCTTTGGCGGCGGGGACGCGGGCGGGGCCACGTGGCGCGTGCCCGTTGGCTCGGGGCGGCGGCGGCGATTCGTCCGGCGCCGGGCGGACGTGTCCGGCGCGCAGAGGAAGGGGAAGACTAGGGTTTGGACCCGGATTTGGACGAGGAGGATATATTTATAGCTAGAGGGAGCTAGGAGACTCCAAATGGAGTGCAGTTTTCGCCCACACGATCGTGATCGAACGACTGAGAGCATGGAGGTGACTTAGATGGGTTATTGGGCTGTTTTGGAGGGGTGTTGGGCTGCACACTCAAATGGCCTTTGCGGTTACCCGGTTAACCGTTGGAGCATCAAACGACCTTCAAATGGAACGAAACTTGACAGGTGGTCTACCGGTGGTGTACCAAGGCCACTTGGCAAACCTCTGTCCATTCCAAGAACGTTTAACACCCGCTCACGAAAAGAGACAAGAGGGGTGCGCCGGTGCACGTGGGAGTGTCGGATTGCAAAACGGACAACGGGGAAAATGCTCGGATGCATGAGACGAACACGTATGCAAATGCGATGCACATGATGACATGATATGAAATGCATGACATGGACAAAATGCAAAAACGAAGACAAAACCCAACCACGGAGGGAATATCATAACACATAGCCGAAAATGGCAAGAGTTGGAGTTACAAATATGGAAAGTTACATCCGGGGTGTTACAACAACAATCATGATTGTAGATCTTATTCAAATAGAGAAATGAATTCAAATTTAGTTCAGATTGAAGCGGTAGTATATACCTTTGGAATGCACTGAAACGTTCATCTGAGTAGCAGGTTGCATGCATTATACATGTAGCGGAATATTTTAATTGAACATAACATGGATTCAAAGTTTTGAATGGCATTTGTAGTGCGAATTGATTTGGTACAGTACACGGGACTAGACTCTCTTGTGTGGTGCTAATTGATTTCTTTTTCTTTTTTCGTTGAGGGAAGTGCACATTGATTTGATATAGGGTGTGTTTGGATTGTGGCCAAAGTGAACCTTACCAAAATTTTGGTCATGACCCAAAGATTGGTCTTTGTTTGGATGGTTGCCAATTTTTTGGCATGCCAATGAACTCTAGCCAACTCTAGTTCATTTTTCTTGCCAATAATGTTGGCCAAATCATGGGCAACCAAAACCTCAACCAAAATTTTGGCTAGCCAATGCTTTGGTGGGGCAACCTTGGGCACAAACCAAATACACCCATAGTATACATGTTAGGCTTGTCCGGAAATTTCAACCCACGCCTTGTTATCCCGAAATTTTAGGATATATCTTTGTCGCGTTGTGCTCCTAAAATTCCCTCCATCTCAACCCGCACCTTACTATCCCAAAATTACAACGCATGCAAAAACTCCCACCTCCTGCCAAATCCCAACACGTGAATTTCCCGTGATACCCCTGAACCGAATGAACCACCTAGTTCAAATTGGTGGGGCTACTTTCATAACTTACCCCACATTTCCGACAAGCACGTCCAAGCCATGGTTCCCCCTCCCATCGCTCCGCCCCCCATTCATATACCGAGGCTGCAAAATCCCGCAAAGCCCCACACCCTCCTCTGTCCGCCCACCTAGCCGGAGCCTCTTCCTCGACGACGTCGTCCACAGCAACACCTCGACGTCCCTCATCCACTGCACCGGATGAGGATCCATCATCGATCTCGTCGTCCCGCCGGTTCAGCCACCCCGTCCTCCACCTCCAAGGAGCTGCCCCGACGTTCCCCTCGTCTTTCGCGCCACCTCCATTCCCACACCGCCGTCTTCACCTGCACCACCGGAAGAGCATCATCAACACCGATTCCTCGGATGAAGCTGAGGCCTAATCGGCGCCACCAAAGAGGTTCTACACTAATCGCTGTATTTTCTTCTTGATTCGATCTCACGGTGCTGCCGGTGCTCGGTCCCGAACCGACATGGCGCGGCTCCATCTACGGTGGCGTCGTCGGCCACTTACTCCACGGCGTCGCTCCCTCGGCGGCGACGTCCACATCAGTAGGAGCTGCTGCTTTGGCTCTCGCTTGCGCCGTTGCTCATATCTTGCTCTCGCCCCTGTCTGGTCTGCTCTTGCTCTTGCTTGCGATGCTGCTCTCTTGCTCTTGCTTGCGCTGCTGCTCTACTCTTGCTCGCGCTGCTGCTGCACAAGTAGCAGATCCCGCTCTCGCTCAAGCCCCTGTAGCTTCTACCCGAGATGCTGCTACACGACCAGCTGCCCCGTCTCTCGCATGCGCTGCTGCTGCTATGGCTTTTCTGTTACTAGTGCGTTCAGTTTCGACATCAAAATTCAGTTTCGACAGTAAATTTAGTTTTGACAGTTAAATTCAGTTTCGACAGTTAAGTTCAGAGATGAGCGGATGATGTATTTTACATCTAGCACTTTATGGTTATGTACATCATCTATTGGAGATGCTATTAGAATTCCACTCAGGTTAACATTGTCTCTCTTGTCCTGCGTCAGCCTCGCCGTCGTACAACTCACCGGAGCTGCTCCAACGACGAAACCCTCCATCATAGCGGAGCAGTATGAGGGAGTCCTGGATTAGGGAGTCCTCGCGTGTCCGGTCTATTCGATACGGGCTGGACTGATGGGCCATGAAGACAAAGCAGAAGACCATCCCTCGTGTCTGGGTAGGACTCCTATGTGCGTGGACAACAAGTTTGGTGTCCGGGTGTACTATTTCCTTCCTCTGCAAACCGTCTCTGTACAACCCTAGGCCCCTCCAGTGTGTATATAAACGAGAGGGTTAGGTCCATAGAGAGGAAGAAGATTGATAGGCTAGACAACTAGGGTTTAGTCATTATGATCTCGGGGTAGATCAACTCTTGTAACCCTTATACACACACCGAATATAATCAAGCAGGACGTAGGGTTTTACCTCTTTTAAGAGGGCCTGAACCTGGGTAAACATTGTTTCCATATTGTCCCTTGTTACCATCGATCCATACACACAACTTGGGACCCCCTACTTGAGATCTGCCAGTTTTGACACCGACATTGGTGCTTTCATTGAGAGTTCCGTTGTGTTGTCGACAGAAGAATCGATGGCTCGCCTCGTCATCGATGATGACACTATTTCTGGGGAGACATTTCTCCCTGGTCAACTCTTTGTGTTTGGCAGCTTCGTGCTACATGCCAACTCGACCGGTCACCTTGAGCAAGTCGACAGCTACGCCCCTGGTCACCAGATCAGGTTTGGAAGTTTGAACTACATCGCCGATATCCGAGGAGACCTGATCTGAGGGGTTCGCGGCCTTGGTCGCCGCTCCCCACCCACACGAAGGAGGCCCTTCAGATCTACTATCAGATCCCGTCCAGGGGTCGACGCTCGTGTCCGCCTCGGCCTTAGATCCGGGGCGGACCACTTCGCCCGAAGACGGGAGGGCAAACCCAGCCGGACTCTCTCCCATCACGGGGCTTCTAGCCGAAGACCTAGATGCGACTACACCGTCAGCAGACCCGGAGTCAAACGGGACTCTCCCCGTCATCGGGAAGCCGGACTCACCTCTGGACACCAACTCCGAACTCTCAAGATCTACGTCCTTCGGGCTCAGTCAAGTGGTTATCATCGAGCCTAGCTCCGCAGGTCCTCAGACGCCTGTCCAGCTCTCGTTCTTAAACAAAACACTGGACTTAATACAATCGCTCGCCATCACGGAAGTATCACCTTCGAACTATGTCCAGCTTTAACTGGGGGCTCAGAGTAGGGAATTTTACGTCCCACCGACCACCCACTTAATATCAACTGTCGAGGATTTAACCGACATGCTAGACTACGCCTCCGAAGACATCGATGGCATGGGCAACGATGTCGAAGCCGAACCAGGTCAAAACCCGCCCATCACTGGGCGCTGGACGACCACTTCTACTTACGATGTATACATGGTGGAAACACCTGAGAAGAAGGACAACGATGGCACTCAAGATCCAGATGAGGATAAGCATGTCGATGAACTACCAAAACGCCGGTGTCAGCGGCGCCGCTCACGATCGTGTCGAGGAAGGGAAAGCAATACCAGCACCGGAGATAATGACACTCCGGACAACGCCGAATACCCCGACCATCCCGTTGAGCCTGCGTTCGAGCAGGATGAGAGGGAAGAGGGTCAATTCAACCCCGACGAACTTGCTGATCACGAGGATTCAGAAGATAGTAACTACTTACCTGTCACCGAAGAGGATGTTAGCCTCGGTGACGAAGATTTCATCGTCCCAGAGGAACCCCTCAAACAGGAACGCTTTAAGCGACGGCTCATCGCCACCGCACGGAGCCTGAAAAAGAAACAACAACAGATTAAAGCCGAACAGGATACGCTCAACGACAGATGGACTAAGGTCCTAGCCGGCGAAGAAGGATATTGCTTGGAGCACCAAACAAAGAGTTATCCCAAACGCAGGCTACTGCCACAATTCGATGACGAGGCCCTTGCGCTAATACCGTCAAAGTAAAATCCAGCTGATCAACCGGACCGACCACCACATGGATGGGACAAAACGGCAAATTATGTCGAACACCAGCCCGCGCCCCTCGTCATAGAGGCAAGGAAGCAGTGGCTCCGGGCTACACGTACGACCTACGTCAGGACCTGAAGAATAGAGTCGGCTAGACCAGATCAATCTATGGATCAAGAGGACATGCCCCCACACGAGATGACGGCCATCAAGCCTGGCACGAAAAACCTAACCAAGTCCGGGGTCAGCACCGAACACAGATGTGATCCGAACTCCGTCGCGATGTTGCCCGGTACAGAGGTGCCGCACACGCCATGTGCTTTACTGATGAGGTAATGCAGCACCAATTTTCGAAGGGGCTCAAACCTGTCAACATCGAGCAATACTATGGAACGACGGATCCCACTGTATGGATTGAAGATTTTCTTCTCCACATTCACATGGCTCGCGGAGATGATCTCCACGCCATAAAATACCTCCCTCTAAAGCTGAAAGGACCAGCACGGCACTGGTTGAACAACCTCCCAGAGAACTCCATTGGAAGTTTGGAAGACTTAGAGGATGCTTTTCGGGACAACCTTCAGGGCACTTATGTCCGGCCACCGGATGTTGATGACCTGAGTCACATAGTCCAGCAACCCGGAGAGTCGGCTCCCAAACTTTGGAATCGGTTCTTAATTAAAAAGAACCAAATCATGGACTGTCCGGATGCCGAAGCCTTAGCGGCATTTAAGTACAGCTTCCGTGACGAATGGCTCGCCTGACACCTCGGTCAAGAGAAGCTGAGGACTATGGCAGCTCTTACTGCACTTATGACCTGCTTCTGCGCGGGCAAAGATAGCTGGTTGGCTTGTAGAAGCAACAGTACCAGCGACCCCGGCACTTCTGAGGCCAGGGATGGCAATGGAAGGCCACGATGCAAAAAAAACAAGTGTCAGAACAACAACGAAGAAACAGAGGATACAGTAGTAAACGACGGATTCAGTGGTTCTAAACCCTGTCAGCGGAAGAAGCTGTTCAAAGGTAATAGGGATGGTCCATCCAACTTGGACAAAATACTAGAGCGACCTTACCAGATTCATGGCACCCTTGACAAGCCTGCCAATCACACCAACAGAAATTGCTCGGTTTCAAACAGGCCGGTAAATTAAAGGCCGAACATAAGGGGAAAGGACCTCAAAGTGAGGACGATGATGAGCCTCGCCCGCTAAACACCGGGGGACAGAAACAACCCCCCCCCCCCCCCCGAGGTGAAAACGTTGAACGTGATCTATGTCACCCACATCCCCAAGAGGGAGCGCAAACACGCATTAAGGGACGTCTACGCCGTAGAGCCTGTCGCCCCAAAATTCGACTCATGGTCAGCTTGTCCGATCACCGTTGGTCGCAGGGACCACCCAACCAGTGTCCGTCACGGAGGTTCGGCGACCCTGGTACTTGATCCTATCATTGACGGATACCATCTCACTAGAGTCCTTATGGACGGCGGCAGCAGCCTTAACTTGATTTATAAGGATATTGTTCATAAGATGGGTATCGACCCATCAAGAATCAAGCCTAGCAACACTACCTTTAAAGGAGTGATACCCGACGTGGAGGCCTGCTGCACGGGCTCCTTAACACTGCAAGTAGTATTCGACTCTCCAGACAACTTCTGAAGCAAAGAATTGATCTTCGACATCGTCCCTTTTCGCAGTGGTTGTCATGCACTGCTCGGACGAACTGCTTTCGCCTGCATTAATGTAGTCCCGCACTATGCTTATCTAAAGCTCAAAATGCCTGGACCTCGTGGCATCACTACAGTAAATGGGAATACGGAGCGCTCCCTCCGTACTGAGGAGCATACCGCGGCACTGATGCGGCTTGAAGCTACGGCAGAAATACTTAGTGATAAAAGCAACTTTACACTTATTCCAAGAATCGATACTATTGCAAGGCAAAGAAGAGAACCAAATTTTTGCAGAATCACGCAAAGAAAATGGAAATGATTTCATCTTCACCACATCATTGTCCACATCTTTTTTCTTTTGCATATCGCATAATTCCACGAAGGTATTAAGATGGGATGCGGCATCCTCATTAGGAGTACCGGAAAATTGATCTTTCATAACAAGATTCAGCAAAGCAGTATTAATATCACAAAACTCCGCACTAGTGGTAGGAGGAGCAATCGGAGTGCCGATAAAATCATTGTTGTTGGTATTTGAGAAATCACACAACTTGGTGTTCTCTTGAGTCATGATGACTACTCAACAAGATTGCACTCAAAAAACAAATCCGGCAAGAAAACGACGAACGAAAAAGAGGGGCGAATAAAATGGCAATTTTTTGTGAAGTGGGGAGAGGAAAACGAGAGGAAAATGGCAAATAATGTAAATTGTGAGGACATGAGATTTATGATTAGGAACCTGGTATATGTTGAAGATCCTCCCCGGCAACGGCGCCAGAAATTCCTTTTGATGCGGCTTGAAGCTACGTCTGTATTTACCCAAAGAGGAAGGGATGATGCAGCACAACGGCGGTAGGTATTTCCCTCAGTTATGAGACCAAGGTTATCGAACCAGTAGGAGAACCAAGCAACACAACGTAAACAGCCCCTGCACACAAATAACAAATACTTGCAACCCGACGTGTAAAAGGGGTTGTCAATCCCTTTCGGGTAGCAGCACCCCAAGATAGGCAAAGAGATGTGAATAAAATTGTAGTAGATTGATATATTGAATGCCAAATAAAATAAACAAGAATAAAACACAGCAAGGTATTTTTGTATTTTTGGTTTAATAGATCTGAAAATAAAAGCAAAGGAAAAGTAGATCCCAAAGGCAAATAATATGAGAAAGAGACCCGGGGGCCGTAGGTTTCACTAGTGGCTTCTCTCGAGAAAAATAGCAAACGGTGGGTAAACAAATTACTGTTGGGCAATTGAGATGGACCCCATCGTTTTATCCTTAGTACCAACGATACATACGTGTCGGTTCCCCTTCTGTCACTGGGATCAAGCACCATAAGATCAAACCCACTACAAAGCACCTCTTCCCATTGCAAGATAAATAGATCAAGTTGGCCAAGCAAAACCCAAGTATCGGAGAAGAAATACGAGGCTATAAGCAATCATGCATATAAGAGATCAAAGAAACTCAAATAACTTTCATGGATATAAAAAGATAGATCTGATCATAAACACAAAGTTCATCCGATCCCAACAAACACACCGCAAAAAGAGTTACATCGTATGGATCTCCAAGAGACCATTGTATTGAGAATCAAAGGAGAGAGAGGAAGCCATCTAGCTACTAACTACGGACCCGAAGGTCTACAAAGAACTACTCACGCATCATCGGAGAGGCGCCAATGGAAGTGGTGAACCCCTCCGTGATGGTATCTAGATTGGACCTGGTGGTTTTGGACTCTGCGGCGGCTGGAATTGATTTTCGTCAACTCCCTTAGGGTTTCTAGAATATTGGGGTATTTATAGAGCAAAGAGGTAGTCCGGGGGGCACCCGAGGTGGGCACAACCCACCAGGGCGCCCCTGGGCCTCCTGGTGCGCCCTGATGGGTTGTGCTCCCCTCGGAGCACCCCCCCCCCAGGCGCTGCCTTGGCCCATTGGGTGTCTCCTGGTCCATAAAACTTCTCCGTGAAGTTTCGTTGCATTTGGACTCCGTTTGGTATTGATTTCCTGCGATGTAAAAAACATGTAGAAAACATCAACTGGCAGTTGGCACTATGGCAATAGGTTAGTACCAAAAAATGATATAAAATGACTATAAAATGATTATAAAACATCCAAGATTGATAATATAACAGCATGGAACAATAAAAAATTATAGATACCTTGGAGACGTATCAGGCACTAGCAGCCGAAGTACATGGCGGACTCATCAAGCCGAACAACTCATCGGTCATCAAAACCCATGACACTGCTAAACGTGTCTAACCCGCGTTACAATGCGGTAGCTCGGTGGCACCGGAGCTTGAATAGCAGTTCGCCTCCGCCGATCGCCCTACAAGGTTGCAGCATACGTACCTCACGTACATAACTACGCACTTAAAATACCTTGGGAAGCGCCGGAGGCACACTGCAAAAAAGGTCCATAGTATGGCTTGACCCTATTCGGACCTCAAATATTTTTTCCATTGTAGGTTCGTTAAAAAACCTACCTGATCTACTGACGTACGAGGACTCCTTTCTAGGCTCCTCTTTCTAGCAGACGACCATCGGACTCCTTCTCTCTAAGGATGTCTCGCCAAGGAGAAATGACGCAGACGTGCAGCATGGCATCATTGAGATCTTCAAACCACTACTTTTAGGCCCTGTGTAAACTTTTGGCATGTAAAATGGCCTAGCTACTCTCGGCATTATCTGTAACAACACGGATCGACGTATCAATCAGGGTATAAAGGAAGCAGTTGATCACCAGTTTGTTTGGCAATCATTTTATTTTATATTATCATCTGTATCCCCTCCCTACTTCAGACTGCCACACGTGCATTAGTCCGGCCTTAACACTGGGGGCGTATTTGGCCCTGCACATTTTAAGTACGAACACCTATAGGGCACTCTTCGGCGTCCCAAATATTGCATTATATGCATCGGCTCCGAATCATGTCTTTGGTCTATAGTTGGGTTGCCCGGCTCCTGTGCTTACCACCTTACGTTCCGCTCGTCCGGCTAAGGTAGTAAAGGGAGAACTACTGCGATTGTATTTCTGGTTCGTCCGGTCAAGTACCTCAGTAGAGAAAGCCAAAAACTGACTTTCATGATAGGCGAGAGCTGGTCAGCGATTCGACGACTTAGTATTATACTACAAATCATTAGCGATTCACCACGTGTTATACGAGGGGCTGGTCTTCATCCAGCCGCGTGGAAAAGGCACCATAGCCCGGATAGCCATACACGCACAAGGGGCTAGTACTTAGCTCCACAGTCAAACTGCTATGGATAAGTGAAAGTAATAAAGCCGCATAGTCCGATTGCCTGGTTCACCTCGCGGACACCTCCTTTATGGACCAAGATGTTGGATAAAGTGTGGTCACGCGTTATGTCGAACACCCCTGTAGCATCTACATGGGGGCTGAAGCCGACGACTGGCAACTTTCAGAAATATAACAATAAACGGCCGCACAGGAGAAAAAATCGCTTAAAGCAAAAGGCGCAAACATAGACATATAACAGCATGGGTTCACAACATAGTTTGTTCAACCCGACACATTTAATCAGATATTATGTCCTTCGAACATTGGCCCTCTATCTCTCGGGCTCCTTCTAGGATGTCGTCAAAGTACCTCTCCGGCTTTCGATGATCTTTGCCCTCGGGCGGGCCCATGGTTGCCACTTTGGTGGCCTTCATATTCGCCCATTGCATTTTAATGCGGGCGAAGGCCATCCGGACACCCTCTATGCAGGCTGAGCACTTCACAGCATCAATCCGCGACCGCGCTCGACCAGCCGTGCCACCAAACAAAGGTAGCTGCTTCAGTTGGTCATTCAGAGGCGTCGGGTGTCCTGGCGCGAGAAATTGCGACCAGAATAGCTTCTCAGACAAATTCCCCTCCTGGGCTCGGAATAACTATGCGGCATCAGCGGCACTCTTCGGAAGATCTCTAAACGCGCCTGGAGAACTCCACACTCGTGTGAGCAAAGCGTACCTCTCACCTCCAAAGATACTCTACAAAAGAAAGGCCTTACCAGCCGCTATCTGCCTCGCCTGGTGGATCTCTTCACGGGCACTCCGGGACTCGCTCCGCGCCTCTGTAGCGTCCTGGAGAGCCTTGGCAAGCTCGGAGGACTAGGCCGAAGTCTTCTACTCCAATGTATCGCATTTGCTGATGGCATCCTTCGGCTCCTACTCGAGTTCGGCCACCCGAGCTTTGTGTTGGCGGCGGGTAGTTTGTTCGACTCTAGTTCAGCAGCTGCTTTATCAGCGACTGCCTTATTTGCCTCTGCTTCCTTATTGGCCTGGGCGAGGGCGCCTTTGAGGGTCTCGACCTCGGCTGCGCCAACTATGATCATAATCAAAGCATTCTATGAGTTAACCTCTAAATACACATGTCGGTGTACAAAAGTAGGGGTCTTTCTGTACCCCTTTACTTGTGTGCGGGCAGTCGTAGCCACACCTGCGGCCATGCTTGGCATGGCAGAAGAAGCAGAGGTACAAGACTGCCAAGGCAGTGCTCAAGCCAGAAGCATGAAGAGCAAAGGGGCGAGATGGATCTCCCCCGGCAACACCCTTGTCGGGGCGGCCTACATAGCACCGGCAAGGCAGCCTTGCCGGGGCGACTTGCCCAACACCAGCAAGGCCTCCACCCTTGAGCCTGAGAGTTCTGACACCGTCAACAGTGTTAAAGCCAAGACTCTGGGGCGCCTACGTGGTGGCATGCAGATCTTTGTGAAGGCCAAAGGCCTGCGAATCCAGAGAGAAAATAGAAGGCGAAGACCCCCGGCAAGAGCCTTGCCAGGGACAAGCGAAGACCCCCAGCAAGAGCCTTGCCGGGGACAGACGAAGACCCCCGACAAGATCCTTGCCGAGGACGCCCGCGAGACCCCGGCAAGACCCTTGCCGGGGGCATCTGCGGGGCCATGGCCAGGCCCGCCCCCACCAGCGTTCCGCTGCCCCACGCCCGTGCCGACGCGGCAATCAGCCAACCAACTAGGCAGGTGCCTGCGTGGCAGCATGCAGCTTCTAGGCCAACTAGTCAAGCACCTGCGTGGTGGCATGCAGATCTTCGTGAAGACCCTGTCACCGCACCAGTGCAGCAGCCAACCAGCCAGCGTGGCGCTACATGCCTCGTCAGCTTAGACGCGCGTCGAAGCAAGGTGAGGCGGCGACGGACGGGACGAGCTTCTTTGCCGTCCCCGATAAAGCATGGGGGCACGTCGACAGCGCATTAAATGCGTTTGTCCTACGGTGCCAGGTGATAGACTTGTACACTGTAGATACTTTCCACCTCCTGTGTGCCACTGTGGCGACCCTTTGACATATAAAAGGAGGCCCAAGGCGTACTGAGGAAGGATTCAGACTTTTTGGACGAGGCATGCACTACAGCTAGTTCAAGAGCTCAAGAACACCAAATAAACACAGACAAGTAGGACTAGGGTATTACACATCGTTTGCGGCCTGAACCTGGGTAAAAATCCCCTCGCGCTGATCTTCTAGACCCGCTCTTTGCACAGCTCCACGCCCCACCAACCGTAGAAGGGATTCCCCGGGATCCCATAGGTGTCAGTTCCCCCGACATCTTTGGCGCGCCAGGTAGGGGGCGCAGGCTATGAAAATCTGGTCTAGAGGTAGCGCATCGACTCCCTCATCGTGATGACTCCAAGGAAGAAGCAACATCAATCAGCCACACTTCGGTGCCGTCAACCAGGCGAGCGGTGTCGTCTACAGCCGCAACAACCATCTGCGTGGCGACGAAAAGCTAAGTCATGCAAGACCTTGAGAAATGTCCTTTTTTATAAGGTTATTTTCCTCGAAAGGTCTTGCTCCTTGTATGGAGAACCTGCACGCAGAGGAACCCTTCCGCTATTGGCAACGCCCTTGTTCTGTTTCGAGTCCGCTCAACAGTTCGAGCGGCTGCGCTGAGAACGGCAAGGGGGCTTGCCCGGCAGCAAGCGCCCCCTGGCAGGCTGCTAAGGATCCGTTCCTCAAAGCGCCACAACACGGTTTTACGCGCCGGCAAACCTATCCAACTAAGCGTAGGGTGTGTACATACAAAGAAAGATCAAACAGAAAGATAGCATGCGTCATTTCAAAGTACTGTAAAGTTATATTACATCAATGGTTGCTGCGATTCTAACTTAAGATAAAGTAGTCTTAGGCATGAACCCGCAGGGGCAAGGAGAAATGGGGTGGCTACTCCCGGCGCTGGCCCTCCACCCTCTTGACTCCGTCAACACAGCTGATGATGGGCTCGATATGCTCTTCGAGCGCCGTGAGGTCCGCGTCCTCCGGCAAGCTCTCAAGCACGTTGGCAAAGTCTATGTTGGGGTTCCAGAACGCCACCTTGGTGAGCACCTTGGTCAGGGCACCCCGGCAAAGCTTCCGAGCCTCATTGGCCAGATAAGTTGCTCGATTGGAGCGGAGCTACTCTAGGGCGTCGAGGACGCGCTCGAAGAACAAGGTAAGACTGGCATTGGGGCTTATGTTTGCCTCCTGGGAGTACCTGATGTCCGGCATGCCCATGATGGCTAGTTGCGCGGTGAGCTTCTCTGCAATGTCGATGAGGCGGCCGATCCAGAGATTTACGCTGCCCACATAGTCATTGTGGGCGGCAGCGTCATCCTTCCGCAGCTGCCTCTCACTCTCAAGGGCCTTGTTCAGGGTCTCCTCACGGGGCCTGACCTCCGAAAGCATCCCCTACAAGCTGTCCAGTTTCAGCTTCAGATCGTTGATGGAGTCGTTGGCCTCGGAGAGCATCTTGGTCTTGTTGGAGATGACGACCTGCAAATCCGCCAGAGTGCGGTTGGCCGTGTCCCTTTCCTCCGTCAGCTCTGAGACCTTCTTCTTCAGCTCCTCCCGCTCCAGATCCAGCTTCTCCACCTTGCCGGCTTGGTCCCGGGCCAGAGCATCAAGTGCATCCTTGTGCTTCTGCTCTAGCTCCTGGGCCCGCTGCGCGATGATCTTCCCGATTTCCTCGTGCTTGCCGCGGAGCGTGGCGGCAAGCGCTTGCTCACGGGCAACGAGGTCTTCCTCCTGGGTGTCCAGCAGAGCTTGCTGCTGCCGCCGGGCGGCTTCGTCCTTGGCGGCCTATTCCTTCGCCGCCTCTTGGGCCTTCTCGATATCGGCCTGCTTCAGGATGAGCTCTCGCTTGTGCTCATCCAGCTCACCCTAGGCGGTCCTCAGTTCCTCCCGGGCCTCGCCGAACCAGACTTACGTCTGAGCGACGCGCTCCTGGAAATCCGCTTCAGCCTTGTCCACAGCCACCATCCTGGAGTTCGCCTTGTCTTGGCGGGCACGGTGGAGCGCCTGGAGCTTCTGGAAATTGGCGCTCATGGCCCGGAGGAGCTGCTCCTCTTGGAAACCGCCGCCGCTGGCGCTCGGTTCGTCAACAACCTGGAGCCCAGCGGTGGTGAGCGCCTCATCATTGAAAACCTCCCCTTCGGCCGGCGCTCTAGTGCTTGCCGTCCCTGGGAGGCGGACGAACAGATCATCGCCCACCTTTGAGTACTTGCCCGGGGTGGGGGCAGCAGGGGAGGAAGGTTGGTCGTTGGCCACCTCCTCCTCGGCGGGCTCCTTGGCAGCCTCCCCGGTAGGCCCCTTGCCGGCCTCCCCAGCAGCAGCCTTGCCGGACTCCCCGGCACGCCCCTTGCCGGCCTCCCCGGCAACGGCCTCGCGGGTCTCCCCGGCAGACCCCTTGGCGGCCTCCTCGGAGGCGGACTTGGCGGCTTCCCCAGCCGCGATCCTGGTGGCCTCAGCTTCGGCGTCCTTGGCGACCTCCTTGATGACAGTGTCGATGTCCTCCTGGTCTGTTGGGGGAGGGTCTAGAGACCAGAAAGGGGAAATGAAGCAAGGCCAAAATCAAAGTTCAGAACAAAGAAAAGAAAAAACAGGGACGGGAGGCAAGAAACTTACCCGTGCCGAACTAAGAGAAAGTGGTTCCCTCCCCGCCGACGTTCGTTGCCAGGACGGAGCCACCACCATCCAAGCTCGCCTCCTCTTCCTCCGTGCGCGTGGTCTCGGCGGTAGGTGCCCTTGCCGGAGACGCCCCTCTAGGTGGCGTGGTCGACGGGGGCGGCGTGTCGGGGGCGGCCCTCAGCGCCTCCTCCTGTTGCTCCTCCTATCCTGCAAACCTGGCAAGGTCAGCACCAAGGATACGCACTCCGACGCTCGTCGATGGAAAGTGAATAAACTCACGCTGGGGGCTGAAGCGGGGGCTGCATCGAGGGCTGTTGTCCGGGCTGATCACCACCAACACCGGCGTGCACGGAGCGTTCGCCGGGGGCTCGTCGCCTGTCGAAGCCTTGGCCCTCTTCGCCACCCTCTAGGCTAGTGTCTCCGTGTCGCTGTGAAGATAAGATTAAGTCAGGGAAAGAAGGCACGGGCGGAGGGTCAGGAAATGATGAGGGGCAAAGTGCTTACTCGTCCTCCTCCTCCGCTGGCCTCCTCTTCCTCTTCGAGCTAAAAGACCCAAGGTCGAAATCGGCCTCCGGGGCGGCGTCCACAAGGGGAGAAGGGGATGGCGTCCTACGCCGCTTGGATGAGGAAGAGGCGGTGGCCACGGCCTTCTTCGCTGCCGCAGCCCTCGTCTGGCTCGCGGGCTGCGCCTGGGCTTGTTGTCGTTGCATGGTCCTGCCGGGCCGGACCGGCTCGCCGGAGCTAGCCCGCCACAGGACGTGTCTCCTCCCCGGGGCGGAGGAGTCATCCGCCTCAGTCTCCTCTTTGGCCGACTCCTCGACCGCTTCTTCAACAAAGGGGCCCCAGCGCCAGCACCACTGGGTTCCCCGGCAGACCCCGTCCATTCGGTGAACTCCCTCTCCTCTGCGGCCACGTCAGCCTCGTCCTCCATAGTGCCAAGGCTGCCGGCCTCCTCGGCAAGCGCTGCCTCCTCCGCCCTAGCGTCAATGTATGCCAACTCTTTTTTTGTGGTGTCGCGGATGAGCTGCGGCTCGTCGTGAACGTACCTCTCCGACAAGTTGTCAAAGAATGCTTGCGCCAGCTCCGCTTGTGGCTCAGCCCAAGTTGGATCGAGGCCGTGCGCGTTGAAGACCGGCATCATGGCGATGATGGCGGTCTGGCAAGAGTTGTTGCTCAACGGGACCACCCCCGCTGGCAACCCGAACAGGGACTTGCTAGCCTTTCCAGCCTTGCTGGTCTTCTTGGCCTTGCCGGTCCTCTCGACCCTGCCGACCTCGTCAACCTTGAGCTGAAAAAGCCTCTGGTAGAGATGAGCGTGCTGCAGTATCGTGAAATTGTGGTTCAGCCAGGGCGGAGCCTCATGATATCGGCCGCATTCCTGAAGTCCCAGGCAGGCCTCCCCTTATTGTGCAGAGAGGCAATCCGGCGGCGGATAAAGTCAGCGTCGATCATCTCGAGAGTGAGCCCGGCCGAGGTGAGGCAGTGGGTTCTGGTGGTGGCGACCGTGAGCTTCTTGTCGTCGGTGTCGACATCGCCCCAGTCCTTCCTGCGGACTGGCGGCTTCCGACGGACCTGGCAGAACTCCTGCGGATCTTCCTCCACAATCCAGCACCGCCGGCCCCACCACTCGTCCCACCTCTCCTTTCGAGCACCCTCTGGATATGTACCCCTGCTCTGGGTCCTCAGGTGCCAGGTGATGCAGCCAGAGATGGTGCCCCCTGGCTGGATGCGAGGGGTGAAGTAATGGCGAAAGAGCGCCGTGCGGGGGAGCACTCCGGCAAAGCCCTCACAAAGGTGGGCAAAGAAGGCCATGCACACCACGGCGTTTGGCGTGAAATCCAGAAGGTGGAAGCCGTCGGTGTGCGTGATGTCGTTGAAGAAATCTGAGAAAGGGGGGCAGAGCCCGTAGGAGAAATAGTCGACGAAGAAAGGGTACCGATTTGGACCGGCCTCGGCACAGGAGGCGGGGATGATGCGCGTGGCGGGATGCCCCGACGTCTCCCTTCCCCACAGAGGCTTGAACTTCTCCTTGAGGGTGAGCGCGTCAAACGTCGAGGTGAAGAGGGCGTACTGCGTCCGCATCTCCACCAACTCGCTCTCCGGCGCCTCCTTCCCCTCGGCGTCCTTGGCTGCTCCCTTGCCCTTGCTTGTCTTGGGCGCCATGGCGGCTGAGAGGGGGTGAGGGGTCAAGGGCAATGGGGGCGCGGCAGCGGCGAGCAGAGGCAAGAGCTCCGATTTTTGCTTGGGGAAGAAGAGGGGAATGGCGGTTTCCAAGATTGGAAATGGCGCAGAGGGTAAATGAGCAGCGCCCCTGCGGTTTCCTCTTTCTTATGGGGAAGACGCGGGCCGCCTCTTTACTATTCACCGCAAGGTGACACAAGCGCGCTGCAACCGTCCCACACATGACCCCCACATCACGCACTCCATGCGGGTCGTGGGGAAGCGCAACTGGAGAAGGAGTTACCACGGTTAAAATTCTGCCACGCGTGCCCGCGCACCGTTCTGGGCCTAGCCCAACAACGCTTCGCGCTTATGTGTGGCCTAGGCCCGGGGGCTCCTGTCGGTGTACAAAAGTAGGGGCCTTTCTGTACCCCTTTACTTGTGCGCGGGCAGTCGTAGCCACACCTGCGGCCATGCTTAGCGTGGCAGAAGAAGCAGAGGTACAAGACTGCCAAGGCAATGCTCAAGCCAGAAGCATGAAGAGCAAAGGGGCGAGATGGATCTCCCCCGGCAACACCCTTGCCGGGGCGGCCTACATAGCCCCGGCAGGGCAGCCTTGCCGGGGCGACTTGCCCAACACCAGCCAGGCCGCCACCCTTCAGCCTGAGAGTTCTGACACCATCAACAACGTCAAAGCCAAGACTCGGGGGCGCCTACGTGGTGGCATGCAGATCTTTGTGAAGGCCAAAGGCCTGCGAATCCAGAGAGAAAATAGAAGGTGAATACCCCCGGCAAGAGCCTTGTCGGGGACAGGCGAAGACCCCCGGCAAGAGCCTTGCCGCGGACAGACGAAGACCCCCAGCAAGATCCTTGCCGGGGACGCCCACGAGACCCCGGCAAGACCCTTGCCGGGGGCATCTGCGGGGCCACGGCCAGGCCCGCGCCCACCAACGTTCCGCTGCCCCGCGCCCGTGCCGACGCGGCAATCATCCCGCCAACTAGGCAGGTGCCTGCGTGGCAGCATGCAGCTTCTAGGCCAACTAGTCATGCACCTGCGTGGTGGCATGCAGATCTTCGTGAAGACCTTGTCACCGCACTAGCGCAGCAGCCAACCAGCCAGCGTGGCGCTGCATGCCTCGTCAGCTTGGACGCGTGTCGAAGCAAGGCGAGGCGGCGACGGACGGGGCGAGCTTCTTTGTCGTCCCCGATAAAGCAAGGGGGCACGTCGACAGCGCATTAAATGCATTTGTCCTACGGTGCCAGGTGATATACTTGTACACTGTAGATACTTTCACCTCTTGTGTGCCACTGTGGCGACCCCTTTGACATATAAAAGGAGGCCCGAGGCGTACTGAGGAAGGATTCGGACTTTTTGGACTAGGCATGCACCGCAGCTAGTTCAAGAGCTCAAGAACACCAAATAAACACAGACAAGCAGGACTAGGGTATTATGCATCGTTTGCGGCGCGGACTTGGGTAAAAATCCCCTCGCGCTGATCTTTTAGACCCGCTCTTTGCATAGCTCCACGCCCCGCCAACCGTAGAAGGGATTCCCCGGGATCCCGTAGGTGTCGTTTCCCCCGACAACACATATCACTTCTGATATAAAAATAAATTCCTTCTTAACATTGTATGCATACCTTGCGTTTCGTCAAACCGCTTGTTGATGCAGCCGAGTTCCTCATTTGCCACCTGAAGCTTTCGATTGAGTTCGGAAACTTCTGCGGCATGGGCGGTTGCTACCAACGTGGATGCCTGTGACAATAGCAGCACACTATGTTACTCTCCCGAACACTATGTGGATCCTCTGTCTGGTTTCTTCTATACCGGACAGAGCCTCAGGGGCTATTGTCTGTACACATGTTTATTCTTCTATGTGAAAAGTTTTTTAGAACACTACGTCGCATACCTCAAAGCCTGTCAGTAGGCTGCAGAAGGCTTCGTTCAGTCCGCTTTTAGCAGACTGAACCTTCTCCATCACCACACCCATCAGGGTGTGGTGCTCCGTCACGACGGAAGCACTCTGCGGTGCTTCCTCCAAAGCATTGGGCGCCTCCGGATTAGTGGAGGCCACCGATGGAGCCGGTGCTCCTCCCCCTCTTTCGAAGGGGGACTGTTTATCCTATGCACGATGTCTGCGGACAGATAGCCTGCGCTCCGGAGATCCTTGACGTCCTTTTCGGTGATGGTGGAGGCCTCCCACTTGCCCTTGGAGCCGAACCCGGCCATTGCTAGGAAGGGTGGCAGTAGTGGAGGAGATCGGAATTGTGGGCGTTGAAGCTTGGAGATTGGGAAACAGAAGCTAGAGGAAGGCGTGAATAAAAAGTAGGGGTCTTTACCCTTTTATGGACGGTGAAAATGCCAAGCGTCCCCTTCCAAAGCCATAAAACGTGCCTGCTCCTAACGAGATCATGCGTAAGGTGCGGTTGGATTACCCAAATCATATTGATGAGAATATCATAATTGGCAGGCATGATCTCTGTTTTGACGAGACGTGCCAATGGAGGCTAGGCCTCGAAACGCGAAGCGAGAAGCGTGAAAACGGTTCGAAGTGTTGAAAATTCAAGTGTGACGCTTCGCCAAAGGAGTTGTCAGTAAAGGCACTATTTTTATTTGGACGCACTGCCTTTGTGGCTAATGGTTGTATTAATTATGCAGAGCCGGACACAATCCCTTTATGCATGATTTCTAATTAAAATGTTTGGAAGGAGGAACCCGCCTTGCAATGCCGAAGACAATTGCGTGCCAAACATAGCGTCATCAAAGACAGATTCAGGGGCTACTGAGGGAGTCCTGGATTAGGGGGTCCTCGGGTGTCCGGTCTATTCGATACGGGCCGGACAGATGGGCTGTGAAGATAAAGTAGAAGACTATCCCCCGTGTCCGGGTAGGACTCCTATGTGCGTGCACGGCAAGTTTGGTGTCCGGGTGTACTATTTCCTTCCTCTGCAAACCGACTCTGTACAACCCTAGGCCCCTCCGGTATTTATATAAACCAAAGGGTTAGGTCCGTAGAGAGGAAGAAGATTGATAGGCTAGACAGCTAGGGTTTAGTCATTACGATCTCGGGGTAGATCAATGATACGGCTTGAAGCTACATCGGTATTTCCCCAAAGAGGAAGGGATGATGCAGCACAGCGGCGGTACGTATTTCCCTCGGTGATGAGACCAAGGTTATCGAACCAGTAGGAGAATCAAGCAACAAAACGTAAACAACACCTGGACACAAATAACAAATACTTGCAACTCGACGTGTAAAAGGGGTTGTCAATCCCTTTCAGGTACGGCGCCCAAGATAGGCAAACGGACGTGAATAATTTGTAGTAGATTGATAGATCGAACGCCAAATGAAATAAATAAGAATAAATTGCAGCAAGGTATTTTTGTATTTTTAGTTTAATAGATATGAAAATAAAAGCAAAGGAAAAATAGATCGCAAAGGCAAATAATATGAGAAAGAGAGCCGGGGGCCGTAGGTTTCACTAGTGGCTTCTCTCGAGAAAAATAGCGAACGGTCCAAGATTAGTAGTCCGACTCCTGCCTGCATCTACTACTATTACTCCACACATCGACCGCTATCCAGCATGCATCTGTATTAAGTTCATGGAGAAACGGAGTAATGCAATAAGAACGATGACATGATGTAGACAAGATCTATTTATGTAGAAATAGACGCCATAGTTTTATCCTCAGTAGCAATGACCCATACGTGTCAGTTCCCCTTCTGTCACTGGGATCAAGCACCGTAAGATGGAACCCACTACAAAGTACCTCTTCCTGTTGCAAGATAAATAGATCAAGTTGGCCAAACAAAACCCAAATATCGGAGAAGAAATACGAGGCTATAAGCAATCATGCATATAAGAGAATAAAGAAGATTCAAATAACTTTCATGGATAAAATGATAGATCTGATCATAAACTCATAGTTCATCCGATCCCAACAAACACACCGCAAAAAGAGTTACATCATATGGATCTCCAAGAGACCATTGTGTTGAGAATCAAAAGAGAGAGAGGAAGCCATCTAGATACTAACTACGGACCCGAAGGTCTACAAAGAACTACTCGCGCATCATCGAAGAGGCACCAAGGGAGGTGGTGAACCCCTCCGTGATGGTGTCTAGATTGGATCTGGTGGTTCTGGACTCTGCGGCGGCTGGAATTGATTTTCGTCGACTCCCCTAGGGTTTCTGGAATATTGGGGTATTTATAGAGCAAAGAGGCGGTTCAAGGGACACCCGAGGTGGGCACAACCCACCTAGGCGCGCCCTGGTGGGTTGTGCTCCCCTCGGAGCACCCCGAGGTGCTTCTTCGGCCCACTGGATGTCTTCTGGTCCAAAATAAATCTCCAAAAAGTTTTGTGTGTTTGGACTCCGTTTGGTATTGATTTCCTGCGATGTAAAAAACATGCAGAAACAGCAACTGGCACTTGGCACTATGTCAATAGGTTAGTACCAAAAAATGACTATAAAATGATTATAAAACATCCAAGATTGATAATATAACAACATGGAACAGTCAAAAATTATAGATACGTTGGAGACATATCAGCATCCCCAAGCTTAATTCCTGCTCGTCCTCGAGTTGGTAAATGATAAAAATAGAATTTTTGATGTGGAATGCTACCTAACATGTCATATCATATTATTTTCTTTATAGCATGGACATTTGGAATTTTATATTGTTCAAAGCAATAGTCTAGTTTTGACATGATAACTTAAATACTCAAGCATATCAACAAGCAACCATGTCTTTCAAAATATCAACACTAAAATAAGCTATCCCTAGCCCGTCATGCTCAATCATTGATCCATTCATGAAACACACTCGCATATTAACTACACCCAATGCTCAAGTACGATCATAGTGCCTCCTAGTTGGTGCTTTATAAGAGAAGATGGAGACTCAAATTCAAAAATAAAAATTGCATAAAGTAAAAGAAAGACCCTTCGCGGAGGGAAGTAGGGATTTGTAGAGGTGCCAGAGCTCAAAGCGAAAAACTTAGAGGTAAAAACATTTTGGGAGGTGTGCCTTTCCCACCAACGAAAACGACTTAGAGTTCCCAACACTTACCATGCTAGATATATCATAGACGGTTCCCAAACAGAAATTAAAGCTTATTCGTTTTTCCACCATACTTTCACTTTCCATGGCTAACCGTATCCACAGGTGCCTTCCATACCAACACTTTCCAAGGAATTTATTATTTGACAACATAAAGTAAATTCATTTTTTTATTTCGGGACTGGGCATCCCTAATACCTTTGCCTTACTCTCGTGCAATGACAAGTGAATTAACACTCATCGTGAGAATAACACATCTAGCATGGGAAATATTAGCCAACCCTCACCGCCTCGCGAGCGGTATGAGCACAAAAATGAGAAATTTGTTGGAAATATGCCCTAGAGGCAATAATAAAATAGTTATTATTATATTTCCTAGTTCATGATAATTGTCTATTGTTCATGCTATTATTGTATTAACCGGAAACCGTAATACATGTGTGAATGCATAGACCACAACATGTCCCTAGTGAGCCTCTAGTTTACTAGCTCGTTGATCAATAGATGGTTGTGGTTTCCTGACCATGGACATTGGATGTCGTTGATAACGGGATCACATCATTAGGAGAATGATGTGATGGACAAGACCCAATCCTAAGCATAACACAAGATCGCGTAGTTCGTTCGCTAGAGCTTTTCTAATGTCAAGTATCATTTCCTTAGACCATGAGATTGTGCAACTCCCGGATACCGTAGGAATGCTTTGGGTGTATCAAACGTCACAACATAACTGGGTGGCTATAAAGGTGCACTACAGGTATCTCCGAAAGTGTCTGTTGGGTTGGCACGACTCGATACTGGGATTTGTCACTCAGTATGACAAGGAGGTATCTCTGGGCCCACTCAGTAATGCAACATCATAATGAGCTCAATGTGACTAAGGAGTTAGCCACGGGATCATGCGTTACGGAACGAGTAAAGAGACTTGCCGGTAACAAGATTGAACAAGGTATAGGGACACCGACGATCGAATCTCGGGCAAGTAACATACCGATGGACAAAGGGAATTGTATACAGGATTGATTGAATCCCCGACATCGTGGTTCATCCGATGAGATCATCGTGGAACATGTGGGATCCAATATGGGTATCCAGATCCCGCTATTGGTTATTGGCCGGAGAGGCATCTCGGTCATATCTGCATGGTTCCTGAACCTGTAGGGTCTACACACTTAAGGTTCGGTGACGCTAGAGTTGTAATGGGAATTGTATTTGGTTACCGAAAGTTGTTCGGAGTCTCGGATGAGGTCCCGGATGTCACGAGGAGTTCCGGAATGGTCCGGAGGTAATGATTTATATATGGGAAGTCCTATTTTGGCCATCGGAAAATGTTCGGGATTTTTCGGTATTGTACAGGGAAGGTTCTAAAAGGTTCCGGAGTGGGGCCCACCTGCATGGGGGACCCACATGAACGTGGGTAGTGGGGGCAAGGCCCCACACCCCTGGTCAAGGCGCACCAAGATCCCCCTTAGAAGGAATAAGATCATATCCCGAAGGGATACGATCAAGATCCCTAAAAAGGGGAGATAACAATCGGTGGGGAAGGGAAAGGATGGGATTTCTTTCCTCCCACCTTTGCCAATGCCCCAATGGACTTGGAGGGCAAGAAACCAGCCCCCTCCACCCCTATATATAGTGAAGAGGTTCCTGGGAGCTGCACCCCTTCCCCTGGTGTAGCCCTTCCCCCCTCCAACTCCTCCTCCTCCTCCGTAGTGCTTAGCGAAGCTCTGCCGGAGAACCACGAGCTCCACCACCACGCTATCATGCTGCCGGAGTTCTCCCTCAACTTCTCCTCTCCCCTTGCTGGATCAAGAAGGAGGAGACGCCCCTGGGCTGTACGTGTGTTGAACGCGGAGGCGCCGTCCGTTCAGCACTTGGATCGGATCTTCCACGATTTGAATCGCCGCGAGTACGACTCCATCAAACCGCGTTCTTGTAATGCTTCCGCTTAGAGATCTTCAAGGGTATGAAGATACACTCTCTCTCTTGTTGCTAGCATCTCCTAGATTGATCTTCGTGACACGTAGGAAATTTTTGAATTATTACTACGTTTCCCAACAGTGGCATCAGAGCTAGGTCTATGCGTAGATTCTATGCATGAGTAGAACACAAAGTAGTTGTGGGCGATGATTTGGTCAATTTGTTTAGCGTTACTAGTCTTATCTTGATTCGGAGGCATTGTGGGATGAAGCGGCCCGGACCGACCTTACACGTACGCTTACGTGAGACAGGTTCCACCAACTGACATGCACTTGATGCATAAGGTGGCTAGCGGGTGTCTGTCTCTCCCACTTTAGTCGGATCGGATTCGATGAAGAGGGTCCTTATGAAGGGTAAATAGCAATTGGCATATCACCATTCTGGCTTTTGAGTAGGTGAGAAAACTTCTTGCTAGAAACTCATAGCAGCCACGTAAAACATGCAACAACAATTAGAGGGCGTCTAACTTGTTTTTGCAGGGTATGCTATGTGATGTGTTATGGCCAAAAGGATGTGATGAATTATATATGTGATGTATGAGATTGATCATGTTCTTGTAGGAATCACGACTTTCATGTCGATGAGTATGACAACCGGCAGGAGCCATAGGAGTTGTCTTAATTTATTGTATGACCTGCGAGTCAATATAAATGCCATGTAATTACTTTACTTTTTGCTAACTATTAGCCATAGTAGTAGAAGTAATAGTTGGCGAGACAATTTCATGAAGACACAATGATGGAGATCATGATGATGGAGATCATGGTGTCATGTCAGTGACGATGGTGATCATGTCGCGCCTCGAAGATGGAGATCAAAGGCGCAAGATGATATTGGCCATATCATCTCACTTTATGATTTGCATGTGATGTTTATCCTGTTTACATCTTATTTGCTTAGAACAACGGTAGCATAAATAAGATGATCCCTCACTAAAATTTTAAGAAATGTGTTCCCCCTAAGTGTGCACCGTTGCGAAGGTTTGTTGTTTCGAAGCACCACGTGATGATCGGGTGTGATAGATTCTAACGTTCGAATACAACGGGTGTAAGCCAGATTTACACATGCGAAACACTTAGGTTGACTTGACGATCCTAGCATGTACAAACATGGCCTCAGAACACGAGAGACCGAATGGTCGAACATGAGTCGTATAGTAGATGCGATCAACATGGAGATGTTCACCATTGATGACTAGTCCGTCTCACGTGATGATTGGACACGGCCTAGTCAATTCGGATCATGTATCACTTAGATGACTAGAGGGATGTCTATCTGAGTGGGAGTTCATTAAATAATTTGATTAGATGAACTTAGTCTAAAATTGTCTTTGCAATCTATCCTGTAGATCCAATGGCCCACGCTAATGTTGCCCTCAACTTCAACGCGTTCCTAGAGAAAACCAAGCCGAAAGACGATGGTAGCAACTATACGGATTGGGTCCGTAACTTGAGGATCATCCTCATAGCTACCAAGAAAGCTTATGTCCTTGAAGCACCGCTAGGTGACGCACCCATTTTCCCAGCAACTCAAGACGTTATGAACGCCTGGCAGTCACGTAGTGATGATTACTCCCTGCTTCAGTGCGGCATGCTTTACAGCTTAGAGCCGGGGCTCCAAAAGCGTTTTGAGCAACACGGAGCATATGAGATGTTCCAAGAGCTGAAAATGGTTTTCCAAGCTCATGCCCGGGTCGAGAGATATGAAGTCTCCGACAAGTTCTATAGTTGTAAGATGGAGGAAAACAGTTCTGTCAGCGAGCATATACTCAAAATGTCTGGGTTGCACAACCGCTTGTCTCAGCTGGGAGTTAATCTTCGAGTCGACTTGGTCATTGACAGAATCCTCCAGTCGCTTCCACCTAGCTACAAGAGCTTTGTGATGAACTACAATATGCAAGGGATGGAGAACTCCATTCCTGAGTTATATTCAATGCTGAAATCAACAGAGGTGGAGATCAAAAAGGAACATCAAGTGTTGATGGTGAATAAGACCACTAGTTTCAAGAAAGGCAAGGGTAAGAAGAACTTCAAGAAGGACGACAAGGGAGTTGTCGCGCCCAGTAAGTCAGTTGCCGGGAAGAAGCCAAAGAATGGACCCAAGCCTGAGACTGAGTGCTTTTATTGCAAGGGCAATGGTCACTGGAAGCGGAACTGCCCCAAGTACTTAGAGGATAAGAAGGCCGGCAACGCCAAAGGTATATATGATATACATGTTATTGATGTGTACCTTACCAGTGCCCATAGTAGCTCCTGGGTATTTGATACCGGTGCGGTTGCTCACATTTGTAACTCAAAACAGGAGCTGCGGAATAAGCGGAGACTGGCGAAGGACGAGGTGACGATGCACGTCGGGAATGGTTCCAAGGTTGATGTGATCGCCGTCAGCATGCTACCTCTACATCTACCTTCGAGATTAGTTTTAAACCTCAATAATTGTTATTTAGTACCAGCTTTGAGCATGAACATTGTATCTGGATCTCGTTTGATGCGAGATGGCTACTCATTTAAATCCGAGAATAATGGTTGTTCTATTTATATGAGAGATATGTTCTATGGTCATGCCCTGCTGGTCAATGGTTTATTTTTATTGAATCTCGAACTTGATGTTACACATATTCATAGTGTGAATGCCAAAAGATGTAAGGTTGATAATGATAGTCCCACATACTTGTGGCACTGCCGCCTTGGTCATATTGGTGTCAAACGCATGAAGAAACTCCACACAGATGGACTTTTGGAGTTTCTTGATTATGAATCATTTGACACGTGCGAACCATGCCTCATGGGCAAAATGACCAAGACTCCGTTCTCCGGAACAATGGAGCGAGCAACCAACTTGTTGGAAATAATACATACTGATGTATGTGGTCCAATGAGCGTTGAGGCTCATGGTGGCTATCGTTATGTTCTCACCCTCACTGATGACTTAAGTAGATATGGGTATGTCTACTTAATGAAACACAAGTCTAAGACCTTTGAAAAGTTCAAGGATTTTCAGAGTGAGGTAGAGAATCAACGTGACAGGAAAATAAAGTTCTTATGATTAGATCATGGAGAGAATACGTGAGTCATGAGTTTGGCACATACTTAAGGAAATGTGGACTTGTTACACAACTCACGCCGCCTGGAACACCTCAGCGTAACAGTGTGTCTGAACGTCGTAATCGCACTCTATTGGATATGGTGCAATCTATCATGTCTCTTACCGATCTACCGCTATCATTTTGGGGTTATGCTTTAGAGACAGACGCATTCACTTTAAATAGGGCACCATCTAAACCCATTGAGACGACACCATATGAGTTATGGTTTGGGAAGAAACCTAAGCCGTTGTTTCTGAAAGTTTGGGGATGCGATGCTTATGTCAAGAAACTTCAACCTGAAAAGCTCAAACCCAAATTGAAAAAATGCATCTTCATAGGATACCCTAAGGAAACTATTGGGTATACCTTCGACCTCAGATTCGAAGGCAAGATCTTTGTTGCCAGGAATGGATCATTTCTGGAGAAAGAGTTTCTCTCAAAAGAAGTAAGTGGGAGGAAAGCAGAACTTGACGAGGTACCCCCTCTTGAACCGGAGAGTAGCGCAGTTCAGGAAGATGTTTATGTGGTGCCTGCACCGACTAGAGAGGAAGTTAATGATGATGGTCATGAAACTTTGGGTCAAGTTGCTACTGAACTTCATAGGTCCATGAGGACACATTCCGGACCAAAGTGGTATGGCAACCCTGTCCTGGAAATCATGTTGTTAGACAACGGTGAACCTTCGAACTATGAAGAAGCGATGGCGGACCCGGATTCCAATAAATGGCTTGAAGCCATGAAATCCGAGATAGGATCCATGTATGAAAACAAAGTATGGACTTTGACGGACTTGCCCGATGATCGGCAAGCCATAGAGAATAAGTGGATCTTTAAGAAGAAGATTGACGCGGATGGTAATGTGACCGTCTATAAGGCTCGGCTTGTCGCTAAGGTTATTGACAATTTCAAGGGGTTGACTACGATGAGACCTTCTCAACCGTAGGAAAGCTGAAGTCCGTCCGAATCATGTTAGCAATTGCCGCATTCTGTGATTATGAGATCTGGCAAATGGACGTCAAAACGGCATTCCTCAACGGTTTCCTTAAGGAATAATTGTATATGATGCAGCCGGAAGGTTTTGTCGATCCTAAGAATGCTGAGAAAGTATGCAAGCTCCAACGCTCCATCTATGGGATGGTGCAAGCATCTCGGAGTTAGAACATTCCCTTTGATGAAATGATCAAAGCTTTTGGGTTTATACAGACTTACAAGAAGCCTGTATTTATAAGAAAGTGAGTGGGAGCTCTGTAGCATTTCTCATATTATATGTGGATGACATACTATTAATGGGAAATGATACAGAACTTTTGGAAAGCATAAAGGCCTACTTGAATAAATGTTTTTAATGAAGGACCTTGGAGAAGCTGCTTACATATTAGGCATCAAGATCTATAGAGATAGATCGAGATGCCTCATTGGTCTTTCACAAAGCACATACCTTGACAAGATATTGAAGAAGTTCAATATGGATCAGTCCAAGAAGGGGTTCTTGCCTGTATTGCAAGGTGTGAGATTGAGCGCAGCTCAATGCCTGACCTCGGCAGAAGAAAGATAAAATATGAGTGTCATCCCCTATGCCTCGGCCATAGGCTCTATTATGTATGCCATGTTGTGTACCAGACCTGATGTGAACCTTGCCATAAGTTTGGTAGGGAGGTACCAAAGTGATCCCGATATGGAACATTGGATAGCGGTCAAGAATATCCTGAAGTACCTGAAAAGGACTAAGAATATGTTTCTCGTTTATGGAGGTGCCGAAGAGCTTGTCGTAAAGGGTTACGTCGATGCTAGCTTTGACACAGATCTGGATGACTCCAAGTCACAAACCGGGTACGTGCATATTTTGAATGGTGGGGCAGTTAGCTGGTGCAGTTGTAAAGTACATACAGATCTGAATGTCGCAGATTCGTTGACTAAACCTCTTCCACGAGCAAAACATGATCAGCACCAGAACTCTATGGGTGTTCGATTCATCACAGTGTAACTAGATTATTGACTCTAGTGCAAGTGGGAGACTGTTGGAAATATGCCCTAGAGGCAATAATAAAATATTTATTATTATATTTCATTGTTCATGATAATTGTCCATTGTTCATGCTATAATTGTATTAACCGGAAACCGTAATACATGTGTGAATGCATAGACCACAACATGTCCCTAGTGAGCCTCTATTTGACTAGCTCATTGATCAATAGATGGTAGTGGTTTCCTGACCATGGACATTGGATGTCGTTGATAACGGGATTACATCATTAGGAGAATGATGTGATGGACAAGACCCAATCCTAAGCATAGCACAACATCGCGTAGTTCGTTTGCTAGAGCTTTTCTAATGTCAAGTGTCATTTCCTTAGACCATGAGATTGTGCAACTCCCGGATACCATAGGAATGCTTTGGGTGTATCAAACGGCACAACGTAACTGCTATAAAGGTGCACTACAGGTATCTCCAAAAGTGTCGTTTGGGTTGGCACGAATCGAGACTGGGATTTGTCACTCCGTATGACGGAGAGGTATCTCTGGGCCCACTCGGCAATGCATCAGCATGATGAGCTCAATGTGACTAAGGAGTTAGCCATGGGATCATGCATTACGGAACGAGTGAAGAGACTTGCTGGTAACAAGATTGAAAAAGGTATAAGGACACCGACGACCGAATCTCGGGCAAGTAACATATCGATGGACAAAGGGAATTATATACGGGATTGATTGAATCCCCGACATCGTGGTTCATCCGATGAGATCATCATGGAACATGTGGGATCCAATATGGGTATCCAGATCCCGCTATTTGTTATTGGCTGAAGAGGCATCTCGGTCATATCTCCATGGTTCCCGAACCCGTAGGGTCTACACACTTAAGGTTCGGTGACGCTAGAGTTGTAATGGGAATTGTATTTGGTTACTGAAAGTTGTCCGGAGTATCGGATGAGGTCTCGGATGTCACGAGGAGTTCCGGAATGGTTCGGAGGTAAAGATTTATATATGGGAAGTCCTATTTTGGCCATCAAAAAATGTTCGGGATTTTTCGGTATTGTACCGGGAAGGTTCTAGAAGGTTCCGAAGTGGCGCCCACCTGCATGGGGGACCCACATGAACGTGGGTAGTGGGGGCAAGGCCCCACACCCCTGGTCAAGGTGCACCAAGATCCCCCCTTAGAAGGAATAAGATCATATCCCGAAGGGATAAGATCAAGATCCCAAAAAAGGGGGATAACAATCGGTGGGGAAGGGAAAGGATGGGATTTCTTACCTCCCACCTTTGCCCACGCCCCAATGGACTTGGAGGGCAAGAAACCAGCCCCCTACACCCCTATATATAGTGGGGAGGTGCATGGGAGCTGCACCCCTTCCCCTGCCGTAGCCCTTCCCCCCTCCAACTCCTCCTCCTCCTCCGTAGTGCTTAGCGAAGCTCTGCCGGAGTACCACGAGCTCCAGCACCACGCCGTCGTGCTGCCGGAGTTCTCCCTCAACTTCTCCTCTCCCCTTGCTGGATCAAGAAGGAGGAGACGCCCCCGGGTTGTACATGTGTTGAAAGCGGAGGCGTCGTCCGTTCGGCGCTTGGATCGGATCTTCCGCGATTTGAATCGCCGTGAGTACGACTCCATCGAACCGCGTTCTTGTAACGCTTTCGCTTAGCGATCTTCAAGGGTATGAAGATACACTCTCTCTCTCTCGTTGCTATCATCTCCTAGATTGATCTTGGTGACACGTAGGAAAATTTTGAATTATTACTACGTTCCCCAACAAAAATTATTTTGAAAATTAGAGATGGCACATACAAATTTGCTTAGAACGGCAAAAGAATACCGCATATAAGTAGATATAGTGGACTTACATGGCAAAACTGGTTTAAAGGGTTTTGGCTGCACAAGTAGTGATCATACTTAGTGCAAAATAAAGGCTAGCAAAAGATTGAGAAGCGACCAACCAAGAAACGAATAATCTCATAAGCGAGCATTAAGCATAATTAACACCAAATAATGCACCACAAGTAGGATATAATTTCATTGCATAAGTATTGACTTTCGTGCTTGCATAGGGAATCACAAACCTTAACACAAATATTCTTACTAAGCATAATTACTCATCAAGATGACTCACATATCACATCATCATAAAACTATTACTAAGAATCAAGTTTATCTTGTCCAATGATCTTCATGAAAGTTTTTATTATATCCTTCTTGGATATCTATCACTTTGGAACTAATTTTCATATGTTGCATTTGACAAGCTCGAACAAATATAAGTGAAGATCATGAGCATAATTTTTCTTTCTCTCAAATTAATTTAAGTGGAGCAAGAGAGAATTTCTTGAAAATTTTACTAACTCTCAAATAAATCTAAGTGAAGCAAGAGAGCATTTCTTCAAAAATACTAAAGCACGCCGTGCTCAAAAAGATATAAGTGAAGCACTAGAGCAAATCCATAGCTCATAAAATTTAAGTGAAGCATAGAGAACAATTCTAATAAGTCATGGCATAATTTTGGCTCTGTCAAATAGGTGTGTCCAGCAAGGAATCAAGTTTAAAACACAAAATAAAACAAGCAAAGACTCATATCATACAAGACGCTCCAAGCAAAACACATAGTATGTGATGAATAAAAATATAGCTTCGAGTAAAATACCGATGGTCGTTAGAAGAAAGAGGGGATGCCCCGAGGGGCATCCCCAAGCTTAGTTGCTTGCTCTCTTCTGGATAATAGCTTGGGATGCCGGCGCATCCTCAAGCTTAGGCTCTTCTTACTCCTTATTCCTTCATCCATCATAAGATAACCCAAAACTTGAAAACTTCAATCACACAAAACTCCAACAAAACCTTCGCGAGATCCATTAGTATAAGAAAGCAAATCACTACTATAAGTACTGTAGCAAACCAATTCATATTTTGTTCTTGCATTATATCTACTGTATTCCAACTTTTCTATGGCAAAAACTCATCAAATAAAACCATAGAATCATCAAAACAAGCACATAATGCAAAGAAAACAGAATCCGTCAAAAATAGAACAGTCTGTAGTAATCTGAATATTTCGAATACTTCTGAAACTCCAAAACTTCTGAAAAAATTAGGACCACGTGAGAAATTTTTATATTAATCTTGTGCAAAAAGAATTGGCATTTTATCACACTCTGGTTAAAAATGAGAATTGTTTTTGTGAGCACAAAAGTTTCTACTTTTCAGCAAGATCAAACAACTATCACCCAAGAAGATCCTAAAGGCTTTACTTGGCACAAACACTAATTAAAACACAAAAAACACAATCATAACAGTAGCATAATTGTGCTAACACTCAAGAACAGAAAGCAAAAAGCAAAAATAAATTTTATTCATTGGGTTGCCTCCCAACAAGCGCTATAGTTTTATGCCCCTAGCTAGGCAGAAAGCAAAGGATCTAAGTTTTGTCATCTTTGTTTCGAGATCCATAGGATGGCCTCATGATTGATTCATAAGGTGGCCTAATTCTTGTTCTAGGGAAGTGTTCCATACCCTTCCTTAAAGGAAATTGGAACTTAATATTGCCTTCTTTCATATCAATCACGGCACGGATAGTGCGTAAAAACGGTCTACCAAGAATAATTGGACAAGACGGATTGCAATCAATATCAAGAACAATAAAATCTATGGGAACATAATTCCTATTTGCAAGAATAAGAACATCATTAATTCTTCCCATAGGCTTTTTAATAGTAGAATCCGCCAAGTACAAATTTAAAGAACATTCCTCAATATCAGTAAGACCAAGCACATCACATAAAGATTTCGGAATTGTAGAAACACTAGCACCCAAGCCACACAAAGCAAAACACTCATAATTTTTAATCTTGAATTTGATAGTAGGTTCCCATTCATCATGCAATTTTCTAGGAATTGAAACTTCCAATTCCAACTTTTCTTCTAAAGCTTTCATCATAGCATCAACAATATGTTTAGTAAAAGCTTTATTTTGTCCGTAAGCATGGGGTGAATTTATCATGGATTGCAACAAAGAAATACAATCAATCAAAGAGCAACTATCATAATTAAAGTCTTTGTAAGAAAAAAGAGTGGGCACATCACTAGTTAAAGTTTTGACCTCTTCAAACCCACTTTTATCAATTTTCTCAACAAGATTTTCACCCTCCGAATTATCGGGACGCCTTCTAACTAAAGTTGACTCTTCTCGAGTCCCTTTTTCATCAATATTAACTTTACTAAACAAGGAATCAATAGAAGAAACACCAATCATTTTAAGATCTTCATCACTTTTGTGCAAGTAATCACTAGAAAACGTTTTTTCTAAAAATTCTCTTTTAGCTCTAAGCATAGCGGTTCTTTTCTTACTTTCATCCATAGAAACATAAAGAGTTTTAATTGATTCTTCTACCTTAGGCACAAAAATTTTCATCTTGAGATTTTCCGCATCATGAGAAATTCTATCAACACTTCTAGACAAATCATCAATCTTATTCAACTTTTCTTCTATGGTAGTGTTGAAAACTTTTTGGGTGTTGATAAATTCTAATATTATTCTCAAGATCAGAGGTGTTCCTATTATTATTATAAGAAGGATTTCCATAGGAATTACCATAATTATTAGAGGAATTACTAGGAAAAGGCCTAGATTGAAATTACCTCTATAAGCAGTGTTGTTGAAATTATTTCGAGAGATAAAATTCACATCTACGGCATCACTATTTTGCTCAATCAAAGTAGACAAAGGCATATCATTAAAATCAATAGGAGCACTTTTCCTAGCAACCAATTTCATAAGAGCATCAACTTTTTCATTGAAAGAAGAAATTTCTTCAACCGAATTACTTTTTTACTAGTAGGAACTCTTTCGGTATGCCATTGTGAATAATTTGCCATAATATTATCAAGCAATTTGGTGGCTTCGCCCAAAGTATTGTCCATAAAAGTACCACCCGCAGCAGAATCGAAAAGATTACGAGAAACAAAATTCAATCCCGCATAAAAATTTTGTATGATCATCCAAAGATTTAACCCATGAGTTGGGCAATTCCTTAGCATCATTTTCATCCTTTCCCAAGATTGTGCAACATGCTCATGTTCAAGTTGCTTGAAATTCATGATTTGTGTTCTAAGGGAAATAATTTTTGCGGGCGGAAAATACTTAGTGATAAAAGCATCTTTGCACTTATTCCAAGAATCGATACTGTTGCGAGGCAAAGAAGAGAACCAATTTTTTGCAGAATCAAGCAAAGAAAACGAAAATAATTTCATCTTCACCACATCATTGTCCACATCTTTTTTATTTTGCATATCGCATAGTTCCACGAAGGTATTAAGATGGGACGCGGCATCCTCATTAGGAGTACCGGAAAATTGATCTTTCATAACAAGATTCAACAAAGTAGTATTAATATCACAAGACTCCGCACTAGTGGCGGGAGGAGCAATCAGAGTGCCGATAAAATCATCGTTGTTTGTATTTGAGAAATCACACAGCTTGGTGTTCTCTTGAGACATGATGACTACGCAACAAGATTGCACTAAAAAGCAGATCCGACAAGACAACGGCGAACGAAAAAGAGGGCGAATAAAATGGCAAATTTTTGTGAAGTGGGGGAGAGGAAAACAAGAGGCAAATGGCAAATAATGTAAATTGCGAGGAGATGAGATTTTTGATTAGGAATCTGGTATATGTTGAATATCCTCCCCGGCAACGGCGCCAGAAATTCCCTTTTATGCGGCACGTCGGTATTTCCCCAAAGAGGAAGGGATGATGCAGCACAGCGGCCGTAGGTATTTCCCTCAGCGATGAGACCAAGGTTATCGAACCAGTAGGAGAAACAAGAAACACAAGGTAAACAGCACCTGCACACAAATAACAAATACTTGCAACCCGACGTGTAAAAGGGGTTGTCAATCCCTTTCGGGTACGACGCCCAAGATAGGCAAACGGACGTGGATAATTTGTAGTAGATTGATAGATCAAACGCCAAATAAAATAAATAAGAATAAATTGCAGCAAGGTATTTTTGTATTTTTAGTTTAATAGATCTGAAAATAAAAGCAAAGGAAAAATAGATCGCAAAGGCAAATAATATGAGAAAGAGACCCGGGGGCCGTAGGTTTCACTAGTGGCTTCTCTCGAGAAAAATAGCGAACGGTGGGTAAACAAATTACTGTTGGGCAATTGATAGAGCTTCAAATAATCATGACGATATCCAGGCAATGATCATTACATAGGCATCACGTCCAAGATTAGTAGTCCGACTCCTGCCTGCATCTACTACTATTACTCCACACATCGACCGCTATCCAGCATGCATCTAGTGTATTAAGTTCATGGAGAAACAGAGTAATGCAATAAGAACGATGACATGATGTAGACAAGATCTATTTATGTAGAAATAGACGCCATAGTTTTATCCTCAGTAGCAATGATCCATACGTGTCAGTTCCCCTTCTGTCACTGGGATCAAGCACCGCAAGATCGAACCCACTACAAAGCACCTCTTCCCGTTGCAAGATAAACAGATCAAGTTGTCCAAACAAAACCCAAATATCAGAGAAGAAATACGAGGCTATAAGCAATCATGCATATAAGAGAATAAAGAAGATTCAAATAACTTTCATGGATAAAATGATAGATCTAATCATAAACTCAAAGTTCATCCGATCCCAACAAACACACCGCAAAAAGAGTTACATCATATGGATCTCCAAGAGACCATTGTATTGAGAATCAAAAGAGAGAGAGGAAGCCATCTAGATACTAACTACGGACCCAAAGGTCTACAAAGAACTACTCGCGCATCATCGGAGAGGCACCAAGGGAGGTGGTGAACCCCTCCGTGATGGTGTCTAGATTGGATCTGGTGGTTCTGGACTCTGCGGCGGCTGGAATTGATTTTCGTCGACTCCCCTAGGGTTTCTGGAATATTGGGGTATTTATAGAGCAAAGAGGCGGTTCAGGGGACACCCGAGGTGGGCACAACCCACCTAGGCACGCCTGGGCCCCCAGGCGTGCCCTGGTGGGTTATTCTTCCCTTGGAGCACCCCCCTGTTGGTTCTTCGGCCCACTGGATGTCTTCTGGTCCAAAAATATCTCCAAAAAGTTTCGTTGCGTTTGGACTCCGTTTGGTATTGAATTCCTGCGATGTAAAAAACATGCAGAAAACAGCAACTGGCACTTGGCACTATGTCAATTGGTTAGTACCAAAAAATGATATAAAATGACTATAAAATGATTATAAAACATCCAAGATTGATAATATAATAGCATGGAACAATAAAAAATTATAGATACATTGGAGACGTATCAATCAACTCTTGTAACCCTTATACACACACCGAATGTAATCAACCAGGATGTAGGGTTTGACCTCCTTTAAGAGGGCCTGAACCTGGGTAAACGTCGTGTCCCTATTGTCCCTTGTTACCATCGATCCTCAGACACTCAACTTGGGACCCCCTATCCAAGATCTGTCGGTTTTGACACCGACACATTACCCTCGGCCCCATCTCCAAATGCCTAAGATCTTCTTCCCCTCCTCCGACAGCCACATCAGCCGGAGCATCCTCACCGACCAACCCAATCATGCTGAGATCGACATGGCTTCGCCAAAGAGGTTGTACACTTGTTGCATCGCTTTTTTACTCTACATGTTATATATATTGTCCACTCAGCACACGTAGTAACATGAAATACGATTAGTTTCTCCTACTATATGACAAGCAGTGAGGTACCAAGCAACTTAGCTATCCATGATGGACTCTATCGAAAGCCATCATTATTTATTTCTGCATGTTTGAGCTATGCATGTGTAGATGGGCCTGGGAGTTGAGTTAGTAGGGCAGTGGCATGGGTCCAAGGTAGTAAAAGTAGCACAAAAACATTTTTGGAGTGTAGGCTTTTGCCTGTTCAAGCTTGCCTACTAGAATTGCCAGTGGTTGAAAGGAAAAGTGAAGGAAAAACATAGGAACTGGAAAGTTTCCTATGGTACTACTATTAATGCATTTGGTTCAACGGAATGGAGCAAAGGAAAACTGTAGGATTTGTTCCTTTAGTGTCTCTTTCAAAGAAAAACCGTAGGAATTTTAATATCCACTTGGCCATCCTTTTCAAATTCCTATTCATGAATAAGTGATAGTAGCATAATAGCATTGTAACTGTACATTTTCTTGTGGTTTGACTTAATTTGACCATGCTTCTTTGCATTCCTGTGGCCTTCCAATTCCTGTGAACCAAACACCTAGATTGACAGAAATCCTGTGATTTTAAATTCTTTGCAC
The DNA here is from genome assembly GCF_002575655.3 of Aegilops tauschii subsp. strangulata. Classification (NCBI taxonomy): domain Eukaryota; kingdom Viridiplantae; phylum Streptophyta; class Magnoliopsida; order Poales; family Poaceae; genus Aegilops; species Aegilops tauschii. Next base: position 304,867,321 of record NC_053038.3, read on the forward strand.
ACGCATTCCTATCCTATTACTGGTATTTCCTATCCCTCCATTGTTAGAATCCTCCAATTCAGACGACCCCTTACAGAATTACTTCTCTTACAGATAGTTGTCAAAGAAAACCTTGTGTGGTTTGTCCCGCTCCTGCTGCGCCGTCGTCCACCCCAGCTCAGCTGCTCCAACGACAGAAGGGTCCACCATAGTAGGGATCCGCCCTCCAGACTGTCTTTCGCCGTCTCAGATCTTCTTCCCCGCCGCCGGCAGCCACGACAACTGCATTACCATCATCAACTGAGCAGATGACCTCGAGGACTACACGGGTCCGCAAGAGAGGTCGCACTCTTTCGTGTCTGCTTACGTTATGCATCGCTTAATATTTCATGCTACTTTATTGTCCTGTTCACCGATTAGACTCTAAGTCGGCTCCAAACTAATGCTCAAACTTGAGTTTTTAAATGGTTGTGGGGTACATATCGGGGCCGCAATCAATAGTATCTATCTACTATCTGGTTAATCTCTAGTGTCTACTATGAGTTTCATGTTGGGCGGGAAATGATACGTCTCCAACGTATCTATAATTTATGAAGTATTCATGCTATTATATTATCTGTTTTGGATGTTTATGGGATTTACTAAACACTTTTATATTATTTTTGGGACTAACCTATTAACCGGAGGCCCAGCCCAAATTGTTGTTTTCTTGCCTATTTTAGTGTTTCGAAGAAAAGGAATATCAAACGGAGTCCAAACAGAATGAAACCTTCGGGAGAGTTATTTTTGGAACGGAAGCAATCCGGGAGATTTGGAGTAGACATCAGGGAAGCTTAGAGGTGGCCACGAGGCAGGGAGGCGCGCCTGCCCCCCTGGGCGCACCCCCCACCCTCGTGGGCCCCTCGTGGCTCCCTTGACCGACTTGTCGGATGTGGGGTTCTGGCAAACCCTTAAGGTTCGAACACTGGGGTGCGCACGAAGTCTTTCCCTCCTACCGATCTACGCCCTAGCTCACTAAGATCTCACGGACGAACTCGACCAACTCGCAACAGAGAAAGACATGAGGTTTATACTGGTCCGGGCTACTGTTGTGGTGTAATACCCTACTCCAGTGTGGTGGTGGTGGATTGCCTCTTGGGCTGACGATGAACAGTACAAGGGAAGAAGAGCCTCCTGAGGTTGAGGTGTTCTTGTGCGTATGTACTTGTGGCGTGAGGATTCCATCGGGTTGGATCAAGCTAAGATGAGATGCCTCTACTATGGTGGCTAGCTCTACTTATATAGGCCCTGGTCCTCTTCCCAAATATTGAGCGGGAAGGGAGCCAACAACGGCGGGCAAATTTGAAGGGGGGCAGCTAGTACAAGCTATCCGGACAAAAGCGGTCTTCGCCTACGAAAGCTCTGGTGGTGACGTTGTCTTGGGCTCCACGATGACCTCCGTCTCGCCGTCCTCCTGGTCTTGGTCTCGTTGCACCAATATAGCAACCTTTGCCTAATGCCTCGGTACTCTTCGCCTGCGCTGGCCTCCTTAGCACCAAAGAGGAAACAAGGACGCTATGCGTGCTGGCGCCCGCCTGGTTAGATGCGTCATGGCTCACATCACGAGGGCCTCGTGAGGTTTGCCCCGCCTTGATATCTTCGCTCCTCGTGAGCCTGCCTCACTAGGCTACTCCAGAGGAGGTCTTGCGTCGTCCACCTCGCGAGGCTTGGACCCTCGCGAGGGTCTTGGATGCCTTGTTGATGAAGATGGGTCGTACGGCCTGCTAGCTCAGCCGCGCGGTGGGCGCATGCAGGCAAGTCTGGGGACCCCCGTTCCCAGAACGCCGACAGTAGCCCCCGGGCCTAAGGTGCGCTCGGGCTTGGCTTCGCGGCGAAGCCAAGGGTCAAGTTTGGAGCACCGCGGGCCCCAAAAGCCTGCGGCCTCGGTCGATGCGTGGCGGTTGATTGGACGTGAGCGTCTCCGCTTCCCCATGCTGCCCTTGAATTCGCCTGGCTATGCGGCCCCCGCATCTCACACGGTTATTCCTCCTTTGCCCACGCCTGGCTCCTCCAATTTCTCTGCTTCCTCGAGGCCCTGCTCCGCCCTTCCAATCTGACTTGCGCTCCGCCTCCCCCATCGCCATGGCGCCGAAACAAGCTGAGAAGGGGAAGAAACCTCGGTCTCTGCCAACTGCGCCTCTGTCCTTCGCGCCTGCGCTCGGCCAGTCTCGGGTGCTCAACGACGAGGCCATGGACAAGGTGCGTCCGATGCTCGCTTCCAACTTCAACGAGTGGGGGAAGACGGTGGCTTGGCCTGCGTCCCGTACTCGGACGGCTCGGGCAGCCACTGAGGTCCCGATCTTCATCGACATCCTCTGGGCTGGTCTGATTCCTCCCTTCTCCGCCTTCTTTAATGCCGTGCTTGAGCATTATCAGATCCACATGCTGCACCTCGACCCTCAATCTGTGACTCTTCTGGCCGTCTTCGCCTTCGTGTGCGAAGCCATGGTTGGCATTGCCCCTTCTGTGGCTCTCCTCCGCCATTTCTTCTCATTGCCTGACCTACCCTCAACAAAGCTCGGGATGCGTGAGCTTCCATGCCGTGGCCACGACGGCGGGCGAGGGGATCGACTTCGAGCTTCCTCCATCCACGAGCGAATTCCGGACACGATGGGTGTTCGTCGATGCCGGCGTGCTCAGTCCTCTGCTCCAGGCTTTGTCGGGGCCCGCTGTTCCTAATTCCGGCTGGAGCCATCAGCGGCTCTCGAGCCCCGGCCTTGCCCACGTCTGGCTCAAGTTGAGGTTGCTGAAAGATTGCGGCGTAACTGCGCCGATGGTGGTGAAAGAATTCGTCAAACGCCGGGTTGCTCCGCTTCAGTGCCATTCTCGCCAAATGTGGACCTTGCTCAACAGCCAGGACCACATGAGGTTTCAGGAGTCTGGGCTCCTCCTTGGGACACGGCAAACAGTGCTCAAGGTCTTGACGGGTGTCCTCTTGCCGGCCGAACTGCCTGGGAAGAACTGTTTGCTGTACCGCTGCAAGAACAAGGATGAGTTTGTGGAGAGAATGCCTCTCTTCGATGAGAGGGGGCCGCGGCCGATCGGCCTGGAGGAGCCTCGTGAGAACCCTGTCGTCGTGGTTCCCTTCCTTGCCGCCGATGCCGAGCCCGCCCCGAGTGATGGTGCAGGTGGGCGAGCTCCGGCGGAGACCGGTGGCCCAAGTGCTGAGGAGCGCGTGCCGAGTGGTGATCCTAGGGCATCATCCTCAGGAGCCTGCCACCCCCCTCCTGAGGCGTCGGTCACTGAGGAGGCGCAGCACGCGACTCCCGAGGCCATGGCTCCAGGTGCCTCGGGAAGTCGTGGTGAAATGGTGCCCGGCTGTTTGCCGCAACCGGGCACCCCTGAAGATATCCTTCCGGGCTCTTCTTCGCCCCCGCCGCGCTCCGGTCGCCACGTCCAACGCTTCGGTCACCTTTGTGTGGACTTCGAAGAGCTCCGCAAGAGGAAGGGATCCCCTAGCAGCAGCAGTATCTTCGAGCCGTTGAAGCGAAGGAAGTATGTCGCCGTTGACGTGTAAGTGCCGCACTGCCATGGCTTATCGCGCGTTGTTTTCATCTCCTGACGCCAGTCTTTCAGGGCTCCTTCCACCAAGGCCACTGCATCTCCTGAGAAACAGCCTCCTCTCTCCTCAACTCTTCCGCTAGCCTCGAGCGCTCCGGGTCCGCTTGTCGCTCCTGGAACAGGGTTGGTTGAAGGGGCACTCCTGCCTTCTTGGCGCGACGATTCTGCGGCCTTGTCGTTCCTCCCCTCCGGTTTGGCGTGGAGCTTGGCAGGCGTGCCCAAGATTCCTCCGCCAGTCGTGGACGGCAACTTGTTGGCTTCGATCTTCGGCTCCTCTTCAAGCAGTGGGCCTCTGCCGGCTTGGTCTCCTCGCGAGGACGGGCTGGCGCAAGGTGCGGCGTCAGCCCCCACCCCCCTGCCGGGGGGTGGCGCGCTGCCTAGCGCCCCGCCCGCAGCCCCCGAGGCGGTGGACGAGGAGGGCCGAGCGTTCGAGCTCGAGTGCGGGCGGAGCGTGGTTCGTCACGAGCTCTTCCAAGAGGCGATGGGCGCGATGAGCCGACTTGGTCAAGAGCTCGCGGGTGTTGACTCGCGCCTTGAGGCCGAAGGTCTCCGGCTGGTGGAGGAGCGACGCAAGCTGAGGGTGGCCATCAACCTCGGTCGCTATCAACGCGACCTTGAGAACGCGAAGGCCGAGGCGTCCCTCAAGATCACGCATGAAGCCCGCTCGCGAGCCTTGGACGAGGCTCGTGAGGCTGACCGCCGTCGCGAAGCTGCGGAGGAGCGCGCGTGGGAGCTCCAGGCCTGGAGCACGTCTCTTGAGCAACAGGTGGAGGCGCGCAGGGCCACTCTTGCATCGCTGAGGGGGGCGCCCGCGGAGGAAGAGGAGGTCCGGAAGCGTGAGGAAGCGCTGACCCTGGAGGCCGCGGAGCGCAGCCTCGACCTCGAGCGACTGGAGACGAGGGAGCGTCAAGTTGCCCAAGCAGAAGATGTCGTCGGGGCTCGCGAGACCAGAGTCGAGGAGGAGGTTGCTCGCCGGGTGGCTGAGGTTCGCGCGGATCTTGAGGGTAGGTACGACCTGAAGCTGAGGCTCGCAGGCGTGGAGGATGAGGGCAGGGCCGCTGCCCTCAGGCCTAGGTTGGACGAGCCGAGAAGCGCGCGGAAGCCACAGTCGCCGCCCTGGTTACGGCGCAGGCAGACCTAGACTCCGCCCGCACCAAGCTGCGCTCCCTCCGGAGGTGGGTTGACGATACCGAGGCCGTTGCCCGCCAGAACATGGAGGAGGTGCTCCAACGACGCACTCTGGAGCGCAAACATGCTCCTATGCTTCAGGATCTCCGGAACAGAGCCAACACCGCCCTGGGCCATATTTGTGACGTGGAGGTGCCGGCCCCTCACTCGAACGACTATGCCAGCCATCTGATCTTCTTCACTAAAGTTGCGACGCGCCTGGAGGCTCGATCTGCCAGAGCCCGCCGGCTTGTGGAGGAAAGGGGGCGTGGCCTGCTTGAGCGCGCCTTCTCTCGTGTCTTCAGCCACCTTCTGAATGCCAACCCCGACTTCGATTTCGACGCCGCCATCGCTCCCGTCCCAACGGTCGTCCGGGATGACTTGGCGCGTTGGGTTGAAGACAAGGTGGACGCGTTGGTCAGGGCCTTCACTTCGGAAGATGACGGGGTGGTGGTTTCCGCAGACGAAGGCGACGTGGTGGACGACGGCGTCGGGGGCGTCGCCGGTGGTGGCGCCGTTGCTGATGAAGATGACGATGGCGCAAGCGACGCCTCTGCGGGTGATGCAGTGAGCGACATTTCTGGCTGATCCCTTGTTCTCCTGTCATTTCATCCTACGCACAAACCCGGGCGTGGCCCTTGGAAAACTCATGAGAGCATTTTGAGAGGGGGAGCCCCTCATGTAAGCGAACTGCAGTTTTTACTTTCCTATGCAATGTGAGTTTGTGTTCTCATGAGCTCATGAATCCGGGTGCGAGTTTCCTGTCAAGGTTTACCTTAGCCAGCGCCGGCTTTGGGCTGGGTCGCGAGATGTCGAGTCCCTGAGAATCCTGCGGGGCTTGTCGCCCCGTCAGAAGGGGCCCCACGAGAGGTGAGCTCCAATTGTAGTGCTAGCGTGCGCTTGGCGTGCACGTGCTTCGCGCAGTCCCGCTCGCGAGGAGCTCGTGAGGGGAAGGAGACAGACATGAGTCCCAGGCAAAACAAGATCCAGAAGGCAAGAAATCGCTCGAACAAGAAAAGGCTCCCCCCGCGCGCATCGATAAAAACTCGGTTTCAACTCAAATCCAGATCCAGAAAGCAAAGCCACAGAAAGAGAGATCCAAAGCAAAAGGCTGCGTCCGGCACCTAGTCTAGTCTTCTGGTCTTCAAGTCTTCTCACCAGCGCGGAGCTAAGTGCTGCCACTAGGCGTGGGAGGGAGCCCCAGGGCCTGAGGCCGGCACCCCTAAGACTCCGGGGCATGTACAACCCCAACTCATTATTACGTGAGAGTGTCACGGGCGGCGAGCTTCATAGGCACTGGGCCTTCTTCACAGGTACCAGCCTTGCTTCATATCGCCAGACGAGGGCCCCGCCTTGCGCCACCCTTAACCTCCCTTGAGCCGACCGGTCATCAGGACGACACAAGGGAGGAAAAGAGGACGCCAGCGGTTCCCTCGGCGACCACAGGTCCTCTGCCGGGGGAAGGGTTGTCGAGGCCTCCCCGGCAGAGGGCCTACCTCCGGGTGTCGCCGGGCGTTGCGCGCCGCGGGGAGGGGCCTTGCTCCTGGCTCCCTCCCGGCGGCCCCTAGCGTGTCTCCCTTGTTGGAATGGGAGCCGCCGTGCCAGGGTCGTCGTTCGTCACTACGACATGATTCATCTGCAGCCCATGGTTAGCATAAGCCTGTTCCTGAGAGATTAGCGGTACCCTGTAGTTGCCGTTGCCAGCGCGATCATCATGGTTCTCCGTTGGTTCTTGGAAGGCTTCGACTCCTAGCGCTCCCTCCCCCCAATCTTTCCCGATGAATGAGCCAAGATCATCCTCTGGTGTGTACCCTTGATCCATCATGCGGGGCACATAGGCTTCCGGGGCCGTCACCCCGAATACCTCGCCATGGTGCCCCGCGCTCCATGTTGCTTGGCCCAGGGTGGCGTCCTGAGGATGGTAGCGTGGCATCCGGCTGGGACCATGAAGGGCGATGCTTGCATTTGTGCCCGTCGCGGGCGGCATGAGGGAGTCGGAACCCCCTGCGCCGCCGGCCGTGCCGATGTTGACGATGCCCCCGGGCGTGGTCGATGGTGCACGGATGCGGTGAGGCTCGCCGCGCGGCCCTGCAGTGGCCTGGGGAGGAAGTCGATAGCAGAAGGGTGGTGCTCCCGACGCCGCTGCATCCAGCAGCTCGGCAACACGCTCCAGCAGTGTATCCCGGCCGCTTTCCATCAGCCTGCACTGCAGCAGCTCCCTTCCCACGGTGAGCGCTGCTCGCATGTTTGCTTGCTCCCGTCGTGAGAGTGGCGCCGTTGCTGCGACATGGCTTGCTGCTCTTGCAGCGGCCCGTACTTGTCGCGGGGTGAGGGTGGACGACGCTTGGCCGCGCTGCCCATGCCCGGTGGAATTTGGCGGCGCTCTTGCCACCTGGAGTGCGGGGTCGAGATCTTCGTGGGCAGGCGGCGCTGCCCGGGCTGGCCAGGCTGCCCAGCGATCGGAACCGGCCCTTGAGTCGCCGGCCATCGTGGTTGTGGAGCATCGGCGAGCTAGTTGGTGGAGAAGAAGCTCCGGCGCACCCCTACCTGGCGCGCCAAATGTCGGATGTGGGGTTCCGGCAAACCCTTAAGGTTCGAACACTGGGGTGCGCACGAAGTCTTTCCCTCCTACCGATCTACGCCCTAGCTCACTAAGATCTCACGGACGAACTCGACCAACTCGCAACACAGAAAGACACGAGGTTTATACTGGTTCGGGCCACTGTTGTGGTGTAATACCCTACTCCAGTGTGGTGGTGGTGGATTGCCTCTTGGGCTGACGATGAACAGTACAAGGGAAGAACAGCCTCCTGAGGTTGAGGTGTTCTTGTGCGTATGAACTTGTGGCGTGAGGATTCCATCGGGTTGGATCAAGCTAAGATGAGATGCCTCTACTATGGTGGCTAGCTCTACTTATATAGGCCCTGGTCCTCTTCCCAAACATTGAGCGGGAAGGGAGCCAACAACGGCGGGCAAATTTGAAGGGGGGCAGCTAGTACAAGCTATCCTGACAAAAGCGGTATTCGCCTGCGAAAGCTCTGGTGGTGAGGCTGTCTTGGGCTCCACGATGACCTCCGTCTCGCCGTCCTCCTGGTCTTGGTATCGTTGCACCAATATAGCAACCATTGCCTGATGCCTCGGTACTCTTCTCCTGCGCTGGCCTCCTTAGCACCAAGGAGGAAACAAGGACGCTGTGCGTGCTGGCGCCTGCCTGGTGCGATGCGTCATGGCTCATGTCACGAGGGCCTCGTGAGGTTTGCCCCGCCTTGATATCTCCGCTCCTCGTGAGCCTGCCTCACTAGGCTACTCCAGAGGAGGTCTTGCGTCGTCCGCCTCGCGAGGCTTGGACCCTCGCGAGAGTCTTGGATGCCTTGTTGATGAAGATGGGCCGTACGGCCTGCTAGCTCAGCCGCGCGGTGGGCCGCAGGCAGGCAAGTCTGGGGACCCCCGTTCCCAGAACGCCGACATGACTTCTTTCACCTATATATGTCCATATACCCTGAAAACATCGGAGAGCAGAATAGATCGGGAGTTCCGTCGCCGCAAGCTTCTGTAGCCACCAAAAACCAATCGGGACCCTGTTCCGGCACCCTGCCGGAGGGGGGATCCCTCACCGGTGGCCATCTTCATCATCCCGGCACTCTCCATGATGAGGAGGGAGTAGTTCACCCTCGGGGCCGAGGGTATGTACCAGTAGCTATGTGTTTGATCTCTCTCTCTCGTGTTCTTGAGGTGGTACGATCTTGATGTATCGCGAGTTTTGCTATTATAGTTGGATCTTATGATGTTTCTCCCCCTCTACTCTCTTGTAATGGATTGATTTTTCCCTTTGAACTTATCTTATCAGATTGAGTCTTTAAGGATTTGAGAACACTTGATGTATGTCTTGCATGTGCTTATCTGTGGTGACAATGGGATATTCATGTGATCCACATGATGTATGTTTTGGTGATCAACTTGCGAGTTCTGTAACCTCGTGAACTTATGCATAGGGGTTGGCACACGTTTTCGTCTTGACTCTCCGGTAGAAACTTTGGGGCACTCTTTGAAGTACTTTGTGTTGGTTTGAATAGATGAATCTGAGATTGTGTGATGCATATCGTATAATCATACCCACGGATACTTGAGGTGACATTGGAGTATCTAGGTGACATTACGGTTACGGTTTTGGTTGATTTGTGAATTATGCAATGCCATGCTGTTTAGCCAATCATCATATATGTGAATTATATCATGCTATCCTTTTTTGTATTACGTATTCCATTTGTCGACAACATTTGTATATTCAACTACTCTTCCTGTGCATCAGCCATTTGAAGCAGTGAGGGAAGTATCTGGAGTGAAAACATGGTCTTTACAGCAGACAATGCTACCTGCGGAAGCAGACATCTTGCTGGTTACAGATAGCTCCTTAGAGGAGGATTCAGAGACAGATGACCATTCCTATTTCCCCTTTGAGGTCTATGCTCAAACTTGGCAGGGTTATATTACTCATATCATGCATATGTTGTCTTGCAGTGCTTAGTTTTTACATCATATATGCGATTGCCATCTGCTTACTTGCTTAGTATATAAATCATATATTTGAATTATATCATGGCATCATGTTTACATAGATAGCATCTATCTGAATTATGGCATACCAACCCATTTAATAAAGACATCATATAGTTATATCATCTCATCCTGTTTAGTGTTTACAGTCATCATATTTTGAATTATGTCATTCTATCCGTGAATTATATCATGCTATCATGTTTCCATAGGCGGCATGTATGTGAATTATGGCATGCCAACCTATTTAATAAACACATTATATAGTTATATCATGTCATCCTGTTTACATAGTCATCATATTTTGAACTATGTCTTTCCATCCTGTTTAGTTAGCCATCATATATCTGAAATTGTGTCATGCTATCCTGTTTAGTTAGCCATCATATATGTGAAATTGTGTCATGCTATCCTGTTTGGTTAGACAACATAAATGTGAATTATTTCATGCCCTATTTTATTTCCCACTATCCATTGCACATGTCTATCATACAATGTCTGTACATTCAATTACTTTTCTTATTTATCAACCATTTGAATTGGAGAGGGTGATGGTAGTATCTAAGGGAGTAACAACACGGTCTTAAGAAAAGATAGTGCTACCAGTCGATGCAGATAGAACCACGGTTGTACTTGCCCAAGAACCAGCCCCACCACACATAACCTAGACTCTCGCAGATTGTACCCCTACCCAGTTGAACAGAGAACCAGCTACACCCCTTCTAACCCCAACCCCAGCAGATAGTAACCCAGTTCCAGTTGACACAGCACTGTCTCCACCATAGAGCACCCAAACACGAGCAGTTAGTAAGGCAACTGCAGTGCCCAAAGCACGAGGACCACCATTCTCAACCCCAACTCAATGCTTAAAGCAGCAGAAGAACTGTTCTCAGGTCAGGTTATGTAGATATGGTTCATACTCCTTTGCTCTTGCATCACTGTATTTACTCATACCAACTATTTTCAAATTTGATGGATGGAATTGAAACGCCAATGGCGCAACAGGTATGTTTTAAACCTGTTTCTTTAACTGGTTTGCTGTTGTAACTTGCTCTATGTTGATTTTAGTTTCAATTGAATAAACGGTTATATTCTCATGTCATGCGCATTACAAGTGTTGTTATTGCTCTGTAGTTTCCCACACTTATATTATGTTTATGCTGCTTTGTCTTAAACAGATATTATTTGAACTGTGTCTCTATCTTGATTTGGAAACAAAACTAGAATGATATAGACCATACAATGACCATGCTACATAGATATATGTTTGTTTCATGCTGTTATCTTGTCCACTTTACTACTGAACTGCTTTACCAAAATGAGTTTCATATACAACACGGTAAACCTGTGATGTGTCTGCTTGTTTCTCTTTTAGAATGCGGACAAAATATAGGAGAAGAGTACCCCGTTATGCAATGGTAAAGGAAGTAATGCAGATAAGGTTCAATATAGTGAGACATCCCTATTGGTTTCCAAGAAAGCTGATAAAAACTATCTTGAAGACAGTGAGACAACCCAAAAGTCATGTCTTGATGTAGTGTTCGAGTTACTAGCCACTACTGCTGGCACAAGCTCTTTGAACTTGCTTCCTGGATCAGTTCGTCTTCTTGAGTCTCAACTTCAAGTTGAAAGACATCGATCAGATGTGCTGCGACACAAAGCCGAAGGACTGAGAAAGTCCCTGCAGAATTCAGATGCATACTTTCTGGTGCAACAGCAAGCGCTGGAGGATTTAAGCACAAAACAAGAGAAAGTGAATAAGCTTGCTAAGCATCTTGCCAGCATGCTGGGTACCCAGGATATTGTTTCTTGAGCTCTTCTGAAGTGGTTTTAGTTCTGGACTTGTTTTGCTGCGGCGTTTATTTACACTAGTCGCCAACTTTGACAACCAGTGTATGTGATATGATGCCTTGTTCCCTTTATTTCCACTGGTGGACTTTGATGCCCAGTGGATGTAATATGTGTAATAGCCGTAATAGCCTAGCGTTAGTTGCTTGCTTATTTATTTCTTTATTGTCTTGTTTAGTTGTTTGCTTGTAGTCACTGCAGTTTTTTTCCGCGTTTTTCTAGTCGCCACAATAACCTATTTTTATAATTAGGCCAAAATAACCATGGGCAACATACGGACCGTTGTAACCATGGTCCTGCTACCTGCTGGAGTGACCATGGGCCTCCTACGGGCCGTAGGATCCATGGGGCCTCGACGGGTTGTATATTCAATGGGCCTTATACGGGCCGCATTATTCGTGGACCAATAATGGTCCGCAAAATGGGTCGTAAACGAGCTAGAGTGGAAATCGTGTGTTTATGGCCCGACCATAACAGGCCGTTAATAGGCCGAAATGTATAACAGACTTAATTCTATAGACAGGCATCACGAGTTGTTAATGGGCTGTATCTGATGATGTTATGAAAACAGCTAAACGGGTTAACAGGCCACAAACGGGCCGACTATAACCACGGGCTGAATTTGGCCCACAAGCAGAACATGCAGTAACGGGTTGTAAGTAACCGAATGCTGGAAATGAGCCCAAGAATAAATGGGCCCTTAGAAGGCCGAAAGGTAACAGGGCTGGAAATGGCCCAACGGAACAATGGGTCGTTAATGGGTGTAAAGCGTTACATTGTTCATTATGGGCTAGTTTCACCACGGGCCTTTAAAGGGCCAAGAGTTACAAAGGGCCTCGTATGGGCCGAAAGACGTCATGGGTCATACATGGGCCGGAAGTTACAACAGGCTGGAATCATATTGGACGGCCCAAATAACGCTACTGGGCCCAATTCGGATATGCCATAACGGGTCGTGAGTTGGCAGGCTGTAAATGGGCTATATGCGAACATGCCATTAAGAGGCTTTCCGTGGGCCGACCCGTTACTTTTGACCAAGTCAAATGGGCCGGCCTTTTCACCTGAATGGGCCTCTGTTGGGTCGTGCCACGTGTCGACGTATCATAGGCGCCTCACATCCAATGAGTGGATGACATCTGTCCCAATGCTGAGCTGACACGTGGTTCCTCTCGCCATTGAGAATTTTACACATGAAAAATCCCCATTCGTCTGGGCTGTTAACGGGTTATCGGATCCAAACCGGAACCCGATAGCTTAACGGCGACCCGTTACGGTGGATGCCACGTGTCAGTCACCCTTGACAAAAGCACTTCCATGATGCGCCATTTATCATCATGGAAGTGGACACTTCTGTGATGATAATTTTGGTAATGTCACGGAACTTTTCTACGACCGCACAGGTATGACTATCTTTGATTCTGTCATAAAATTGTCATGGATGTACATGCATGACAGCAAACGTGATCTACTGTGACAAACACATATCATCACGAAAGTGTATTTTTTTGTAGTGGCAGTCGTGGATGCGAGGTCGATGTGAGAAAATACCGTCGAGGTAGCAGGAGGAGGGGAGGCAGGCGGATCGACTTGCGAGGTAGCCCCGACTGGATCGCCCGCGCGCGCGACCATGAACTCGGATTTGATGCTATCCATCTGCGCTGATAGCTGCGCCAGAAACCACAACATCTGCTCGTCCATGGCCATGGCGTCCCACTCCGGTGGATAGACGAGGGAACAAGGAGCCTACTCCTGATCGTGCATGGTGCTGGCGCCGGTGGAAATTGGGGAATCGAGGGAGGTGGTGGTGGGTGAAATTTACTGGCTCTGATACCAGATGTTAGCAACCCACTGATATATCTCATGATCTAGCAGTTCCACTCACGAGTTTAGGTTGCAATGGTGACTACAAGTCTCGATTACATGAATTGGAGAGGGGGAAATAAAGATAGGGAAGAATAGAGGGTTGTCGCCATCGGGTGCCGTGATCCACTGGATGGGAAGAGTGTTGCCTTCCCCATGGTAATTGTAGTCTGTGGTGCTCAATGGTCTCCCGATGGGCCAGACCCATGTATCAGTCCAGGGGCAAGCCCAGATACCAGCCAGGGGAGGACTCTGACATAGATATCGGGGTCGTGGATGAGGAGGGCGCAGAGGCCATTGGCGAGGCGGAGGAGGCGATAGGAATGGTTGTCGCTGGGGGACTTGACCACTAGCTCGTCATCGTGCGACACAGCCGTCGCCATCTCGGCCGTCCGCCGCCGCCTTGTAGATACGAAGGAGTGGGGGAGGTGGTGGGAGATAGGTGCCAGAAACCACAACATCTGCTCGTCCACGGTCATGGCGTCCCACTCCGGTGGATAGACGAGGGAACAAGGAACCTGCTCCTGATCGGACATGGTGTTGTCACCGGTGGAAATTGGGGAATCGAGGGAGGTGGTGGTGGGTGAAATTTACTGGCTCTGATACCAGATGTTAGCAACCCACTGATATATCTCACAATCTAGCAGTTCCACTCACGAGTTTGGGTAGCAATGGCGATTACAAGTCTCGATTACACGAATTGGATATGAGGAAATTAAGATAGGGAAGAACAGAGAGCCGCCGCCATCGGGTGCCGTGATCCACTGGATGGGAAGAGCGTTGCCTTCTCCCTGATAACTGTAGTCTGCGGTGCTCGATGGTCTCCCGATAGGCCAGGCCCATGTACCCGTCCAGGGGCAAGCCCACATACCAGCCAGGGGAGGGCTCTGACATAGCTCTCGGGGTCGTGGATGAGGAGGGCGCAGAGGCCATTGGTGAGGCGGAGGAGGCGGTAGGAACGGTTGTCGCTGGGGGACTTGACCACCAGCTTGTCGTCGCGCAACACAGCCACCGCCATCTCGGTCGTCCGCCGCCGCCTTGTAGATACAAAGGAGGGGGAGGTGGTGGGAGATAGGTGTGCGGCAGCAGTAGCAGCGTGGGCCTTCTCCCATGTTTCCTTCGTTTATATCTTGGTTTTGTTTAATTAGGGTTACATACGCAACTTTGGCCTAGTTTATCAAGGAATCACTTCTCTTTTTTTTGTAGGGATCAAGGAATCACTTCTGACGCAAGTGCGTCCCAAACGGTGATTTATACGACCCTACCACCCTACGCCCTTGGATAAAGAATTTCGAAGATAGAAATATTATAGTAGGAGTATATCATAATCAGTACTCCCTCTGTAAAGAAATATAAGAGCGTTTAGATCACTAAAGTAGTGATCTAAATGCTCTTTCATTTCTTTACGAAGGGGGTACAAGTTTACGGTGAATGGAACTTTTTCATATAATCTGTTTGAAATTTCAATACATCCAAGCGCATTTTCAGTGGTGTTTACCAAACGGACGTCCCAGATGTCTGCGGACATCTAGTCGATCGCGTCTCGTCCGACCATATTTTTAAATAATGCCGACATCGAGTCATTTTAACTAGTTTGGTTTTTTTTCTACAACAGAGAGGATCTCCAATAAAAACTAAAAAATAATAAATCCTACTCCTCCATGTCGAAGGCGAGGTCGATGACCCTTGCGCCGGAGCCACCGGCCTCGCCGTCATTGGTCGTTGGAGTCAACCCATCGAAGCCACTTATGTATACCTTGACATCGCTGTTGTGTTGCTCCGCCTACTTGTCGTCCTCAACCTCGAGATCCTCTAAGGGCCTAGTGCGCCACAACTCGTTGATACGGAGTTGGGGCGCTCTCGGTCGACCGTGTGGGTGCTCTGCACGGACGCGAGTATCGCCCAGTTCTGATGATCTCCGGCTCTGCAAGGATTTTCATGATAACAACGGCATCCTTGCACTCCGCTAGAAGTGCGCCATGGCTGCACAATGCCCCTATAGGAGTGCGACACGGACTTGCTCCTCTCCCTCCACCATGGAGAAGAACCCGTATGTCACACTGGTCGTAGTCGCGACATCAACAACAATTGCTTCCTCCTCCGCAACCTCCGCCGGCGCCATGGGGTCGCTCTCCTCCTCCAAGCATGGCTCCATCGAGCTTGAAGGTTGGCCCGCCTCACTGTGGGCTTGGCGTCGGATGTCCCGAAGCGGACCTCCACAACGGTATCAGCACATCGCGCCGACGGCCGTTGTTTGTACCATGTAATCTTGTCCCGCACTATGGCCATGGCGCACGATGACTGACGAACTACCAGGGCTCAGACAAAGACAGAGGGGTGGAGAAAAAATGGGTAGAATGGGCTCGGAAGTAGGGTTGGGGGTAGCCGACCAACTTTTTAATAGTCGGGGTAGGCTCCTCGGATGACTCGTCGGCTGCCCGGCCATGAATGCGACGGGTGGAGTGGCGACGATTGAATGCGGATAGACGGGTGGCCGCTCAATCGATGTGAAAGCAGCGAGAATTCTAGAGCGAGAAAGGGTTTTTGATAGGACCGGGTAATCGTACGCGGACGTGTCGAATGTCTGAACTCCCCCATACCACCTGTAATGACCCGAGACCGACGCTCCGGAGGACTTCCATATATTTCGTGTTCGCCGTGTGTTTTATTTTGTTTGTTGCATTTCATCATGTCATCATATGCATTGCATCCGCATGTTTTCATAAAACTCGTAGTCGTTCGTGGTTGCCGCTTCTAGAATGTGTACCACTACTTCCACTACGACGATCCCGAGAGCGTCTACTTCCCCTACACCGCATCAAACCCGTCCGCCTCGAAATGCACGCTTCGAAGGCATAACCCCGAGACGACGCCCGCGAACGAATGCATGTGTGTTGTATGAGATGCTCGTGTTTGCACCGTCTCCGAGTTGTCATTACACGTTCCTCCTCGTTTGCCATGCCGTCGACCCATGGGAACCCGGTAACCGGGATCACCCCACCATCTCTAGCATGTTCTGCACATCCGCACACTTGCTCTTTTGCACTGGTATCTCAACGAGCTGTCGGATCATCGGAATGTTGCGGTGGCACCATTTCCGTTGTCCTTGCCGTGGCACCCCTTTCGTTCCGCCATGGTGACCGAATGCTTCATAACATGCTCATGTCAACATTTTCATAAAATTGCATAAAACTTGTATATGTCATCCGCATCATGATAACAACATTAAAAATGTTGTTTGCATTAAATTGCTAAATGACATATGGGGATTTACCAGAATTGTTGTTTGTTGTTCCGTCCTCATTTAAAATAGCCTAGATAGTTGGTTTACTTATGCTTCACCTCTTGCCATGTTAACCACCATTTAATATTGTTGAGTAGCTTTAACGAGAGTGAACTAAATAATTAAATGTGGTGGTTCCTCAATATGCAACTCGTTGCATATTGAGCTCCACTTAACTTGTAGTATTGTTTGTTCGACTTTGCCATGGCATGCACTATTTAAATGGACATGCATCATACTTGATTGTGCATCATGCCATGGTTATGATATGTTTGTTTACCGAGTTGTTTGCTTTTTCTCGATAGTTTCGGTATGTTGCGATTGTGAGGATCCGTTCGACTACGCCCGTTCGTCTTCTTCATGGATTCGGTCTTCTTCCTAGTGGGATCTCAGGCAAGATGATCGTTACCCTGGATACCACTACTATCTTTGCTTTGCTAGTTGTCCTGATGCTATCGCTATGTCGTGCTACTTACCACTTGTTTATCAAGCCTCCCAATATGCCATGAAACAACCTTTAAGCTTTTCACCCTTCCTAGCGAACCATTGTTTGGCTATGTTACCGCTTTGCTCAGCCCCTCTTATAGTGTTGCTAGTTGCAGGTGCAGTTGCCGTTTGTTCCATGTTGGGACATGGATATCTTGGAATATCACAATATCTGTTATTTAATTAATGCACATATATACTCGGTAAAGGGTGTAAGGCTCGGCCTTTTTCCTGGTGTTTTGTTCCACTCTTGCCGCCTTAGTTTCCGTCATACCGGTGTTATGTTCCTTGATTTTGCGTCCCTGACACAATGAGGGTTTATTGGCCACTCTTGACAGTTCGCTTTGAATAAAACTCTTCCAGCAAGGCCCAACATTGGTTTTAACATTTGCCCAACATAATAAACCTGATAATTAATTAATTGGCATAGGGGGTCACGTCCCCGAGGATTCTTTTCAACATAATACAGGGGGCCAGTGCTGATGGTGTTGGTCCCAAACGGGCAGACTGCGGGGCCACCACGGGGCAACCCGAGGTTCTGGTTTTACTCGTAGGCTGACCTATCCGGTCGTGGCCTGAGACGAGATACGTGCGGCTACTATCAGGGTGTCGGCACACCGGGAGGTCTTGCTAGACTAGTTTTACCATTGTCGAAATGTCTTGTGCACCGGGATCCCAAGTCTGATCGGATGTCCCGCGATGGAGGATTGTCTCCGCGGATCATGAGCTTGTCATGGGCTAAGTTGGGACACCCCTGCAGGGTATAAACTTTCGAGAGCCGTGCCCGCGGTTATGTGGCAGATGGGAGTTTTTAATATCCGGTTGTAGAGAACTTGACACCAGATCCGAATTAAAAATACTCCAACCGCGTGCGTAACCGTGACGGTCTCTTTTCGAGTGAGTCGAAAAGAGAACGCGGTGGGGTTATGTTTTAACGTAAGTAGTTCAGGATCACTTGTTGATCATTACTAGTTTGCGACCGTTGCGTAGTTTCTCATCTTATTCTTGTACTCGTAAGTTAGCCACCATAAAATGCTTAGTCGCTTGCTGCAACCTCACCACTTATCCATTCCATACCCATTAAGCTTTGCTAGTCTTGATACCCATGGTAATGGAATTGCTGAGTCCTCGTGGCTCACAGATTACTACGACAACACATGCAGGTACAGGTAATGCGATGATCCGACGTGAGAGCGATGCTTGGTTGCTTTTGGAGTTCTTCTTCTTCTTCGATCAAGGGATAGGTTCCAGGTCGGGGAGCCTGGGTTTAGCAGGGTGGATGTCGTTCTTCTTTTTTGTTTGATTTCATCCGTAGTCGGATCCTGCTCTTCTGTATGATGATTGCTATGTATTTATGTATTGTTGTATTCATGATGTATCTTGTAGCGAGTGTAAGCCTTTATCTTGTATTCTCATCTATTCAGTACATGGTATGTTGTAATGATATCCACCTTGCTATGCGCTCGAAATGCGGTTGTGCCCCAATCGCATCTTGGGCGCTACAAGTTGGTATCAGCGCCATACCGACCTTAGGAGCCCCCTTTATTGATCGAACCGTTGTCGTTGTTGAGTCTAGAAAAAACCATTTTGAGTCTAGTTATATCGGAGAGTAGGATTTCTTTTTACTCCTTATCTCATTCGTCGCTTTGGTGAGGACTCTTGACGTAGATGTTTTGACTTCACTCTCCTGTTTTTCACTCAATTTTTTTAGGATCACACGGGTATCTTGGAATTGGTCCGATATCATTGTGACGGGGATCCTGTCTTGGTGCCTCCTGACATTTAGGGGTTGTGGCAGTGTCCCGTGGAGTTGAGCTCCAAGGTGTTTTTGTCACAGTGCTTATCGTTTCAGTTCCGGAATACTAGAGCACGCCAACATCGAAAACGCTTCTATACTCTTTGTGGTGAGAGTAGTTTGACGACACCCAGTACTGGGGAGAGCGATCAGATGTATTGCCACAGCTAGTATATCGAATGTTTTCAAAGGTCTGAGGTGGTTTTCTTGGTTATGTGTTGACGGATGGATACAGTTGGAGTGTAGGATTTGTTAGTTGTATGAGATATTTGTGCTTCCATGTATCCCCAACACCAGATTGCATAACCAGAAAGTTTCAGGAGTTCATAGGTGGGAATTCAAGTAGTTACCTAGGATTTCTTTTCGACAGATGTATGGGTTGAGATTGGGGTCCAACGTCTAGTGGTTCATTTTTCACGGTCGATTTACAGTGGTCGCGAGACGTCTTAAAGAATCCCTGGCTATGCTGATTCGGGGACGTCTCGTTTTTCATTCATGATGTCCGCTGTACGTCGTGCCCGTGGGGCCTCATCACGAACACTTTGGGCGAAATCTCTATCATATGTTTGTTTCCGACTTATTCTGCAAGCCAATCCTTTGTTTTGCTTTGAGTTGTGGTTTTCGAGTTGCTTCGAAGTCAAGTGTTGATTCCATACCTTTTCTAAGCGGTGTTCTCATGTTTCTATGTGAATGCTAATCCTTCTGGATCATTGAGATTGTCATGGCAATCGTTTTCAACCGGTGTGCTTCTCTTCAAGTGGATCCGATCATTCCAATATTCGCAAGATCAATTCTAAGTTTTCTCAATTGTGTTTGTTTCATCCGTCCCAAGTTGCCTTTGTTTTCCCACCATCCCACCCTTTACTTCAAGTACTCAAATATCTCAATCTAGTATTCATTTTATTGAAGTGAGGTCTCTTCATTCTTTTTCTTCAATATTCTAACCCGGTTGTTCTCATGAAGATGCTCTACAAGTTCATCATTCTTTCATTCTTGGTTTTTCCTACGGTGGATTCAATGCAAGCTTTCGGTGTTGATCATATCCCTTTCCTCCTTTCAAATGCTTTCTCATGTTGGAATTTCTTATCCAAGCATCTCTTGATCATTAACCTCACGATACTTGTATCTGAAGTGCTGAAGATATCTCAGAAGATTCAAGTTTCCATCTTAATCCTTTCAAGCTATTTTGAGATTCTTAGCTTATTCTTATTCAAGCTATTTAAATCAACTGGTGCAATCTTTCTTTCAAGCAATCTTTTCCAACAGTGTTTCTTTTGAGTGGGCCCTAACCCACAGGTCTTTTCCCAGGATCTTACCTGACTCTTCTAATTTCTTTTGGAGTTATTCTCAAATTCTTTTCAAAAGTGTAACGTAAGAATGAATTCTCATCAGTCAGATGCCTTCTCCAAGATCGCTTTCAAATTCTTTTCATCTTTGGCTCAACATTTATATTCTTCATTGTTTCGGAGTGTCTCAACAATTCATGGTGGTCTTTCCCATCACCATTCTGAGCTTTTGAAGATCGAAGAAGTGTTTCCTCTAAGGCCTAGTTTGGCAGCACAGTTTTTCTAAAACTGTGGTAATTCAAAACCTCAGTTTTTCAAGGCGTGGCCAATCAACACTTTGGTTTCTCAAAACTGCAGTTTTTCTCCGTTTTGCCAAAACCAGCGGTTCGTTTGGTAAATGTAGTTTTACTGTAGTTTTGACCTGACTGCACCTAACTGGGCTACACTCAAGGAACTGGTCTGCTTGCAAAAAACGACTGCTCAATGCATGCAGCCATGCCTTGCACACAAGTCCTCTCCGTCTCTCTAGGATGCTAGGTGTTGTAGCAGTCTATAGAGTACAACTACCTCCTGTATTGACAAGCAACCATGCCATATCATACGATCATGTAACCTGAAATGCCTAGTAATCAGTTAGACTACTACGACAACGGCTGGAAGAACATAGACTCACAAACCAGTGAAATGCTAGCTAATCACCTGACCATAAATGCCTTGTAATTATAGACTAATAATCAGGAGAGAGTTTGCACCTCGTTTAATAGATATAATAAACAGAGGAGGAGTAGGAGGCCTTCGATTTCTCTCGGCTCAATTTAGAAAAAAGTGGTCAGGACCTCTTTTTTAGATACTACAAAAATACCACAGTATAAGAGATACTATGGTATCTTAAAGTGTAGTATTTATTTCATCCAAACACCCCAAAGTATTTGATACCAAGGTTATTTCATAAACCACGGTATTTTGTAAAAACTGCAAAAATACTTTGCATCCAAATGCACCCTAAATCTTATCTGTTCTCTCGAAGATTTGTAGTTCAAGCTTGAAGCCATCCTCTCAAATCGTTTCCGATTGTGATAATTCTTTTCACCCTTCCGAAGCATTTCAGAAGTTGCTTTCCTTTCTCGATCATCCGAAGGCCATAATTTCAGAAGATTTATTCATTCTCAACTTTCAGCTCTCGTTCTCCATATTCTACCGGTGCTTCGTTCAAGTATTCTTTAGTCAACTCATGACCTCTTCGTTCTTGTGTATCTAAATTCCGATGAGTATCCTCGTTCATTCTCTAATTCTTCCTGGTGTTTCTTTCTCTTTTCTTCGTTCGTTTCAGATGCTTACAGTGGTTCGTTCAAGAGTTCTCTTCCTTGGTTATCGTATCAATTCATTCGTCCTTCCCAAATCCTATCGGTGGTTGACTTTTCTGAAGTTCGCGCTATATCTCTCCTCAATCCTTGCAAGAAGAATAAGTAGCATGCCTATCCATTGCTTGTCATCAAGTTAAGTTGATGAAGGGTTAAGCATTATATAATTCTTATTCTTGTTTCCTCGAGATGATTTAATTATTTTCTTCCGGAGTTCGATCATGATATCAATTCTCAGTTTCAAGTTGTTCACCTTTCTCTTCCGGAGTTCCAACTTTTCCCGGTTATCTAGTCACGAAGCTCCATCTAAATCATTGCAACGCTACACCTTGTGTTTTCAACTTCTGTTTCCTTTCGTTTGATCATTCTTTTGTTAGCGGTGTTCTCACTAAGGCTCATCATGGTGATTCATCAAATATTTCTTTCATTCTCGAAGTGCTCATCAGGATTTTTGTTGGACGAGCTCAAGTATTCTTCTACATGCATTTTGAAGTGCAGTTCTTTCTATCTTATCTTTTGAGGTGGTGTTATGTCATTCTTGATAATTTCCCTTCGTGTTTCATGATCCACATGTTGTCAAGAATGAGGTATTTTAAATCCATCAATCTCTTCGTTGGAGTTATCTTGGTAAAGATTTCACCTAAAGCCTTCCCTAAGGAATGTTGCTAATTGGGGTGCTTAACAATGATCCAAGTTATCTCTTTATCATCTTGTTGGAAGAATTTTCTCATCTTTTCTTGATCTCAACCAAGCAATTGTTTCCTTTAGTGGCCGGTCGTCACCTCATAATTTTGAGATGTTTTCCGTAAGTCCACGAGAATCATATCTTTTCGTTGTTGATTTTCCAACAACTCCGTTCAACCCATTCTCCTAAGGATGCTCTTTCAAATTCATTTGAGGGAGAAGTTGTTGCTTTCTCTTCTCCATTTTTTTCATTCGATTCTTTCATTTCTTCCGAAGGCATTGTGTTGTTGCTCTCGTCAAGTATCATCTTGTTTGTCAAGATCATGTTCTTTTCCTTGTTACCCATTTAACAGGAGTGTTGTGTCCTATATTTAAGTTATTTTCAACTTATCAAGTTTTCCTTCTCTTTTCTACCGGAGTGCTGTCCAAATTCTATCATTCTTGTTCCTTGGCTATCTTATTATACCGGTGTGGCCATATTATTTTGGTTCGTGTAGCTCTTATTTCATGTCTTTCAGCCTACAAGGTTCTCGTAATGTTCCTCGTTCCTCTTTGCTAACGAGTGTTTGCAATCTCATTCATCTCCATTGTATTCTTTCTTTCATTTTGTTCAGCCTCTCAAGGTTCGTGGTCTCACTCGTTTGTCGAAGAAGCAACTTTGTTTTACCTCTTCCTCTTCCGTTTCTCTCCGGTGCCATCCTTAGATCTCGGGGCGAGATCTCTTGTAAGTGGAGAGTTGTAACGACCCGAGACCGACGCTCCAGAGGACTTCCATATATTTCGTGTTCGCCGTGTGTTTTATTTTGTTTGTTGCATTTCATCATGTCATCATGTGCATTGCCTCTGCATGTTTTCATAAAACTCGTAGTCGTTCGTGGTTGCCGCTTCTAGAATGTGTACCACTACTTCCACTACGACGGTCCCGAGACCGTCTACTTCCCCTACACCGCATCAAACCCGCCCACCTCGAAATGCACGCTTCGAAGGTATAACCCCGAGACGACGCCCGCGGACAAATGCATGTGTGTTGTATGAGATGCTCGTGTTTGCACCGTGTCCGAGTTGTCATTGCAAGTTCCTCCTCGTTTGCCATGCCGTCGACCCGTGGGAACCTGGTAACCGGGATCACCCCACCATCTCTAGCATGTTCCGCACATCCGCACACTTGCACTTTTGCACTGGTATCTCAACGAGTTGTTAGATCATCGGAATGTTGTCGTGGCACCATTTCCGTTGTCCATGCCGTGGCACCCCTTTCGTTCTGCCATGGTGACCAAATGCTTCATAACATGCTCATGTCAACATTTGCATAAAATTGCATAAAACTTGTATATGTCATCCGCATCATGATAACAACATTAAAAATGTTTAAAATTGTTGTTTGCATTAAACTGCTAAATGACATGTGTGGATTTACCAGAATTGTTGTTTGTTGTTCCGGCCTCATTTAAAATAGCCTAGATAGTTGGTTTACTTATGCTTCACCTCTTGCCATGTTAACCACCATTTAATATTGTTGAGTAGCTTTAACGAGAGCGAACTAAGTAGCCTAGATAGTTGGTTTACTTATGCTCCACTTAACTTGTAGTATTGTTTGTTGGACTTTGCCATGCCATGCACTATTTAAATGGACATGCATCATACATGATTGTGCATCATGCCATGGTTCTGATATGTTTGTTTACCAAGTTCTTTGCTTCTTCTCGATAGTTCCGATATGTTGCGATTGTGAGGATCCGTTCGACTACGTCCGTTCGTCTTCTTCATGGATTCGGTCTTCTTCCTAGCGGGATCTCAGGCAAAATGACCGTTACCCTGGATACCACTACTATCTTGCTTTGCTAGTTGTCCCGATGCTATCGCTATGTCGCGCTACTTACCACTTGTTTATCAAGCCTCCCAATATGCCATGAAACAACCTTTAAGCTTTTCACCCTTCCTAGCGAACCATTGTTTGGCTATGTTACCGCTTTGCTCAGCCCCTCTTATAGCGTTGCTAGTTGCAGGTGCATTTGCCGTTTGTTCCATGTTGGGACATGGATATCTTGGAATGTCACAGTATCTCTTATTTAATTAATGCACATATATACTTGGTAAAGGGTGGAAAGCTCGGCCTTTTTCCTAGTGTTTTGTTCCACTCTTGTTGCCTTAGTTTCCGTCATACCGGTGTTATGTTCCTTGATTTGCGTCCCTAACATGATGAGGGTTCATGGGCCCCTCTTGACAGTTCGCTTTGAATAAAACTCTTCCAGCAAGGCCCAACATTGGTTTTAACATTTGCCCAACATAATAAACCTGATAATTAATTAATTGGCATAGGAGGTCGCGTCCCCGAGGATTCTTTTGAACATAATACATGGGGGCCAGTGCTGATGGTGTTGGTCCCAAACGGGCAGACTGCGGGGCCACCATGGGGCAACCCGAGGTTCTGGTTTTACTCGTAGGCTGACCTATCCGGTCGTGGCCTGAGACGATATACGCGCGGCTACTATCAGGGTGTCGGCACGCCGGGAGGTCTTGCTAGACTAGTTTTACCATTGTCGAAATGTCTTGTGCACCGGGATCCCGAGTCTGATCGGATGTCCCGCGATGGAGGATTGTCTCTGCAGATCGTGAGCTTGTCATGGGATAAGTTGGGACACCCCTGCAGGGTATAAACTTTCGAGAGCCGTGCCCGCGGTTATGTGGCAGATGGGAGTTTTTAATATCCGGTTGTAGAGAACTTGACACCAGATCTGAATTAAAAATACACCAACTGCGTGCGTAACCATGACGGTCTCTTTTCGAGTGAGTTGAGAAGAGAACACGGTGGGGTTATGTTTTAACGTAAGTAGTTCAGCATCACTTCTTGATCATTACTAGTTTGCGACCGTTGCGTAGTTTCTCATCTTATTCTTGTCGTCGTAAGTTAGCCACCATACAATGCTTAGTCGCTTGCTGCAACCTCATCACTTATCCATTCCATACCCATTAAGCTTTGCTAGTCTTGATACCTATGGTAATGGGATTGCTGAGTCCTCGTGGCTCATAGATTACTACAACAACAGATGTAGGTACAGGTAATGTGATGATCTGACGTGAGAGCGATGCTTGGTTGCTTTTGGAGTTCTTCTTCTTCTTCGATCAAGGGATAGGTTCCGGGTCGGGGAGCCTGGGTTTAGCAGGGTGGATGTCGTTCTTCTTTTTCGTTTGATTTCATCCATAGTCGGATCCTGCTCTTCTGTATGATGTGTATTCTCATCTATTCAGTACATGGTATGTTGTAATCATATCCACTTTGCTATGCGCTCGGAATGCGGTTGTGCCCCAATCATGAATTCATCACGTGATTAGGATAGAATCGCATCTTGGGGGCTATACCACCCCACGATTTGGGCCGACGTGGGGATTTTGAGCGTCTAGACGGTACAGCCCAACATGGACGACCACGTTGGAGACCTAAAAATGTGTGAACCATCCAGTCCAGACATTTTGGAAGCGACTTGGTGCGCGTTGGAGATGCCCTACCACCTCATCTCAAACTCCCGCATCCAAAGCCAAGAAGGTTTATTGTCACTAATTTGGTGAGTCAGCTAGCCGTCACATAACAATCCATAATATTTTGTTGTGTGTACTCCAAAATAATGAATTCCAGAGAACATTATTCTATATGTCCAATAAATACATGTTTTACAAGTCATGTGTATACTTGTATAGTCATCCACTGGATGATAGTTATTGTATTGGCTAATTTGGGCATGAGCAACCCCCTCCTATATATGTACATCTTTGATTGCAAAATTTTCTTGGTAGCTTACCAAGCTGGCCGCTTGGTCTATATATATGTACATCTGAGAAAGCAATTCTATCTTCACTGCATTAGCTGTGACAATATTTATTTTAAAGACACTATATAAAGAATATCAAGACTGAATGAACATTGGACCGATAAACAACCGTGTATTATAAAGCAGGAAAAACTAGCTCCACAAGCGTACAATGATGAACATCACAAATTCAAACTGTTCTGACGCAAAAATAGTCAGTCCCAACAACAGCAACACGGTATTCTGGGAGGAAGCCCCTCCCAGTTCCCCAATATAATCCCAAACAACCTATCACGCACGCAGAAAATGAACCCGGAACAAACGGGTGGGAGGAACCCAGGGATTGTGTCTACAAAAATCAGCAACTGAGATTACAACGAATTTCAACTAAAATGGAACAAATGGAATGAAAAAATAAGTTTACAGGACCAGAAACAGCACAAGGATGTCAGAGGCTATGAACAAAGGAACCTAATGAAACTGAGGGCTCGATCAGGGTAGGCGTAGGCATGGTTAGAATGTACTGCTGCTTTCGCTGGCAGAGATCGAGCTGCTCTCTGACTTCACAACTGGATGCCCTTTGCTGATGTCCAAACCCTGGAGCCGCGCAAGATGATCTTGTTGCATGATATCTGACAGCGTGTTTGGGTGGGATAGCATCTGATGGTTTGGTACATTAGGATGAGGTGGGTGGAATGGGGGTGGAAACCGGGCGCCCCCCTGGTGCTGGGCTGTGTTTTGCTGGGACTGTGGGAAGAAGGACGAGTTGTATAGGACATGTTGCAATCCCACGCTATATGCATCACTGGAATTTGACATCTCACCCGTAGCCATCTTGAGCCTCTCCACTTCCTGCTTCAGTGCGTCATTCAGAGCTGCACAATATACCAGGTTTTGTTACAACATACTCCCTCCGTCCGAAAATACTTGTCATCAAAATGGATAAAATGGGATGTATCTAGAACTAAAATACATCTAGATACATCCCCTTTTATTCATGTTGATGTCAAGTATTTCCGGACGGAGGGAGTACTGCATAGGCATGTATTCTAACAAATGCAAACTGCAGTCACCACTTTGTTCTACATTGGTCCAATATAAATCACTATGTACCACAGATCGTAACTCGTAAATAAGATTCAAAATATGCGGTAATTTGACAAAACCAACTTTAACCCTGTTCTGGGTGTCATGCCAAGAGAGAAAATGATAAATCACAGGCAGAATATTGCAAAAAGCAAAGGGCATCGAATGACAAAGATAATGTCAAATTTATCTTCACCAGGAACAAAGATTGAAGCAATGGAAAAACTAGAAGCCTAGATTGACTTATAGCATTAAACAGAGTGAGCAAGCCAGGAAACAATGATGGCTTGGGATGACATATCACTTCCAAAATGATTGCCAGTTCTCTAATTAGTTATGTTACTGATAAGTATTAAACTGCAAACTGCACAATGATTATTTATCTAAAATGCTTACCATCACGCAGTTGAGCCTGCTGCTCCATGGCCTGCAACCTTATCTTGAGCTCTGCATTTTCTGAAGAAAGCCCAGTTGTATCTCTCTGCAAGGGAATAAAACACAATGTTTAACGGGCCTCAAGTAATTCAACTCAGCAGCACAGCAACCTAGAAACATGATACACCTTCAATAGTCAACAGCATAAAAATATACCAACCGCTAGAACGAGATGGTCAAAGCCAATATTAACACAATTATTTATTCTCGCATGCAGAGAATCAGGATTAACTCTCCAAATGTACACACAACCATATACTCCCTCCGTACCATAATATAAAACGTTTTTGCAGCTCAAATAGAACTGCAAAAGCGTCTTATATTATGGTACAGAGGTAGTACAATCCAATGGATGTTTAGATTGATCACAACATATGCAATAGCCCTAGTCCATACATCCAAGGAAGCCAGATGCAATTTGCAACGAGCTGTGATCTGGTAGCTGATATAGCCAGCTTGCTTAAAGGAAATATGTTATATTGCATATTGCCATTACAGTGTTCTCACTACAATAAACTAGATAAACTTACTGGGCCTGATACCAATGATACAACAGACAGATGGAAAATGGGAAATGATACCTGAAATAGCGTGAGCTGAGCTGAGAGAGTGGTCGCTTCAGTCTGAAGAGTTTGAACCTTCCGCTCAAGTTCTGTCATATAACGAGCCTTCCTTTCTTTTGATCTAGCCGCAGATTGCCTGTTTGCTAGAATTCTGCATGGTTACAAACTCAGAGAGTTAACACAAGGTTACAGCTGTTTTGAATTTTTTAGAAGAAAAACGTCTTGCATGTAAAAGATTTGGGGGCATAGGCGCATAGCACAACTCAACATAATTAGACAATGCCTTAAGCTGTATAGTTAGAAATTACTACTGGTAGTTATGTATGTGCAACACATGATCCAAAATTTAGAAGTTTCTGATTTTAATCGGCAATAGTGGTGAGACGCCAGCGGTGGCACAGTTCGCGGCTTACAGGGTTCTGGTTTGGGGATCAAGTCGACTGATTTGAAAACATCCCAAATTACGATGTTTTTTGCAGGGATAAGATGTTTGTTTTGGCATGCTAATTAAGGTGATTTACATTTTTGGAATGCTAGTTATGGTGGTTTATTTTTTAGAATACTAATTACGGTGATTTGATTGATTGATACCACTGTTTTTTTGGAATGCACGGTGCTTTGATTGAGATTTAAGGTGCTTTAATTGCTACAACGTCATTGGAGAAATGTAGGCCATTGGATCTAAGATAACGAAGGTCTGATATTCAATGTTCTGCCACAACTCGCTTGTTTAATACTACTACTAGTAGTGGAGATGGAGATATTAAATGTAAAACCAGAGGAAGTACTGTTAAAGATTATCACTGGTAACGTCTCCACAATATTGAAAAGACTAACTGCTGCACCAGATGTTTAGAAGGAAGTGTGATTTTTAGAAATGAAGACCCCAACTGTTTACAGCTACGAAATTGGTTTTAGTCAATGTGATGTAATTTTCTCTAATTTGATTGACTGTTATTAACCTGAACTATTTCAACGGAGAAATGTAGGTGAGAAAGGAAAAAAAAAGGCATGCATTAGCTATCCTATCATTGGTCTCCTACTTGCTTTCACTATCAACTCACACAAATACATACAATTGGTTACAATAAGTTTGCATGGGTGGCTAGTCTTTAATTTTCTTTTGACTATAGGATTACCTTTCCAAGCATCGCAACTAAGTACTCCATAACAATCCAGTTCTCCAAACCAATTCACATATCAGCACACTGCAAGACTTGCAGGTAAAGAATTAAGCGAATTACAGCTACCCAGTATTGTACTGAAGATGTTCGTAGACCCGCCAACTGCCCAGCACCCCGCAGAAGGCGTTTTAAAGCATGCGACATGACACAGAAATAAGTAGTTATCCAAAATCCCACCAACCAAACGCTAAAGAACCACCACCTTAACTTCCCACCTGCCAACCAACCATCCAACACAATGCGCAAAGAAACAAACAGTACGCTATGCACAAAGAAACAAATTAAGCCGCAAATGCGCATATTTTCCCTAAGCTCAAGGCATTTCCCTTAAAAAACGATAATTGTCCTTGAATGCCTCACGCCATTGCCTGCCACCTAGTAGCAGGAACGAAAGAAGTTGATCTGTAGTATCCGTACTAACTGACACTAGCGCAAGTAAGATTGAGCATCGGAGTGTGGGGGAGATGGGGACCTTTTGGCGCGCTTGGGGTCAATGGCTGCGAGCTCGGCGAGCTGCTCGGGGGACATGGCCTTCTTGGCCTCCAGGACATCGGCCAGCGCTTGGGCGGCAGCGGCGTCCCTCCGCGCAGCGCTGCCGGCAGCGGAGAAGAGGCCGGAGCCGTCGACGGAGCTGCTGTAGCGGTGCTTGGGGCGCGGCGGGGAGGAGGTCTCAGCGGCGCGGTCGCGGTCGCGGTCTGAGCCCGCGGCGGGGCCGGAGGAGATCTTCTCGATGTCCATGAATGTGGAGAAGAGGTCGTCCTCGGAGCCGATCTCGTCGAAGCCCGCGGAGCCGTCGCCGTCGGCGCCACCGCCGATGTCGAGGTCGTCCGGGAGGCGGAAGGCGACCTCAGATCTGGCGCGGCGGTGGTGCGCCCCGCGCATGGCCGTGGCCGCCGCCGCCATCGACGGGGAAGGCGGCGGGAAGGGGCGGCCCGGCGGATCGGCGGGTTTGGGCTGCTGCATTGGGCGCTGGAGTGGCCGGGCAGGGCCAGGGATTGGGGGAGGAGCTGTAGATAGGGCGCGCAGGCGGCGGCGGCTGCTGCTGCTGCTGCTGCTGCGCCTGTGTGTTTTCCTGTAGCGTTCGGGTTTGGTCTGGATTTTAAGAGGTGGGGCTGGACTGGGATCTGGGACTGTGAGATGAGACTGGGAAGGAAGGGAAGGAGGGGATGGGCATGCATGTGCATGTGAGCGGAGCGCTCCGCTCACGGGGAGGGACGACCGGACGCGCCACCTTCTTCTCCTTGTTCTCTTCTACTAGGGGCGGAGCCGGGATCGGCACGTGCGCATGCTTGTGCGTGTCTATCGGCGCAGCCACACAGGGCCGACCGGTGGATCTCGCCCGCGACCTTCGCCGGTCTGCCTATGGACAGCTGTGGACATCCACCAAGGGGCTGTTTGGGCATTAGCCCAACTCCATAAAGCTAAATTTCGTGTTTTGACCATTTTCGCATACTTTAGCATGATCTGACCCTTGACCCTAGTCTAATTTTTTTTCGGAATTTGATCTTTTTGCTACCGTCGCCGGCCCTGGCAGTAGCGTTACACAGGCTACCGCCGCCCATTCGGGCGGTAGGTGCCCTAGACAGCCGTTTGGACGTTAACGGCCGCTGACGTGGCAAAGGAACCTATCGTCGCCCTCTACGGCGGTAGGACTAGACATCCTACCGCCAGGGACTCTGGCGGTAGGGTCCTGGATAAGGTTGTGAGGGGTGGGGGCTATGCTCCCCCACCCACCCATTCACCCACATTCCCCATTCTCACTCTTCCGAGCTCAAGGCATCTTCTCCCCTCTTCTCCTCACACAAGGCTTCTCAAATCTCACTCATTTGCTTGAGATTTGTCCGGTGGATCGGGAGCACTTTCATCACCCAAGGTACCTCCCTCACTCCCCTTCATTTGGCCGGTTGGAATCATGTATTTTGCTCATTTGTTGCAAACCCTAGTTCATGATTTTGTTGTGGTGAAATCAATGTATATGATGCATTTAGGGTAATGTTTCTGCTTTGACAATGTATTGTGTGACTAGCATTGTTTGGGTACTAAGGACTACTCCCTCCGTTCCAAAATAGATGACCCAACTTTGTATTAACTTTGTACTAAAGTTAGTACAAAGTTGGGTCATCTATTTTGGAACGGAGGGAGTATCATTTAGGGTTTTGTTAGGGTTAGGTTTAATGTTATGGTTAGGGTTAAGGCTATGGTTAGGGTTATGCTTAAGTAACTTCCTATGACGACCGTTATAGTAGTTACCCCTCGAATTGTAGCTCGATCTAGTCCTATGTGTGACGCCCCCGATTCAATCATACACTAATCATGCACGCAAACATGTACGATCAAGATCAGGGACTCACGGGAAGATATCACAACACAACTCTAAAACATAAATAAGTCATACAAGCATCATAATACAAGCCAGGGGCCTCGAGGGCTCAAATACAAGTGCTCGATCATAGACGAGTCAGCGGAAGCAACAATATCTGAGTACAGACATAAGTTAAACAAGTTGCCATAAGATAGCTAGCACAAACTGGGATACAGATCGAAAGAGGCGCAGGCCTCCTGCCTGGGATCCTCCTAAACTACTCCTGGTCATTGGCAGTGGCCTGCACGTAGTAGTAGGCACCTCCAGTGTAGTAGGAGTCGTCGTCGACGGTGGCGTCTGGCTCCTGGGCTCCGGCATCAGGTTGCGACAACCAGGTAGAATGGAAAGGGGGGAAAGAGGGAGAAAAGCAACCGTGAGTACTCATCCAAAGTACTCGCAAATAAGAATCTACACTACATATGCATGGGTATCTGTGTAAAGGGCCAATATCGGTGGACTGTACTGCAAAATGTCAGAATAAGAGGGGCATAGCTAGTCCTGTCGAAGACTACGCTTCTGGGAGCCTCCATCTTGCAGCATGTAGAAGAGAGTAGATGGTAAGTTCACCAAGTATTATCGCATAGCATAATCCTACCCGGCGATCCTCTCCTTGTCGCCCTGTGTGAGAGCAATCACCGGGTTATATCTGGCACTTGGAAGGGTGTGTTTTATTAAGTATCCGGTTCTAGTTGTCATAAGGTCAAGGTACAACTCCGAGTCGCCTGTTACCGTGGACACGGCTATTCGAATAGATCAACTTCCCTGCAGGGGTGCACCACATTACCCGACACGCTCGATCCCCTTTGGCCGGACACACTTTCCTGGGTCATGCCCGGCCTCGGAAGATCAGCACGTCGCAGCCCTACCTAGCCACAACAGAGAGGTCAGCACGTCGGTCTAAATCTTATGGCGCAGGGGTCTGGGCCCATTGCACACCTGCACGTTGCGAGGGCGGCCGGAAGCAGACCTAGCCCCCTTAATACAAGAGCAGGCTTACGGTCCAGTCCGGCGCACGCCGCTCAGTCGCTGACGTCACGAAGGCTTCGGCTGATACCACGACGCCGGTTGCCCATATCTTGTCCCACGTGGCTGTTAGTGCGTATAAGGTCAACGACCCAACTCAGATCAAATACCAAGATCACGTTAAGTGTGTTATTTTGAAGTAACCGCGGACGCCAATCAGGGCCAGGCCCACCTCTCTCCTAGGTGGTCTCTGTTGGAAATATGCCCTAGAGGCAATAATAAATGGTTATTATTATGTTTCTTTGTTCATGGTAATTGTCTATTATTCATGCTATAATTGTATTGTCCGGAAATCGTAATACATGTGTGAATACGTAGACCACAACCTGTCCCTAGTAAGCCTCTAGTTGACTAGCTCGTTGATCAACAGATAGTCATGGTTTCCTGACTATGGACATTGGATGTCATTGATAACGGGATCACATCATTAGGAGAATGATGTGATGGACAAGACCCAATCTTAAGCATAGCATAAAAGATCGTGTAGTTTCGTTTGCTAGAGCTTTTCCAATGTCAAGTATCTTTTCCTTAGACCATGAGATCGTGCAACTCCCGGATACCGTAGGAGTGCTTTGGGTGTGCCAAACGTCACAACGTAACTGGGTGACTATAAAGGTGCACTACGGGTATCTCCGAAAGTGTCTGTTGGGTTGGCACGGATCGAGACTGGGATTTGTCACTCCGTGTGACGGAGAGGTATCTCTGGGCCCACTCGGTAATGCATCATCATAATGAGCTCAATGTGACTAAGGCGTTAGTCACGGGATCATGCATTGCGGTACGAGTAAAGAGACTTGCCGGTAACGAGATTGAACAAGGTATTGGGATACCGACGATCGAATCTCGGGCAAGTAACATACCGATTGACAAAGGGAATTGCATACGGATTGATTGAATCCTCGACACCGTGGTTCATCCGATGAGATCATCGTGGAACATGTGGGAGCCAACATGGGTATCGAGATCCCGCTGTTGGTTATTGACCGGAGAGGCGTCTCGGTCATGTCTGCATGTCTCCCGAACCCGTAGGGTCTACACACTTAAGGTCCGGTGACGCTAGGGTTGTAGAGATATATGTATGCGGAAACCCGAAAGTTGTTCGGAGTCCCGGATGAGATCCCGGACGTCACGAGAGGTTCCGGAATGGTCCGGAGGTGAAGAATTATATATAGGAAGTCCAGTTTCGGCCACCGGGAAAGTTTCGGGGGTTACCGGTATTGTACCGGGACCACCGGAAGGGTCCCGGGGGTCCACCGGGTGGGGCCACCTATCCCGGAGGGCCCCGTGGGCTGAAAGTGGAAGGGAACCAGCCCTTAGTGGGCTGGGGCGCCCCCCTTGGGCCTCCCCCCATGCGCCTAGGGTTGGGAACCCTAGGGGGGAGTTCCCCCTTGCCTTGGGGGGCAAGGCACCCCTTCCCCCCCTTGTGGCCGCCGCCCCCCCCCCCCCTTGAGATCCCATCTCTTGGGGCCGGTGCCCCCCAGGGGGCCTATATAAAGGGGGGAGGGAGGGCAGTAAGACACAGCCTTTGGCGCCTCCCTCCTCCCCTGCAACACCTCTCTCTCTCTCTCGCAGAAGCTTGGCGAAGCCCTGCCGGAGACTCGCTACATCCACCACCACGTCGTCGTGCTGTTGGATCTCCATCAACCTCTCCTTCCCCCTTGCTGGATCAAGAAGGAGGAGACGTCGCTGCACCGTACGTGTGTTGAACGCGGAGGTGCCGTCCGTTCGGCACTCGGTCATCGGTGATTTGGATCACGGCGAGTACGACTCCGTCATCCACGTTCATTGGAACGCTTCCGCTCGCGATCTACAAGGGTATGTAGATGCACTCCTTTCCCCTCGTTGCTAGTAGACTACATAGATGCATCTTGGTGAGCGTAGGAAAATTTTAAATTATGCTATGATTCCCAACAGTGGCATCATGAGCCAGGTCTATGCGTAGTTACTATGCACGAGTAGAACACAAAGTAGTTGTGGGCGTTGAGTTTGCCAATTCTTCTTGCCGCTACTAGTCTTTTCTTGTTTCGGCGGCATTGTAGGATGAAGCGGCCCGGACCGACCTTACACGTACACTTACGTGAGACAGGTTCCACCGACTGACATGCACTAGATGCATAAGGTGGCTAGCGGGTGTCTGTCTCTCCTACTTTAGTCGGAACGGATTCGATGAAAAGGGTCCTTATGAAGGGTAAATAGAAATTGGCAAATCACGTTGTGGTCATACGTAGGTAAGAAACGTTCTTGCTAGAAACCTACAAACCACGTAAAAACTTGCAACAACAATTAGAGGACGTCTAACTTGTTTTTGCAGCAAGTGCTATGTGATGTGATATGGCCAGAAGATGTGATGAATGATATATGTGATGTATGAGATTGATCATATTCTTGTAATAGGAATCACGACTTGCATGTCGATGAGCATGACAACCGGCAGGAGCCATAGGAGTTGTCTTTATTATTTTGCATGACCTGCGTGTCATTGAATAACGCCATGTAAATTACTTTACTTTGTTGCTAAACGTGTTAGCCATAGAAGTAGAAGTAATCGTTGGCGTGACGACTTCATGAAGACACAATGATGGAGATCATGGTGTCATGCCGGTGACAAAGATGATCATGGTGCCCCGAAGATGGAGATCAAAGGAGCATGATGATATTGGCCATATCATGTCACTATTTGATTGCATGTGATGTTTATCATGTTTTTGCATCTTATTTGCTTAGAACGATGGTAGCAAGTAGGATGATCCCTTATAATAATTTCAAGAAAGTGTTCACCCTAACTGTGCACCGTTGCGAAGGTTCGTTGTTTCGAAGCACCACGTGATGATCGGGTGTGATAGATTCTAACGTTCGAATACAATGGGTGTTGACGAGCCTAGCATGTACAGACATGGCCTCGGAACACACGCAATACACTTAGGTTGACTTGACGAGCCTAGCATGTACAAACATGGCCTCGGAACACGGAGGACCGAAAGGTCGAGCATGAGTCGTATAGAAGATACGATCAACATGGAGATGTTCACCGATCTTGACTAGTCCGTCTCACGTGATGATCGGACACGGCCTAGTTAAGCTCGGATCATGTTTCACTTAGATGACGAGAGGGATGTCTATCTGAGTGGGAGTTCATTAAATAATTTGATTAGATGAACTCAATTATCATGAACTTAGTCTAAAATCTTTACACTATGTCTTGTAGATCAAATGGCCAACGTTGTCCTCAATTTCAACGCGTTCCTAGAGAAAACCAAGCTGAAAGATGATGGCAGCAATTATACGGACTGGGTCCGGAACCTGAGGCTCATCCTCATAGTAGCCAAGAAAGATTATGTCTTAGAAGCACCGCTAGGTGATGCACCAATCCCACAGAACCAAGACGCTATGAACGCTTGGCAATCACGTGCTGATGATTACTCCCTCATTCAGTGTGGCATGCTTTACAGCTTAGAACCGGGTCTCCAAAAGCGTTTTGAGAAACATGGAGCATATGAGATGTTCGAGGAGCTGAAACTGGTTTTTCAAGCTCATGCCCGGGTCGAGAGATATGATGTCTCCGACAAGTTCTTCAGCTGTAAAATGGAGGAGAACAGTTCTGTTAGTGAGCACATACTCAGAATGTCTGGGTTGCACAACCGCTTGTCTCAGCTGGGAGTTAATCTCCCGGATGACGCGGTCATTGACAGAATCCTCCAGTCGCTTCCACCAAGCTACAAGAGCTTTGTGATGAACTACAATATGCAGGGGATGGAAAAGACCATTCCCGAGGTATATTCAATGCTGAAATCAGCGGAAGGGGAGATCAGAAAAGAACATCAAGTGTTGATGGTGAATAAAACCACCAAGTTCAAGAAGGGCAAGGGTAAGAAGAACTTCAAGAAGGACGGCAAGGGAGTTGCCGCGCCTGGTAAACCAGTTACTGGGAAGAAGTCAAAGAATGGACCCAAGCCCGGGACTGAGTGGTTTTATTGCAAGGGAAGTGGTCACTGGAAGCGGAACTGCCCCAAATATTTAGCGGACAAGAAGAAGGCCGGCAACACCCAAGGTATATGTGATATACAAGTAATTGATGTGTACCTTACCAGTACTCGTAGTAGCTCCTGGGTATTTGATACCGGTGCGGTTGCTCATATTTGTAACTCAAAACAGGAACTACGGAATAAACGGAGACTGGAAAAGGACGAGGTGACGATGCGCGTCGAGAATGGTTCCAAGGTCGATGTGATCGCCGTCGGCACGCTACCTCTGCATCTACCCACGGGATTAGTTTTAAACCTCAATAATTGTTATTTAGTGCCAGCTTTGAGCATGAACATTGTATCTGGATCTCGTTTAATTCAAGATGGCTACTCATTTAAATCCGAGAATAATGGTTGTTCTATTTATTTGAGAGATATGTTTTATGGTCATGCCCCGCTGGTCAATGGTTTATTTTTGATGAATCTCGAACGTGATGTTACACATGTTCATAATGTGAGTACCAAAAGATGTAAAGTTGATAACGATAGTCCCACATACTTGTGGCACTGCCGCCTTGGTCACATTGGTGTCAAGCGCATGAAGAAGCTCCATGCAGATGGACTTTTGGAGTCTCTTGATTACGAATCATTTGACACGTGCGAACCATGCCTCATGGGTAAGATGACCAAGACTCCGTTCTCCGGAACAATGGAGCGAGCAACCAACTTATTGGAAATCATACATACCGATGTGTGTGGTCCAATGAGTGTTGAGGCTCGCGGAGGATATCGTTATGTTCTCACTCTCACTGATGATTTAAGTAGATATGGATATGTCTACCTGATGAAACACAAGTCTGAAACCTTTGAAAAGTTCAAAGAATTTCAGAGTGAGGTTGAGAATCAACGTGACAGGAGAATAAAATTCCTACGATCAGATCGTGGTGGAGAATATTTAAGTCACGAGTTTGGTGCACACTTAAGGAAATGTGGAATAGTTTCACAACTCACGCCGCCTGGAACACCTCAGAGAAATGGTGTGTCCGAACGTCGTAATCGCACTCTATTGGATATGGTGCGATCTATGATGTCTCTTACCGACTTATCGCTCTCATTTTGGGGTTATGATTTAGAGACTGCCGCATTCACTTTAAATAGGGCTCCGTCGAAATCCGTTGAGACGACACCGTATGAATTATGGTTTGGGAAGAAACCTAAGCTGTCGTTTCTAAAAGTTTGGGGATGCGATGCTTATGTCAAGAAACTTCAACCTGAAAAGCTCGAACCCAAATCGGAAAAATGCGTCTTCATAGGATACCCTAAGGAAACTATTGGGTATACCTTCTACCTCAGATCCGAAGGCAAGATCTTCGTTGCCAAGAACGGGTCCTTTCTGGAGAAGGAGTTTCTCTCGAAAGAATTGAGTGGGAGGAAAGTGGAACTTGATGAGGTGATAGTCACCCCTTCCGAACCGGAAAGTAGCGCGGCGTGGGAAAATGTTCCTGTGGTGCCTACACCGACTGGGGAGGAAGTTAATGATGATGATCATGAAGCTTCGGATCAAGTTACTGAACTTCGTAGGTCCACAAGGACACGTTCCGCACCAGAGTGGTATGGCAACCCTGTCCTGGAAATCATGTTGTTAGACAACGGTGAACCTTCGAACTATGAAGAAGCGATGGCGGGCCCGGATTCCGACAAATGGCAAGAAGCCATGAAATCCGAGATAGAATCCATGTATGAAAACAAAGTATGGACTTTGACTGACTTGCCCGATGAGCGGCGAGCCATAGAAAACAAATGGATCTTTAAGAAGAAGACGGACGCGGATGGTAATGTGACCATCTACAAAGCTCGACTTGTCGCTAAGGGTTATCGACAAGTTCAAGGGGTTGACTACGATGAGACTTTCTCACCCGTAGCGAAGCTGAAGTCCGTCCGAATCATGTTAGCAATTGCCGCATACTATGATTATGAGATATGGCAGATGGACGTCAAAACGGCATTCCTTAACGGCTTCCTTAAGGAAGAGTTGTATATGATGCAGCCGGAAGGTTTTGTCGATCCTAAGAATGCTAACAAAGTGTGCAAACTCCAGCGCTCAATCTATGGGCTGGTGCAAGCATCTCGGAGTTGGAACATTCGCTTTGATGAGATGATCAAAGCGTTTGGGTTTACACAGACTTATGGAGAAGCCTGTGTTTACAAGAAAGTGAGTGGGAGCTCTGTAGCATTTCTCATATTATATGTGGATGACATACTATTGATGGGAAATGATATAGAATTCTTGGAAAGTATAAAGGCCTATTTGAATAAGTGTTTTTCAATGAAGGACCTTGGAGAAGCTGCTTATATATTAGGCATCAAGATCTATAGAGATAGATCAAGACGCCTCATTGGTCTTTCACAGAGTACATACCTTGACAAGATATTGAAGAAGTTCAGTATGGATCAGTCCAAGAAGGGGTTCTTGCCTGTATTGCAAGGTGTGCAATTGAGCACGGCTCAATGCCCGACCACGGCAGAAGATATAGAAGAGATGAGTGTCATCCCCTATGCCTCGGCCATAGGGTCTATTATGTATGCCATGCTGTGTACCAGACCTGATGTAAACCTTGCCGTAAGTTTGGTAGGAAGGTATCAAAGTAATCCCGGCAAGGAACACCGGACAGCGGTCAAGAATATCCTGAAGTACCTGAAGAGGACTAAGGATATGTTTCTCGTTTATGGAGGTGACGAAGAGCTCGTCATAAAGGGTTACGTCAACGCTAGCTTCGACACAGATCTGGATGACTCGAAGTCACAGACCGGATACATGTATATTTTGAATGGAGGAATAGTAAGCTGGTGCAGTTGCAAGCAAAGCGTCGTGGCGGGATCTACATGTGAAGCGGAGTACATGGCAGCCTCGGAGGCAGCACAGGAAGCAGTCTGGATGAAGGAGTTCATTACCGACCTAGGGGTGATTCCCAATGCGTCGGGCCCAATGACTCTCTTCAGTGACAACACTGGAGCTATTGCCCTTGCGAAGGAGCCCAGGTTTCACAGGAAGACCAGGCATATCAAGCGTCGCTTCAACTCCATTCGTGAAAGTGTTCAAAATGGAGACATAGATATTTGTAAAGTACACATGGACCTGAATGTAGCAGATCCGTTGACTAAACCTCTCCCTAGGACAAAACATGATCAACACCAGGACACAATGGGTGTTCGATTCATCACAATGTAACTAGATTATTGACTCTAGTGCAAGTGGGAGACTGTTGGAAATATGCCCTAGAGGCAATAATAAATGGTTATTATTATATTTCTTTGTTCATGGTAATTGTCTATTATTCATGCTATAATTGTATTGTCCGGAAATCGTAATACATGTGTGAATACGTAGACCACAACCTGTCCCTAGTAAGCCTCTAGTTGACTAGCTCGTTGATCAACAGATAGTCATGGTTTCCTGACTATGGACATTGGATGTCATTGATAACGGGATCACATCATTAGGAGAATGATGTGATGGACAAGACCCAATCTTAAGCATAGCATAAAAGATCGTGTAGTTTCGTTTGCTAGAGCTTTTCCAATGTCAAGTATCTTTTCCTTAGACCATGAGATCGTGCAACTCCCGGATACCGTAGTGAGTGCTTTGGGTGTGCCAAACGTCAAAACGTAACTGGGTGCCTATAAAGGTGCACTACGGGTATCTCCGAAAGTGTCTGTTGGGTTGGCACGGATCGAGACTGGGATTTGTCACTCCGTGTGACGGAGAGGTATCTCTGGGCCCACTCGGTAATGCATCATCATAATGAGCTCAATGTGACTAAGGCGTTAGTCACGGGATCATGCATTGCGGTACGAGTAAAGAGACTTGCCGGTAACGAGATTGAACAAGGTATTGGGATACCGACGATCGAATCTCGGGCAAGTAACATACCGATTGACAAAGGGAATTGCATACGGATTGATTGAATCCTCGACACCGTGGTTCATCCGATGAGATCATCGTGGAACATGTGGGAGCCAACATGGGTATCGAGATCCCGCTGTTGGTTATTGACCGGAGAGGCGTCTCGGTCATGTCTGCATGTCTCCCGAACCCGTAGGGTCTACACACTTAAGGTCCCGTGACGCTAGGGTTGTAGAGATATATGTATGCGGAAACCCGAAAGTTGTTCGGAGTCCCGGATGAGATCCCGGACGTCACGAGAGGTTCCGGAATGGTCCGGAGGTGAAGAATTATATATAGGAAGTCCAGTTTCGGCCACCGGGAAAGTTTCGGGGGTTACCGGTATTGTACCGGGACCACCGGAAGGGTCCCGGGGGTCCACCGGGTGGGGCCACCTATCCCGGAGGGCCCCGTGGGCTGAAAGTGGAAGGGAACCAGCCCTTAGTGGGCTGGGGCGCCCCCCTTGGGCCTCCCCCCATGCGCCTAGGGTTGGGAACCCTAGGGGGAGTTCCCCCTTGCCTTGGGGGGCAAGGCACCCCTTCCCCCCCTTGTGGCCGGCGCCCCCCCTTGAGATCCCATCTCTTGGGGCCGGCGCCCCCCCAGGGGGCCTATATAAAGGGGGGGAGGGAGGGCAGTAAGACACAGCCTTTGGCGCCTCCCTCCTCCCCTGCAACACCTCTCTCTCTCTCGCAGAAGCTTGGCGAAGCCCTGCCGGAGATCCGCTACATCCACCACCACGCCGTCGTGCTGTTGGATCTCCATCAACCTCTCCTTCCCCCTTGCTGGATCAAGAAGGAGGAGACGTCGCTGCACCGTACGTGTGTTGAACGCGGAGGTGCCGTCCGTTCGGCACTCGGTCATCGGTGATTTGGATCACGACGTGTACGACTCCGTCATCCACGTTCATTGGAACGCTTTCGCTCGCGATCTACAAGGGTATGTAGATGCACTCCTTTCCCCTCGTTGCTAGTAGACTCCATAGATGCATCTTGGTGAGCGTAGGAAAATTTTAAATTATGCTATGATTCCCAACAGTCTCAACCTGCCCTGTCACTCTGCCACAAAGTAACAGTCGGGGGCCGTCAGGAACCCAGGCCCACCTCTACCGGGATGGAGCCACCTGCCCCTTCAGCCCCCATCTCCGAACAGTATCATAAGTAATGTAACAGTATAAAGTATATAGCATATGCCCATGATCACCTCCCGAAGTGATCACGGTCCAGTAGTATAGCATGGCAGACGGACAAGAGTGTAGGGCCACCGATGGAACACTAGCATCCTATACTAAGCATTTAGGATCGCAGGTAAGGGTAACAACTGTAGCAACAATGACAGGCTATGCAGCAGAATAGGATTAACCGAAAGCAGTAACATGCTACACTACTCTAATGCAAGCAGTAGAGAGAAGGAATAGGCGGTATCTGGTGATCTAGGGGGGGCTTGCCTGGTTGCTCTGGCAAGGAGGGGTCGCCAACACCGTAGTCGTACTGGGTAGCAGCGGCGTCGGTCTCGATGTCTAACGAGCGAAGAGGGGGAAGAAACAATAAATATAATGCAAACATATGCATGACGAAGCACGACATGACAATGAGCGGTGCTAGGTGTGCCCTAACGCAATAAGAGGTGATACAGGCGAAGGGGGGGACATTCGGGAAAGTATCCCCGCTGTTTCGCGTTTTCGGACACATGAACCGGAGGGGAAAAGTTGCATGTTTTCTATGCTAAGGATGTGTGGCGGACGAATGGGCTGTGTATTCGGATTCGTCTCGTCGTTCTGAGCAACTTTCATGTATAAAGTATTTTCATCCGAATTACAGATTATTTTATATGATTTTCCAAAGTTTTAAATGATTTTCAAAATTTCTGGATTTACGTGTAATTCGAAAATAAATGGGAAAATTGCTAGGTGCACCCGGTGTTGTGCACCCAGCAGCGCACCAAAGGCTGACATGTGGGCACAGTCAACTGCCCAATCAGCAGTTGACTGGGTCAACGT
This sequence comes from Aegilops tauschii subsp. strangulata, assembly GCF_002575655.3. NCBI lineage: Eukaryota > Viridiplantae > Streptophyta > Magnoliopsida > Poales > Poaceae > Aegilops > Aegilops tauschii. The sequence continues at coordinate 304,909,584 of NC_053038.3, forward strand.
TGACCGGTCAATGGATGAATAGTGATGGTGGGGCCTAGGTGTCATGTAGAGTAGCAAAAATGATTTTGGTTAGTTATTATAATCTCTAGGGGACCCACAAGTCATCTATACATAGACTAACCTAACCACTAATCATTTGCTAATCTAAACAGGGGACTAGCCCCAGCGGCCATGTCCAAAGCCGACTACTAGTGTGCTTGGGCACGCACATGCGAGAGTGCATGGCGCTCCAGCAGCTGCACTTGCAAGCAGCGGCTGCCCTAGCAAGTAGACATAGCGCACGGCAGCTAGCAAGAGGCAGCAGCCTAGAGTGGCAGCAGAGTAGCAAGCAACAGTAGTAGAGCATCAGCGGCAGCAAAGCAGGAAGAGCAGCAGCAGCGCCGGTAGCAGGCAGTAGCAGCAGCGCACGAGCAGCAGCAAGCACGCGGGCAGGGGCGCGGCCGTGGCTGCTGGCACGCGAACACGCGCTGGACCGCAACCGGAGGCGAGGCCGGAACGCGACGGGAGCGCGGCAACGGTGCGGCGCGCACGGGGCGGCCGCGGCGTGCTGTGAGGAGCGGAGGTGCATGGACACGGACATGGCGGTGGGGCAGCAACATGCGTTGTGGATCGAGGTCGATGCAAGGTGGAAACGGAGGGGACGCTCACCAAAGGAGCTCACGGAGGCTCGTTGGACGGGTTAGTAGCAGCAGAGGCGACGGATTCGCCGGGGAGGCGTCGGCAACCGAGGAAGAAGACGGGATCGATCCCGGAGCTTGGCGGCGTCCCAGCTTGAGCTCGATGGTGCAGACGAAGTAGGCAAGCACAGAGGTTCTCCTGGACAGCAACTCGGGCGTCAGGGAGTTCGGTGTGCGTGCAGGCGAGGTTGGCCATGGCGAAGGCGGCGACGGGGGTTCTCGGGCGGCTACTGTAGCGAGCAGAGTGAGGTGAGGAGGAGAGATGTGAGTGGGGGCTAGGGTTTGGGGCGTCGAGGACGACAAGTAGGCGCCGGGGGAAGGCCGGATGGCCGGCGCGTGGTCCTGACGGGCATGGATGGCCGCCACGATCCCCCCTGCTCCTGTAGCGAGGAGGGGGTGAGTTAGCTAGGCTGGGCCTTTGCCCAGCTGGGCCACGGTTGGCCCAGTGGGAGGTGGGGGTTCTGTTTTTCTTTTCTTTTACTTTATTTCTTTGTTTAGCCTTTTCCTTTTTCTTATTTTTCTTTTCTGTTTTAATTTCATTTCCCAAATTGTTTTAGTTTTTTAAAACATTCAAATAGCACCTAAAATAATATCATTAATTATACCATTGCCACAATAACTTTGGCACCTAGCTAAAATAGTTTAGTATTTTATAAAATATAATAGGAGTATAATTAATTGTTTTTGCTGTTGTTTTAATCAATTTAGGGTATTTAATTATTTTATAAAGATGTTGTTTCTCCGCCAATATTATCCATGATTTATTTGTCACATTAAGAACATTTTAGTTTTGACTTTTGAAAACTTTAATTGTTTGACTTGATTTTGAATTTGAAATTTGAATCGGTTTTGAACTAACCCAAGATTAACTACAGTGATAGAGGTGACGTGGCATCATTAGCAGGGAATTACTGTAGTCTAATTATTCGGGCGTCACAATTCTCCTCCATTACAAGAAATCTCGTCCCGAGATTTAAGAGGGGAGTAAGGGGGAAGGTTCTGGTTACGATATTCTAACGGATCTTCTGAAAGAAGTTAATCCCTTTTGTTGATGTCTTCAATTCTTTATTCCAATGCATCATGATGAAGTTGTCGTCCTTTCTTCAAGAACTCCATCATACTTATAAAAGGATAAGGGGGTATTACGGAAGAACGGACCGCTGCAATGTTTGCTTATCTAGTAGATAACATCAGGGAAGGTGGCGGAAGGTAAATCTCGAATTGAAACTTAAGACATTATCGAGAGCAAAGCGAGGAGGTATTATGGGAAGTTTCGAGCGGGCAGGCAATCGTTCGATGCCTGAAACATGGCGTGAAAGGGGTTCAAAGCAACGGGAATAAGTGTTGTGTCTGATACCAAAATAGATTACTAGGAAGATGACCCATGAATTACATATGAAATCAAGTGCGAGGAATAACTTTGGCAACATGGGTGTACAGGAGAGTCAGGTTTCGATCCTATGGAACTGTGGGTTATGGGCCCACCATGTGGGTTAAAAGTAGGAGGAGCGATGACATCTTGCATGGTCATGATAGCAAGGCATGTCAGAGGGTAGCCTGTCAGTTATGTCGGCAACATAATCGGTACCAAGGGCGAGGGATGAAGAGAACCATTTTCCTGCTCGTTGAACGAGGCGGACCAATAGGCAAAGTTCTCATCCATCGGTGGCTACCGGAAAGTCATCAACAATAATAACAGGGTCTTACCGACACGATTGTACACCTAGGTGTTTACATAAGAAGAAGAATATTACTGCTTAGATCATATAGAACACCAGAAAGGTTAAACAAAACAATGGAAAGGAAAATATGATTATCAGATTAAACAGAACAATGGAAAGGAAAATGTGTTTAAACACATATTTCAGAGGTATGTCCTTCCCAGGGACAAGCAGAGCATGATATCCATGAGAGGATATAAAGTATAAAACCATTTAGGTAAGGGGAGAGGAATTTTATGACATTACCCAAACAACGGTGTTTGGATAATTGATAAAGAAAATTTTAGCATTGGGCTTCAAATGTTCTTATCCAAAATCGGAGTACCACAGACATGCTTCGAGATAGCATCGACATGGTCTTCAAGCAAAGGTCGGACTTTGGATATACAAAGGATCCATCAGGAACAACTTATAGAATAAGTCTTACAATTTCCTCATGGAAGAATGGCGAACCTTGCTAAAAAGGAAACTATATAGGTCCTCCGGGCAGGTGTGCTAGGCATGACATCACCTTGTTATAACTCTTGGGAATATGTTCCAACCATCATATCTGACCAAGATTCAGATCTGATTGGTGTTAGAATATCTCAGACTCGGGATGCCTAAGAAGAAAAAGGTGCAACACCAATTGACGAGATGACATTGTAAGATTCTCGGGAAATGAACTATGGAAGAAAGTTCCGAATCATGCGTTCATTATTAAACCAAGGAGATGATGAGGAGGTGGCTAATGATCTCAGCGACAATTCATTGGGATTTCCAAAAGACGGATTCCCACCAGTATTCGAACAAGGAGATAACATTTGTCAGATCAAATGATATAATGAGGTATGCTCGAGGAAAACATACACGGTTAATCATTGATTGTAAGGTGCACCCGAAATATGGGCTTAGGTAGCATGATCAATGTTAGAATGGTGATTCGATAACCAATGGTCTAAGAATGAAATATCGACCATTAACTTCAAAGCAATAGGGTTGCTAGAAGTTTTGAAGTCGCACATCATAGTTCAATTGTCGGTTTTCCGGTTAGAAACAACACGGGGACCAAGGAATGAACGGATATGGCAAGAAGTATCACCTGTATCAAGATCTCTTAAGAGGTGGTGAAATTCTCATGACTTTCTTGACATAAAAGCTGGTAATACTTCCAAGGTAAAGAAGAACAACTGCTGGGTAGCAAGGATCTCAAGGTATAACACAAAACACGAACAAGTTTGTGTTGAACGGAAGGCAATAATGTTGTCGATGATAACCCAAATCATCGAGGGCAAAGGGTGGTATTTCTCATCAAGAATTCGATAGATATCTTGGAAGACCTTAGAATGTTGATGATGATCACGACACATTTGTCGAGAGGTTTCAAGAAGATGTAACCGATCGGCGATGACATCAAGTCAACGGAATGATGAAGCAAAAAGTTATTGGAACCATGGGTATGACACAAACTTGAAATCAAGCATGCTGTTCAAGGACAAACGATATGACGAGGAAGATCGATTATAAGATTAGCTCATCATCGAAAATTGTGCTCCGAAAAGAAGGACTAGGTAGCACAGTTAAAATTTAGCACGATAAGGATATAGCCAATCAGGATAGGAATGACTTGAAGGATTATTAAACACATAAGCAACGAAAATTACTTAGAGTTATCGTATGGGAGCTCGGAATCGATTCACTTATCGATGTTCTCGGTTGACGACAACCCAGAACCCGTGGAGTCACTATGATAGGGAAGGTACTACTTCATCAGAAATTCATAAGATATATCCTCGAGATACCATGGGGGTAAAACAAGAAGGCAGATCAAAATAGAGGTTGGGCAGGCGTATTGATCTGTAGAAGGCAAGTACTCTAACTTGTCCGAGAAATGGAATCAAGAAGAAAATATGGTCGGAACCACGGTTGCAAAAGACCAATTCCCATATATAAGATGAACTTATACCAAATAGGGTTTAAGAGAAGCATCCATGATAAGATCAGCATCGTGTCCATGGGCATGAACGCAAGGTTCAAGGTCGACTCCCACTTCTTTAATGCATAACCTTTCATTCACTTCTCGCCTTCAACGAAGTTGTGGTGTTGAAATTTTATCTGACATAACACTAGTAGATTATGACCCGTAGTAGTTTCCGGGTTCACACAGATTAGAAAAGGCATATGTCCAATCCATAGGGGCATCTTAGAAACATATATCACAAGTCTCAAGAGTAAATATCACCAGCTCAAAAGTAGAGCATGGTTAACAAAGCAGAGGATACAATTTACCAAAGGCATTATATACCCATGGAAAGCCTCACAAGGTTATTGAATATGAAGGACACTGTCGGATAATAATCCAACAAGGATCTGGTGGTCCACAAGGGATCTGATGTGAGTATCGGCACTCAACCAGAAGAAGAAGAATGCAAGGAGATCCGAAGATAAAAGCAATTGACTAATTGAAAGCTCAATTGCAAAGGAATTATGAATTCCAAGTCAAGGGATCAGAAGCAACGCTCTGATTAAGAATGGATAAGTTGAATAGACTTAGGGGTACCTTCGATGACAATTTGATTGGTCGAGGACCAACTCATGTTTAAAATGACGTCTGAGCCAGAAGGATGAATTCTAGGATCCGATTGAGGATTGTGAGCATTCGCAATATATTGGATCGGCGGACTCAAAATGACAATGGCAAAGGATGTCAATAAGATTACCAGACTTATGAGATTATTCATAATGCAAGCAAGCAAGAATTTCAAGAGCAATAGGCTGTTTAGGATTTTCAGAAGATCGAAGGGTATTTTGGAGACTTGTGTGAAATATGTGAACCAACTGGGATGAGCGGATACTCGGTAAGAGCGAGGACTTATCCGTAGGGGTATTCAGGTGGCAAAGAACTGCAAGGCAGTAGGCACAAAGTATTCTCGGAACAATAGAGAGAATTTCAGTGTATCTTGTAATAACAAGATCAACTGGGGAGGAACGTATGAACGACAAATGTAGGTAGTTATCCATAAGGATACATCGGTGGTAGGGAATTGTAAAAGCGATGGTACATAGTCTCAAGAGAAACATCGTAGGGTGTCTTCGGAATCTTCTGGTGAAACAAGCGATCGTTCGGACCGAGGGGCTCTCTGGGAGAAAGTATTTACGAGAACCTAGAGTTGGAGTTAGTAAAATTGTTTAAACCGGGTAGAAGAGAGTTCAGAGTCCCGGAGTAAAGATCGAGGAGTAAAAGATCCTAATACCACCCATGGCGACATGGGCCCATGGGCCGCATAGCCATGTTAGTAAAACAGTTTTCATCGACTAGACTCGACTTCGGCCAAGGAGTGTGGAAGGGGGATTCCTACAGGCAGTCGTCTCTGATACCAACTTGTGACGCCCTCGATTCAATCATACACTAATCATGCACGCAAACGTGTACAATCAAGATCAGGGACTCACGGGAAGATATCACAACACAACTCTAAAACATAAATAAGTCATACAAGCATCATAATACAAGCCAGGGGCCTCGAGGGCTCAAATACAAGTGCTCGATCATAGATGAGTCAGCGGAAGCAACAATATCTGAGTACAGACATAAGTTAAACAAGTTGCCATAAGATGGCTAGCACAAACTGGGATACAGATCGAAAGAGCCGCAGGCCTCCTGCCTGGGATCCTCCTAAACTACTCCTGGTCGTTGGCAGCGGCCTGCACGTAGTAGTAGGCACCTCCAGTGTAGTAGGAGTCATCATCGACGGTGGCGTCTGGCTCCTGGGCTCCAGCATCTGGTTGCGACAACCAGGTAGAATGGAAAGGGGGAAAAGAGGGAGAAAAGCAACCGTGAGTACTCATCCAAAGTACTCGCAAGCAAGGATCTACACTACATATGCATGGGTATCTGTGTAAAGGGCCAATATCGGTGGACTGTATTGCAGAATGCCAGAATAAGAGGGGGATAACTAGTCCTGTCGAAGACTACGCTTTTGGGAGCCTCCATCTTGCAACATGTAGAAGAGAGTAGATGGTAAGTTCACCAAGTATCATCGCATAGCATAATCCTACCCGCCGATCCTCTCCTTGTCGCCCTGTGTGAGAGCAATCACCGGGTTATATCTGGCACTTGGAAGGGTGTGTTTTATTAAGTATCCGGTTCTAGTTGTCATAAGGTCAAGGTACAACTCCGGGTCGCCTGTTGCCGTGGACACGACTATTCGAATAGATCAACTTCCCTGCAGGGGTGCACCACATTACTCGACACGCTTGACCCCCTTTGGCCGGACACACTTTTCCGGGTCATGCCCAGCCTCGGAAGATCAACACGTCGCAGCCCTACCTAGGCACAATAGAGAGGTCAACACGTCGGTCTAAATCCTATGGCGCAGGGGTCTGGGCCCATCACCCATTGCACACCTGCATGTTGCGAGGGCGGCCGGAAGCAGACCTAGCCCCCTTAATACAAGAGCAGGCTTACGGTCCAATCCGGCGTGCGCCGCTCAGTCGCTGACATCATGAAGGCTTCGGCTGATACCACGAGCCGGTTGCCCATATCTTGTCCCACGTGGCTGTTAGTGCGTATAAGGTCAACGACCCAACTCAGATCAAATACCAAGATCTTGTTAAGCGTGTTATTTTGAAGTAACCGTGGACGCCAACCAGGGCCAGGCCCACCTCTCTCCTAGGTGGTCTCAACCTGCCATGTCGCTCTGCCACAAAGTAATAGTCGGGGGCTGTCAGGAACCCAGGCCCACCTCTACCGGGATGGAGCCACCTGCCCCTTCAGCCCCCATCTCCGAACAGTATCATAAGTAATGTAACAGTATAAAGTATATAGCATATGCCCATGATCACCTCCTGAAGTGATCACGGCCCAGTAGTATAGCATGGCAGACGGACAAGAGTGTATGGCCACTGATGGAACACTAGCATCCTATACTAAGCATTTAGGATCGCAGGTAAGGGTAACAACTGTAGCAACAATGACAGGCTATGCAGCAGAATAGGATTAACCGAAAGCAGTAACATGCTACACTACTCTAATGCAAGCAGTAGAGAGAAGGAATAGGCGATATCTGGTGATCAAAGGGGGGGGGGCTTGCCTGGTTGCTCTGGCAAGGAGGGGTCGTCAACACCGTAGTCGTACTGGGTAGCAGCGGCGTCGGTCTCGATGTCTAACAAGAGAAGAGGGGGAAGAAACAATAATTATAATGCAAACATATGCATGACGAAGCACGACATGACAATAAGCGGTGCTAGGTGTGCCCTAACGCAGTAGGAGGTGATACAGGCGAAGGGGGGGAAACATCCGGGAAAAGTATCCCCGGTGTTTCGCGTTTTCGGACACATGAACCGGAGGGGGAAAGTTGCGTGTTTGCTATGCTAGGGATGCGTGGCGGACGAATGGGCTGCGTATTCGGATTCGTCTCGTCGTTCTGAGCAACTTTCATGTATAAAGTATTTTCATCCGAGTTACGGATTATTTTATATGATTTTCCAAAGTTTTAAATGATTTTCAAAATTTCTGGATTTACTTGTAATTCGAAAATAAATGGGAAAAATTCTAGGTGTACCCGGTGTTGTGCACCCAACAGCGCACTAAAGGCTGACATGTGGGCACAGTCAACTGCCCAGTCAGCAGTTGACTGGGTCAACGTTGACCGGTCAATGGATGAATAGTGATGGTGGGGCCTAGGTGTCATGTAGAGTAGCAAAAATGATTTTGGTTAGTTATTATAATCTCTAGGGGACCCACATGTCATCTATACTGTGATGCCCCGAGACCGACGCTCCAGACGCCTTCCATGTATTTCGAGTTTCGTCGTGTGTATTTTATTTGTGTGTTGCATTTCATCATGGCATCATACGCATTGCATCCGCATGTTTTCATAAAACTTGCATCCGTTCGTAGTTGTCGGTCCTCTCTGTTCTCGTCGTTGACCGTTCCGAGACCAACCAGGTTTTTGTTTCCCTTTTTGTCCGACCCTTTGACCATCCCTGCTCAGTTCTCACACCCCCTTGCGCACGTCCGAAACTGCCCCGGACCCGACCCGCTTTGTCGTCACCGTTGGATTCGGATCATCCCCTAACATCTATAAAACATCCCCGTTTTCTTATTTGGACCCCCTACCTATTTATTCTCGACCGCCCGATTACGATCGGAGGGTCCAACCTCAATCCTATTTCCCCATATATAGTCCACCCACTTACTAAATCAGATCAAACCATAGCCTAACCCTATTCCCCTCCTCGCGCCGCCACCCAGTCCCTTCTTCCTCGGGATCCCCTCCTGATCCAGCCCACCAACCGCAGCCTCCGACCACCTCGCTTGTTCTCCGTGCCGCTCCATTCCCAGCCTCCCACGCGCAGCCACACACCCGACCTCGAGCTCTTCCGCTCCGAGCCGGCGCTCGATCCAGGTTGGATCGAGGCCACGGCCTCGCTCGCCTCTGCCTCCTGCGCCCAAGAACCCGATCGGGAGATGCCCGGCGCTCCACCCAAGAAGCAACAGCGCCCGAGCGCTCCTCCTCCTCGTGACCCGCAGCTCCGGTGAACCTCGCCGCCGGTGTCCACCTCCCGTAGGCCTATACTGTCTCCTTCCTCTCTGCACCCCTTCTCTTCCTTCCCTTTTCTCTAAGCGCCATCGCTTCCTCGTGTTTTTCTTTGCTCAGGAGCTCCAACCCCGGCCATGGACACTCGTGCTTCCCCGTCGACCCTACCGACTTGAACCCCACCGAAACAGGTGCCTCGTCGTCCGTGCCGATGACCAAGCCACCGCCCCGTTCTCGCTGTCCGCTGCCCGCGCCTCCACGCGCCTGGGCCGCCTCCTCTTCGCCCGTTGACCGAGACCCAGCTCTCCCCTGCCTCGCCCACGGGCCTCCTCCTCGTTCGGCCCAGCCAGATCTGGCCGCTAGGTGAGCAACCCAATTCCAGCACCCCAGCCCCTTCTCTCGGTTGGGCCAGCAGTTTCGGCCCGACTCATGTTTTTTTCTTCTGCGGAGCGATTTACTAATTATTCCAGAAACTGCATATTTATAGATTACCCCTCCATGTTCATGCATATAATAACTAATAAACTGTGCATTGGATTAAAATGAATTATATATGTAAAGTGCTTAGAATTTCATCTAGTTTCATATTATGCAACTTTCATCCATGTTTAAAATGTTTAAACTTGTTGTTTGTTTAATTTTGCATAAATGCCATGTTAAAATGATTTATTTCATAACTAAATAACCGTAGCTCCGAATTTAATAAACTTTATATGCAAATGGGGTGGAAAAATGCATAGTTTAACATGGTGCCATTACTTTGCATGTTTAACAACTTTAAAATATGGTTTAGGGCAGAACAATACCATTTCTAAAATATGCACATGAGGATTTTCCGGAGTTGTTGTTTGTTGTTCCGGCCTCATTTAAACTTGCCTAAATAGTTAGTGTACTTATGCTTCACCTCTTGCCATGTTAATCAACATTTAATATTGTTGGGTACATAAACGAGAGCGAACTAAATAACTTGAGTGTGGTGTTTTGTCAATATGCAACTCGTTGCATATTGAGCTCCAGTTAATTTGTAGTGTTGTTTGTTGCACTTTGCCATGCCATGCTCATTAAACCGGACATGCATCATACTTGATTGTGCATCATGCCATGTTGATGTGTGTAACATCCCAAATTTTCAATTTGGAATGTTATACATTAGATCATCATTGCATATCATATTTTGCATTTTAGCTAGATCCTAGAAATTCTACGCAACTCAAGGACCCACAGAGAGAGTTGGGGATTTCGTTATTTTCATATTTGAGTTTTCTCGAATTTTGAAAATAGGATTATTTGATTTTATTTATTTTATCATCAATTATTCCAATTTTAAAAATAAGAGAGAGGGAATAAAATGACTTTCCCAAAATAAAAGAATATTGAGGATTTAATAAAAAAATCAAATAAGATTTTGTTTTGGAGTTTTTGCTATTTTATTTGAATTTAGGAAAAATACGCGTTTTTCAAAATTACATTTAGGCCCCAAATAAATGTTCATCTTGTCTGGCTTGATTTTAGAAGTCGGGAAAAATTTATTTCGGGATTTTTGGAGTCCGTTTAGTATTTCTTTTAATTGTTTCTCTGCGCGACATTATTTAAAAAAACGCGAACCGACTTTGGGCCGTGTTCGGCCAGGACTCCGCCTGGCCGGGCCTTTATAAGGCGCCGCCCCGAGCCCGTCAGCCCACCCGAGCCCCGCGCCAACCCTAACCCTAACCGCCGCCGACCCGCCGGACGCCGCCGCCCCGTCCCGCCGGACCCCGCCGCTGCCCCACCCGCCGGACCCCGCCGCCAGCGGTTTTCCTTGAGAAAACTGTACGGTTTTTCCACCGGTTTTTCGTTCGGTTTTGTTAAAAAAACCTAGATCTGTTTTTTTCGGTTTCGTTTATTTAGCGGACGTTCGTCCGTACGTTCGTTTTAACGAACGGTTATTGTTTTTTTCGCAGACAGCGAACGTTCGTTCGTTAGCCTGTTCGTCTGTTTTTCTTTTTCTCGGATTTTCCGCGATTATTTCTGATCACGATTTCCGATCTGTTTTTCGTTCTAGTATAACTTTTCGCTCGTTTATCAGAATCAGGCGATTCAAGCACCTAGAGTTTCGTCTCGAAACCCTCTTTCTGTTTAACCAACTCAAACAAGTTTTTGCTACTGTAAAATTTGACTTAGGTCCAGATTAGTAAACGAAGCTTGTTTCTTTCGCCGTTTGACTTTCGTTGCTTCGTTTGATTTGATTCTTTTTGCAAACTGGAGTTCTTAAGTTGAACTTTCTGGTTAGATCTCTTATTTGAGTTTTACCTGTGCATTAGACGAGTACCTATTGTATGCTTGTTTGTTTGCGATAGAGTACCCGGAGTGCGCCGCTTGCTACTTCGAATCCCTAGGTTTCACGGATCATCAGCAAGGCAAGTAACACTTTGATCATACCTCTTTTCATACCCAGTTTTATTGCATTAGATCAATCCTCAAACAATTGCATGATTAGGATCTGATTAAATTGTGGGTTGGGAAGTAGCTGATGAGGTAGAACCTATTGCTCTGTTTATTACCAAACCCTTGGGAGTTACTTCTACGTTGCTTATATTGCTATGCTATGCTAGTAGACGTAGATTGGGTGAGTGTATCCATGACAGATGTGAGATTGTTAATTAAAGGTTCAATTTAAGGTGGCTACTTAAACACACATCTGGGTGGATTGAGGCACCTGGGTATTCCAGCGATTGCCTGTTTTTTTTATGGACCGCCACCCAGGCTCAAAGGGATCATGAGATTATTCATGCTAGAAACTTCCGTGTGCAGCCACAAGCTATCATGGGCTCTAGCATAGTTGATTAAGTTGTGTGAACTCTTACAGTGGTAGACTAGCATATGTAGGGGTTGTAGGTGGTACTGTCTACCCGATCGTAAGGTGCAAATGCTTATGAAAGACTATGTCTCGGTCATCCGTTTCTCAAACATCATGTAGTGCGAGAATCCCAACGGAGGAGATCGAGTCTTGTGGGGAAAAGTGTGCAAACCTCTGCAGAGTGTATAAACTAATCATGGTTAGCCGTGTCCCCGGTTATGGACAACTTGAGTATCTAGTACTTGGATTATCATGTGAATCTCATCATGTTACTTTAATTAATTTTGTTGGGATTAATGTTGAAACTTAATTGGGATTGAGATGGTGTCACCCATTCTCAATGTTTAACAACCACCAAGATAGTAAATAAAATTTATTCCTTTGCAGTAGGGAAAAATTGGCTTTTCGCAAAACTGTAACCATAGAGCATTCCACCAGCCAAATATGCATGTAGTATAGCATTATTTTGTTCATTACTCTCTATGTGTTACCTTGCCAGCATATTCCATGTGCTGACCCGTTTTCGGGCTGCAATGTTTCATGTTGCAGACTTTTCAGATGACGAGTAAGGTGCCTTAGGTCGTGGTTCTATACTCAGTGATGCCGTTGGAGTTGATGGACTCGCTTATCTTCCAAGTCTTCCGCTGTTATCGTTTTTAGATGGCCTTAAGCCATATTTATTGTATTAAGTTCTCTTTTGAGACATTCGATGTAATAAGTGTGTGATTGCTACTCTGTTATAAATCCTTCGAGTACTGTGCGTGTCAGCATTACTGATCCAGGGATGACACTGATGCACAGAGACTTGACCGTCTGAGGTCTGGTCGCTACAAGATGGTATCAGAGCACACGCTGACTGTAGGACACGACCACTAAGCTTAAACCCTAGATCACTATTCTCTTCTCATTTCTGACTCCTCTCCATTTTCCACTCTTTTAGGATGGCTGATGCCAGGAACAAGTTCATGCAACCGGATGAAGATACACCCTTTGGACGCCACTTGAAGGAAGTCACTAGATACCTGAACATCGGAATACCTAGCTTCACCGGAACCTACAACGCCACACTACCAGAAGAGGAGTGTTGGATGATTCAAGTTCAAGTTCCAGGAAGGACGTTCATGCCCGTCACCGAGCCCATAGAGTTTTCCTTTGATGCACCAACCTGGAGTCTAGGAAAGAGCATGGCAGCCCACATCACCATGGGACGCATTGGAGAAGTTTACCACAAGGAGCTTAAGGATACCATTTACCAGATTTGTGGGCGCCGTGATGAGCAATGGGAGATGATCAGCACCAAGAAGGATAGATCAATTGCAGCTTTCATCCAGGAGCAAAACCAGCACATTCGTCGCCAGGAGAACCAAATGTGCACAAGCATGATAGATCTGAAGAAGGCATTGACCAAGATCATGGAGTTGGAGGAAGAACTCAAAGCTACACGCAAGGATTATATGGAGGAAATCGTCGCACTGGTGGAGAAGAATGACAACCTGGAAAAGAAGATCGGAGTATTCATGGGAGACCCAGCACCAGGAGGAGAAGACAATGATTGCGCTTGCCCGGATAACTACATCATCATCGACGACACCGACTCGGACCCCAGTGAAGATGACTTTGTTGATGAAGCTGGATCAGATATCATGGAGTCTTCGACCGATCAAAATTTCTAGTAGACCACCAAAATCAGTAGTAGTATTCCCCCATGTATATAGTATAGTCCGAGCACTTTGTGACGATAGTTAGATCGATTGTATGCCTTGTTTGAATTGATTTGAGTGATATTGATTGTGTTTGTCTCATGTGCATATGGGTAGTGTTTTCTCTCTAGACCTCATTCTATTCTAAATTCTCATCTTTTCTAAACCCATCAGATGCCTCCGAGACGCGACACCGGATTTGTTTTCCCACCGGAGATCACTCAGTTGATTCAGCAGCAGAATGTCTTGATGCAAGCACTAGTACAGAACCAAGGCAACAACAACAACAACAACCCACCACCACCACCTATTGACCATTTGACCCGTTTCTTGAGGCTAAATCCGCCGGTGTATTCCAGTAGCACCGAGCCGATTGTTGCAGATGATTGGCTCCGCAAGGTTGGAAGGGAGTTGACCACTGTAGGATGCACAGATGCGGAGAGAGTGCGTTTTGCCGCACACCAGCTTGATGGACCCGCAGCATCGTGGTGGGAGAATTACACAGCCACCCACCCTATTGACATTGTCACATGGGACCAGTTTCAGCAAGCTTTCCGTACTGCCCATGTTTCAGTAGGAGCTATGGCCATGAAGAAGCGTGAGTTTCACAACTTACGCCAAGGAGGACGCACCATAGGCCAGTATGTGGAGGACTTTAGTAAGTTAGCACGTTATGCCCCAGATGACGTTGCTACAGATGCAGCCAAGCAGGAGAAGTTTCTGGAAGGGCTGAATGATGAGCTGAGCATGCAGTTGATAGTAGCAACCTTCAACAACTACCAGGAGTTGGTAGATAGAGCTCTCATGATTGAAGGGAAGCAACAGCAGATTGAAAGCCGCAAGAGGAAGTATGGACAAGGGAAGTACAATTCTGGAGCTCATCAGAAGCCACGTTTTACCCCGAATTCGGGAGGACCTTTTCAGCATACCCATGGAGTAGGAGGTTCGCACAACCATAGTGGACCCAAGAATGGTAATGGGAATGGAGGAAGCAACAGACATAATCGTACCAACCCATCGACCCCAGGTAAGAGAGATCTGAGCCAAGTCACTTGCTACAAGTGCCAGAAGACTGGACATTATGCTAATGAGTGTCCTGAAGCTAAGAATGGAAATGGCAATGGAAACTCTGGGAAGAAGCCCAACCCTTTCAACAAAGGACATGTGAACCACGTTAGCGTGGAGGAGGTTGAAGCCCAACCAGATGCAGTAATAGGTAAGTTTTTGGTTAAGTCATTTACTGCACTCGTTCTTTTTGATACTGGTGCATCGCATTCATACATATCAAGGGGATTTGTGGATAAGTATAAATTGCCAACCCAAGCCCTTAGGTCACCCATGTTAGTAACCTCGCCAGGAGCAGAGTATATGGCTAGTCTATGGTGTGATCGGTTACCATTAAGGATTGGTAACTACGTGTTTCCCTCGGACCTAATAGTATTGGAATCACAAGGACTGGATGTGATATTAGGCATGGATTGGTTATCGAAGTATGAAGGGAACATTGAATGCGCTAGTAAGTCGATTTTTCTTACCACCCCAGAAGGAAGAAGGATCAAGTATGTATCCCGGCATGTGCCGAAGAGGACTCAGGTGAATTCCTTATCAGGAGTTGTACAGGAGGAAGTACCAGTGGTGAAGGATTTCCCTGACGTATTTCCAGAGGAGTTGCCAGGCATGCCACCGGATAGAGACATTGAGTTTTTGATTGAGCTTTTTCCAAGCACAGGGCCAATATCTAAGAGACCGTACAGGATGCCCGCAAAAGATTTGGAGGAGATTAAGAAGCAGATTAAGGAGTTGCTGGATAAAGGCTATATTCGCCCAAGTTCTTCACCTTGGGGATCGCCAGTGCTTCTAGTGGAGAAGAAGGATGGATCGTTAAGGATGGTTGTTGATTATCGAGGATTGAATGAAGTGACCATCAAAAACAAGTACCCACTGCCGATGATCAACGATTTGTTTGACCGCTTACATGGAGCTAAGGTATTTTCCAAGATCGATCTACGGTCAGGATACCATCAGTTGAAGATCCGAGAGCAGGATATACCTATGACAGCTTTTACCACCAGGTATGGGCTATACGAGTATACCGTTATGTCATTTGGTCTGACTAACGCACCTGCCTATTTTCATGAACCTGATGAACAAGGTGTTTATGGAGTTTTTGGATAAGTTCGTCGTGGTGTTCATTGATGATATTTTGGTCTACTCCAAGAATGAAGAGGAGCATAAGGAACATTTGTGTTTGGTACTTGAGAAGCTCAGAGAACATCAGTTATACGCCAAGTTCAGCAAATGTGAGTTTTGGTTGAAGGAAGTTGGATTCCTCGGACATGTTATATCCGGAGAAGGAATAGCAGTAGACCCCACCAAAGTTGACACTGTGACAAACTGGGAATCACCCACATCAGTTAGAGAGATCCGGAGTTTTCTTGGACTTGCAGGATACTACCGGAGATTCATTGAGAATTTCTCGAGGATTGCTAAGCCCATGACGGAGCTGTTGAAGAAGGACACCAAGTTCAACTGGACTGAGGAATGTGAAGCTAGTTTCCAAGAGTTGAAGAAACGTTTGGTTACATCACCAGTGTTGATTCTGCCAGATCAGCGCAAGGATTATGAAGTATACTACGACGCTTCTCGTCGAGGACTTGGAGCAGTGCTTATGCAGGAAGGAAGAGTTGTTTCATATGCTTCACGACAGCTTAAACCCCATGAGATGAATTACGCTACGCATGATTTGGAGTTAGCAGCCGTAGTACATGCGTTGAAGACATGGAGACATTTTCTCATCGGAAACCACTGTGAGGTGTACACGGATCACAAGAGTTTGAAATACATCTTCACGCAGAAGGAGTTGAATCTCAGGCAAAGGAGAGGGTTGGAGCTCATAAAGGATTATGATATGAGATTGCATTATCACCCCGGAAAGGCTAACGTAGTAGCAGATGCGTTGAGCCGCAAGAGCCATGTCAACACACTCATGACCGGAGAGTTACCGAAGGAATTAGCCGAGGATCTTCGCGAGCTATGTTTGGAAATAGTTCCGAGAGGCTATGTTGCAGCATTGGAGATACAGTCTACTTTGATGGATAAGATCAGAGAAGCTCAGAAGACAGACAAGGAGATTGCCGGAATAAAGGAAATGATGAGCAAAGGAAAAGCCAAGGGATTTCGTGAGGACGAGCATGATACCTTATGGTTTGAGGACTGCGTTTATCTGCCTAATGACCCGGAGATCAGGAAGTTGATTCTGCAGGAGGCTCATGACTCGCCGTATTCGATTCACCCAGGAAATACCAAGATGTATTTGGATTTGAAGGATACTTTCTGGTGGACCGGAATGAAGAAGGATATTGCGGAGTATGTAGCAGTTTGTGATGTATGTCAGAGAGTGAAGGCCGAGCATCAGAAGCCACCAGGATTGCTACAGCCATTGCCGATACCCGAATGGAAGTGGGATAAGCTAGGCATGGGTTTTATCACGGGATTGCCCAAGACTTGTTCAGGCTATGACTCAATATGGGTTGTAGTCGATCGTTTGACGAAAGTAGCTCATTTCATCCCAGTGAAGACCACTTACACTAGTGCTAAGTTGGCAAAGATTTATATGACCAGAATCGTATGTCTGCATGGAGTTCCGAGGAGCATTGTATCAGATAGAGGAACCCAGTTTACCTCAAAGTTCTGACATTAGTTACATGAAACTTTGGGTACCAAGCTAGAATTCAGTACAACCTTTCATCCACAGACAGATGGACAGACCGAAAGAGTTAATCAGATTTTGGAGGACATGCTGAGAGCTTGTGCGCTAGATTATGGATCCAGTTGGGATGACAATTTGCCGTATGCAGAGTTTTCTTACAACAACAGTTATCAATCCAGTTTGAAGATGGCCCCTTTCGAAGCTTTGTACAGAAGGAGGTGTAGAACACCATTGTTATGGGACGAAGTTGGAGACCGCCAGTTGTTTGGACCAGACTTGATTAAAGAATCTGAACAGAAGGTGAAGTTGATTCGCGATAGGCTCAAGGTAGCCCAGTCCAGGCAGAAGAGCTATGCGGATTCAAAACGTAAGGAGACAGTTTATGAAGCCGGAGACCGAGTTTATCTTCGAGTATCTCCACTTCGAGGAGTTAAGCGCTTTGGAGTTAAGGGAAAGTTAGCGCCACGATTTGTAGGACTATACAAAGTTTTGGAGCGTATGGGAGAAGTTGCCTACAAGTTGGAATTACCCGAAGGATTGTCAGGAGTTCACGATGTGTTCCACGTTTCCCAGTTGAAGAAGTGCCACGCAGAGATGGCTGCGTTGGTTGCGAGGTTCTTATTTGTTTGTGTAGGTGCGTGGGACTCGAGCGTGGTCTCCTACTGGATTGATACCTTGGTTCTCAAAAACTGAGGGAAATACTTACACTACTTTACTGCATCACCCTTTCCTCTTCAAGGGAAAACTAACGCAGTGCTCAAGAGGTAGGAAGAAGGATTTCTGGCACCGTTGCCGAGGAGTCTACGCACAAGTCAAGACATACCAAGTACCCATCACAAACTCTTACCCCTCGCATTACATTATTTGCCATTTGCCTCTCGTTTTCCTCTCCCCCACTTCACCATTGCCGTTTTATTCGCCCTCTCTTTTCCGCTCACCTTTCTTTCGCCATGTCGGAATCAAAAAAGGTTGGGGGTTCTCTCCCGAGTTTTAGTACTTTGGACAATCCTTCTATTCTCTCTAAACTCATAAATAATGATGCTATGGAAAGACCTACCGGAGTTATCAATGAGAATCTTAATAATTTTGATGAAGACGATTCCGGAATTTTTCATTATTTACTCGATGAATCTTTGAAAGATGCTTGGGATAGACTATTAAGGATCCGGGACAGCTATGTGCCCCAATACCAAATTGAAATTTACTTAAAGAGCTTTTATGTTGCCCTACCTTCTTCGTTTAAGCATGTCTTAGATTCTATATTTGAAGAAGTTTATCTTGAAGGGGATGCCGTAGATACTTATAAAAAGATGAAAACCATATTTGGGCACCCCATGAATGAGAAGGTTGAATCTACATCTCTTTTGCTCTCCTACCAAAACGAATCTATCAAAGAGATGAAAGCTAGCTTAGATGCAAATTTCCGTAAAATGATTAATCTTTCTTCTACCATTAACAGCCATGTGCTTTATCAAAATAGAAAGATTAATTCCATAGATAATAAGTTTGCTCTTTTCTTCCCTAAAACCAAAGATGGCAATACCTAGATCTATCCTTGCTTTTATGCCTAGCTAGGGGCGTTAAACGATAGCGCTTGTTGGGAGGCAACCCAATTTTATTTTAGTGTTTTTTTTGCTTTTTGCTTCTGTTTAGGAATAAAAATTTGATCTAGCCTCTGGTTAGATTTTTTTTTATGTTTTAATTAGTGTTTGTGCCAATTTAAACCTATAGGATCTTCTTGGATGATAGTTATTTGATCTTGCTGAAAATTCCAGAAACTTTCTGTTCACGAAAACAATTGTTTAAAATCACCAGAACGTGATAAAATATTGATTTCAATTGCAGTAGATCAATAAAAGAATTGTCTAGGTCGTCCTATTTTGGTAGAACTTTTTGAGTTCCAGAAGTTTGCGTTAGTTACAGATTACTACAGATTGTTCTGTTTTTGACAGATTCTGTTTTTTGCGTGTTGTTTGCTTATTTTGATGAATCTATGGCTAGTAAAAGAGTTTATAAACCATAGAGAAGTTGGAATACAGTAGGTTTAACACCAATATAAATAAATAATGAGTTCAATACAGTACCTTGAAGTGGTGTTTTGTTTTCTTTCGCTAACGGAGCTCACGAGATTTTCTGTTGAGTTTTGTGTTGTGAAGTTTTCAAGTTTTGGGTAAAGATTTGATGGATTATGGAACAAGGAGTGGCAAGATCCTAAGCTTGGGGATGCCCATGGCACCCCAAGGTAATCTAAGGACACCAAAAAGCCAAAGCTTGGGATGCCCCGGAAGGCATCCCCTCTTTCGTCTTCGTCCATCGGTAACTTTACTTGGAGCTATATTTTTATTCACCACATGATATGTGTTTTGCTTGGAGCATCTTGTATGATTTGAGTCTTTGCTTTTTAGTTTACCACAATCATCCTTGCTGTACACACCTTTTGAGAGAGACACACATGATTCGGAATTTATTACAATACTCTATGTGCTTCACTTATATCTTTTGAGCTATATAGTTTTTCTCTAGTGCTTCACTTATATCTTTTAGAGCACGTTGGTTGATTTGTTTTATAGAAACTATTGTTCTCTCATGCTTCACTTATATTATTTTGAGAGTCCTACAAAACAGCATGGTAATTTGCTTTAATCATAAAAAATAGTCCTAATATAATAGGCATCCAAGATTAGTATTTTTTTTCTTATGAGTGTGTTGAATACTATGAGAAGTTTGATGCTTGATAATTGTTTTGAGATATGAAGATGGTGATATTAGAGTCATGCTAGTTGAGTGGTTATGAATTTAAGAAATACTTGTGTTAAAGTTTGTGATTCCTGTAGCATGCACGTATGGTGAACCGTTATGTGATGAAGTCGGAGCATGATTTATTTATTGATTGTCTTCCTTATGAGTGGCGGTCGGGGACGAGCGATGGTATTTTCCTACCAATCTATCCCCCTAGGAGCATGCGCGTAATACTTTGCTTTGATAACTTGTAGATTTTTGCAACAAGTATATGAGTTCTTTATGACTAATGTTGAGTCCATGGATTATACGCACTCTCATCCTTCCACCATTGCTAGCCTCTCTAATACCGCGCACTTTTCGCCGGTATCATACACCCACCATATACCTTCCTCAAAACAGCCACCATACCTACCTATCATGGCATTTCCATAGCCATTCCGAGATATATTGCCATGCAACTTACCACCGTTTCGTTTACTATGACACGCTTCATCATTGTCATAATTGCTTTGCGTGCTCATGTAGTTGACATCGTATTTGTGGCAAAGCCACCCTTCATGATTCTTTCATACATGTCACTCTTGATTCATTGCATATCCCGGTACACCACCGGAGGCATTCATATAGAGTCATATTTTGTTCTAAGTATTGAGTTGTAATTCTTGAATTGTAAGTAAATAAAAGTGTGATGATCATCATTATTAGAGCATTGTCCCAAGTGAGGAAAGGATGATGGAGACTATGATTCCCCCACAAGTCGGGATGAGACTCCGGACGAAAAAAAAGAAAGGCAAAAAAAAGAGAAGGCCCAAAAAAATGAGAGAAAAAGAGAGAAGGGACAATGCTACTATCCTTTTTCCACACGTGTGCTTCAAAGTAGCACCATGATCTTCATGATAGAGAGTCTCCTATGATATCACTTTCATATACTAGTGGGAATTTTTCATTATAGAACTTGGCTTGTATATTCCAATGATGGGCTTTCTCAAAATGCCCTAGGTCTTCATGAGCAAGCGAGTTGGATGCACACCCACTTAGTTTCTTTTGTTGAGCTTTCATATACTTATAGCTCTAGTGCATCCGTTGCATGGCAATCCCTACTCACTCGCATTGATATCTATTGATGGGCATCTCCATAGCCCATTGATACGCCTAGTTGATGTGAGACTATCTTCTCCTTTTTTGTCTTCTCCACAACCACCATTCTATTCCACATAATGTGCTATGTCCATGGCTCACGCTCATGTATAGCGTGAAGATTGAAAATTTTTGAGAACACCAAAAGTATGAAACAATTGCTTGGCTTGTCGTCGGGGTTGTGCATGATTTAAATATTTTATGTGGTGAAGATAGAGCATAGCCAGACTATATGATTTTGTAGGGATAACTTTCTTTGGCCATGTTATTTTGAGAAGACATAATTGCTTAGTTAGTATGCTTGAAGTATTATTATTTTTATGTCAATATTAAACTTTTGTCTTGAATCTTTCGGATCTGAATATTCATACCATAAATAAGAGAATTACATTGAAAATTATGCTAAGTAGAATTCCACATCAAAAATTCTGTTTTTATCATTTACCTACTCGAGGACGAGCAGGAATTAAGCTTGGGGATGCTTGATACGTCTCCAACGTATCTATAATTTTTGATTGTTCCATGCTATATTATATTCTGTTTTGGATGTTTGATGGGCTTTATTATACACTTTTATATTATTTTTGGGACTAACCTGTTAACCGGAGGCCCAGCCCCTGTTTTTTTTGCCTATTTCAGTGTTTCGAAGGAAAAGAATATCAAACGGAGTCCAAACGGAACGAAACCTTCGGGAATGTGATTTTCGGAACAAACGTGATCCAGAGGACTTGGAGTCTATGTAAAGCAATCAACGAGGAAGGCACGACGCAGGGGGGCGGCCTACCCCCTAGGCGCGCCCTCCACCCTCGTGGGCCCCTGGTTGCTCCACCGACGTACTTCTTCCTCCTATATATACCCATATACCCTGGAAACATCATATACGGAGCCAAAACCCTATTTCCACCGCCGCAACCTTCTGTACCCATGAGATCCCATCTTGGGGCCTTTTCCGGCGCTCCGCCAGAGGGGGCATTGATCACGGAGGGCTTCTACATCAACACCATAGCCTCTCCGATGATGTGTGAGTAGTTTACCTCAGACCTTCGGGTCCATAGTTATTAGCTAGATGGCTTCTTCTCTCTCTTTGGATCTCAATACAAAGTTCTCCTCGATCTTCTTGGAGGTCTATTCAATGTAATGTTCTTTTGCGGTGTGTTTGTCGAAATCTGATGAATTGTTGGTTTATGATCAAGATTATCTATGAACAATATTTGAATCTCCTCTGAATTCTTTTATGTATGATTGGTTATCTTTGCAAGTCTCTTCGAATTATCAGTTTGGTTTGGCCTACTAGATTGATCTTTCTTGCAATGGGAGAAGTGCTTAGCTTTGGGTTCAATCTTGCGGTGCTTGATCCCAGTGACAGAAAGGGAAACGACACGTATTGTATTGTTGCCATCGAGGATAAAAAGATGGGTTTTATACCATATTGCATGTGTTTATCCCTCTACATCATGTCATCTTACTTAAAGCATTACTCTGTTCTTATGAACTTAATACTCTAGATGCATGCTGGATAGCGGTCGATGTGTGGAGTAATAGTAGTAGATGCAGAATCGTTTCGGTCTACTTGTCACGGACATGATGCCTATATACATGATCATACCTAGATATTCTCATAACTATGCTCAATTCTATCAATTGCTCGACAGTAATTCGTTTACCCATCGTAAACTTATGCTATCTTGAGAGAAGCCACTAGTGAAACTTATGCCCCCCGGGTCTATTTTCCATCATATTAATCTCCCGACAACAAGCTATTTCTGGCGCCGTTTATTTTACTTTGCATCTTTATTTCTCTTTATCATAAAAATAACAAAAATATTATCTTATCATCTCTATCAGATCTCACTCTCGTAAGTGACCGTAAAGGGATTTACAACCCCTTTATCGCGTTGGTTGCAAGGTTCTTATTTGTTTGTGTAGGTACGTGGGACTCGAGTGTGGTCTCCTACTGGATTGATACCTTGGTTCTCAAAAACCGAGGGAAATACTTACGCTACTTTACTGCATCATCCTTTCCTCTTCAAGGGAAAACCAACGCAGTGCTCAAGAGGTAGCAGGGGGTCCTTCCCACATGACCCAGAAATCATCGGGGATAGGCCCTCCTAGGACACAGGCTGGGGCAAAATGAGCTCGTGCGCGATCGTGCGAGGCGTCAAAACCCAATCATTTCTGTTCGTATGTACATCCCACATGGTGAATCCCAGAAAAACATTTCCGTTCGTATGTATATCACACACAGTCAATCCAAGGAATACGTTTCCGTTCTTATGTACATCCCACACAGTCAATCCAGGGAAAATGTTTCCGTTTGTATGTATATCACACACAGTCAATGTCGGTGTGGCACGACACCTATGGGATCACAAGAATCCCTACTACGGTTGCCGGGGCGCTGGGTTGCGAGAAGAGCAGGGCTAGTAGACAGCACAAGGGTCGTTTACCCAGGTTCGGGCCGCGAGGATGCGTAAAACCCTAGTCCTGCTTTGGTGGGTGTATTTCAGAGAGTTCTTGAGCTCTCCAACTAGCTGTGGTCAGTGCGTGGTTCAAAAGAGCCGAATCCCCCTCCAGTATGCCATGGGCCTCCTTTTATAGTCGAAAGGGGCTGCCACAGTGGCACTCAGGAGGTGGAAAGGCGTACAGTGCCCTAAGCTTATCGCTCGTATTACAGGACAAGACGCATTTAATGCGTAGCTTAGGTGTCCCCCTGCTTTATCGTGGACAGGGGCGAGGCCCGTCCCGTCCATCGCTGCTCCTCCTTGTTTCGACGCGCGCCTTGGCCAGCGATGCGTGCGGCACCATGTAGGCAGGCAGGCAGCTGAGGTGGCGCGGTGGTGGAGCCTTCACGAAGATCTGCATGCTGCCACACAGGCGCTCGATGAGTTGGCCTGGGAGCTGCATGTTGCCACGCAGGTTCCCGCCCAGCTGGTTGGGCTGGCAGCTGCATGTGAACGGTGGTGGAAGCTTGGTTGGCGTGGGCCTAGCGGTGACCCTGCTGGTGTCCTTGGTGAGGGCCTTGCCGGGTGGCCCGACAAGGGTCTTGCCATGTGGCTCGGCAAGGGTCTTGCCATGGCGCACTGTCGTCCCCGGCAAGGGCCTTGCCGAGGGTCTGGTGGCCTTCCTCGGCAAGGATCTTGCCGAGGATCGTCGTCTTCTAATCCTCATCAGATCTTGAATATGTCTTCACAAAGATCTGCATGCCACCACAGAGGTGCCTTCCCGAGCCCTGGCCCCACGTGGATGATGGCGTTGGGGACCGTGGGCCCAAGGGTGGCTCGCTCTGTTGGTGTGGGGCGGGTTGCCCCGGCAAGGGTCTTGCCGGGGGAACCTGCTTCGTCCCTCTACTCTTTGTGGTCTTGGCCTTGGCGTTGCTCTTATTATCTTGGGCTTTGGTCTTACCTTGGCTCACCTCCCCTGTTCTGCTTGGCGTGACCGTAGGCGCGGCTCTGACTGCCCGTGCACAGGTATAGGGGTACAAAAACGCACCCCTCTTTTTGTGCACTGACAGGAGCCCCCGGGCCTGGGCCACACATAAGCGCGCCATGTTGTTGGGCCAGGCGCAAAACGGTGCGCGGGCAGGCGGGGCGGTTTTTACCGTGGTAAGACTTTTTGCGCGCTTCGCTTCCCACGACCTGCGCGCGGCGCGGCGTGGTGTGGAGGGGTGTGCGTGACGTGGTCGGCATGCGTGGGGCGGTTTCCGCACGCATGCATCACATCGCAGTAAAGAGGCGGCTCACGCCTTCCCCGTAAGAAGAGGGAGGCGTGGCTCATTTACTAAATGGGGCCGGGCCGCGGTCTTCTAGGCGTCCACACCCCCCGATCACGGGGTGGGGAGAGGTCGCTTCACCCGTCCCTCGGTTCTGCACGTTCGCCACACGTCCTTCATGCGTCTGGGGTGGCAGGCGGTGGAGGTGGGAAACCGGGCCGTCGCTGGTTGGGGCAGCGGGTCGGTCGGTCTCGATTCCCTGTGCCTCTGGTGTCTGGATTGGTCGAGTGGGGCGGCCGAGCCCCGACCCCGCTCTTTATAAAGAGAGGGAAGGGGGGATGGCATCCCGCATTCTTCTATCTTCTATCTCCTCCTGCTTCTGCTTCTTCCTCTCACTCGCCATGGAGAAGGGGAATCCCGGTCCCTCGACGGTGGCGGCAAGGGTCGCCGCTCGACAACGCGTCCCTCCTCCTCCTGAGCCCGCGGTGGTGGAGCCGGCCGCGAGGGGAAGGGGGAGGGGGCGAGGCCGCAACAGAGGCCGAGGTGCTCGGGGAAGAGGAGGATGGGGCGGTGCACCGGCCTTGCCCCCGCCAATGATGCCTTTCCCGACGGAGGGCCACGTTGAAGACCAGCCCTGCGAGTTCTTCATCAGGCTGCGCCGGCCTTCGCGTCGTTGTCTTCGTCTCCCCGCCCCGTTTGCTTGGGTGATGGAGCGTGACCCGCCCCAGACCCTCAGGTTGCACATGAGGGGCTGTGGGAACGGGGGCACGCGGGTCGACGTCGACTTCTCGGCTCCTCGGCTTGTGTACCTCTTCCGTGGATGGAAGACGTTCGCTCGCATCCACAGCCTGACGGCGGGGCTCGTCCTCTACTTTAAATTAATGGAGGACGGCCTGCTCTCCGTCAAGGTCTTCGGAGAGTTTGGAACTCGCCTGAAGTGCTGCGTGGAGAGCTCCTCCGATGGAGATTCCGACGATGGAAGCTCTTCCTCGAGCGAAAGTGATGAGGAGGACAGTGGGGCAGATGACGGGGATGAGTCCGACTAGGCGTCGGACGCCCCGCGCCTGGGCGGGTGCGGCAGCAGCAGCATCTGCACCTGGCCGCTCCTCCGGCCGAGGTTTGCCGGGGGTGGGCCAGCTCCTTGAAATTCTCGGGGCCGTCTCCTTGGGCGGCTGGCGTCGGGAGGCTGCGGAAGAGGAAGAGGGCGGGCGGCAAGGCCGTCAACTCGGAGTACGCGGGCACCGACGCCTTCATCGCGTATTGCCGGTCCTGCCGCCTCATCTTCCAGCTCCTTTCCCGGCACCGTCATCACCGGCCCACCCGTGGGCGGCCACCGAGGTGTTCTCTTGGTTCTTTCTGCTGCTCGTAGATCGCCTAGGCGCCCCTTTTGCCCTCTCGCCTCCTTGACCTACCTCCTGAGGAGAGGGACAAGAAAGGGATTACGGGCATCTTATCTGTTTTTTAGTTTGTAAGCCTGCGTGCCTTTGTTAAATTTAGAACTTGTAATCCCCTTGCTCATGTTTTTCATTCCGTATGAACTGTACCTGTATGGGATGTTTTTAATGAAAAAGGGATGCTTGCCGGGTTTTTCGTTCATGGGTAAATCCCGCGACAAGGACCGAATCCTTGTTATTGTTTAAGATAAACGTTTTCGCCCGGCAACAGGCCTTGCCGTCCTCCCACTCCACTCGACCGTTCTCGCGCTCTTGGCGGAGGTAGGGATGAAGTGGGCTTTAGGCTCCTCGTTCTACCTCCTTGCCGCCGCGGCTACAACCAAATCCGGACCCAGGAAATAATCCTTAGGTATAGGAAAAAGGGGAGCACGACAGCCTAGAGATAAAAACCAGGTTTCACATGCCCCAGTCCTCTTCCGAAATGCATGATAGAGGATAAAAGACTTATCTGGATCTACAGTCCCCCGACAATCTCATCTTGCCGCGGTTGGATCCTTGTGCTTGCAGCCCCCGACAACTCTGGTTTGCCGGGGTCGGGACGCCGGTCCATTTTCTTTCTTCCAAGTAGCTCGGCAGAAGTGCTCATGTTCCCTGCGAACCAAAAGAGGACAGAAGAGAAACAGATAGACGCGCACTCGACCTCTAAGCTAGGGGTTAGTCGCTGCTGAGCACTATCAACCCTAACCAAGGAAGAGACTCGACCTAGCATGCATGCTATGACTTAGGGCGCCAGCGCTTCATTTATTTATGCTCAGGGTCTGCGCCTGGCTTTGTACGAAGGGTTAGATGCCTTGCCGGCAAAGCTTGTACAAAAGGTGGCTTGCCGGGAGGCCCGGCAAGCCGTGCCTTATGGGTAAAACTTGCGAAGATGCTCGATGTTCCAGGAGTTGCTCACTGGGACGGCATCTTCGGTCTCCAGGCGGACTACGCCGGGCCTGGTGACTCGTATTACGCGATAAGGGCCTTCCCACTTCGGTGTCAACTTGTTGGCATTCTTGGCCGACTGAACGCGCCGAAGAACAAGGTCGCCTTCGTCAAAGCTTCGGGCATGAACCTTGCGGCTATGGTAGCAGCGCAAGGCTTGCTGGTAGCGTGCTGCTCTCACAGCCGCCCGAAGACGATCTTCCTCAAGGAGCATCGCGTCATCTTGGCGCAACTGCTCTTCCTGAAGCTCATCATAAGCGAGCACTCGAGGTGACCCGTATATGAGTTCCGTGGGGAGAACTGCTTCTGCCCCGTAGACCAGGGCAAAAGGTGTCTGGCTGGTGGCTCGATTTGGCGTCGTCCTGATCGACCAAAGAACCGCCGGCAATTCATCAATCCAGCGCCTTCCGCTCTTGCGCAGCTTGTCAAAAGTCTTTGTCCTTAGGCCTCGCAACACTTCAGCATTCGCCCTCTCCGCTTGGCCGTTGCTCCGTGGGTGTGCCATGGAAGCAAAACATACCTTGCTGCCGAGGTCTTGAATGTATTGCATGAAGGTGTGGCTCATGAACTGCGTGCCGTTGTCGGTGATGACTCTATTTGGCACACCAAAACGGCAGACCAGTCCTTTGAAAAACTTGACAGCTGATTGAGTAGTCACCTTCCTCACTGCTTCCACCTCCGGCCACTTTGTGAACTTGTCGATTGCAATGTACAAGTACTCAAAGCCCCCGACAGCGCGGGGGAAAGGGCCCAGTATGTCGAGCCCCCAGACCGAGAATGGCCAGGAGAGAGGGATTGTTTGAAGGGCTTGGGCTGGTTGATGAAGCTTCTTTGAATGGAACTGACACGCTTCACACTTGGTTACTAGTGCCGTCGCATCCTGGAGGGCGGTGGGCCAGAAAAAACCTTGTCGGAACGCCTTCCCGGCAAGGGCCCTTGACCCTATGTGGGAGCCACATATGCCTCCATGTATCTTCGCCAACAGCTCCAGTCCTTCCTTCTGGGGGATGCACTTCAATTTCACGCCGTTCGGCCTTCTCCTGTACAGGACGTCATCGACGAACTGGTACAGGGCGGACCGACGGGCTACTTTCTCCGTTTCTTCCTGCTCCTCAGGAAGCTCCCCTGTTTGGAGGAATCGGATGGTATGCTGCGCCCATGCCGGAGCCCGGGGCTCGACGACAAGGACCAAAGGCATTTCTTCCGCCGTGGGAGCGGTTGTCTCTACGGCTAGGGCTTGACGCCCTACCGGAGGTAGCTGCTCTTGGGCAGGCTCAGCGTCCGCGGCGGCACCCTTGCCGGCAGCCCCAGAGGGCTCGGTAAGAAAGTACTTGCCGGGACCCGACTTCCTTCGCTTGTTCTGCCCCGTTGATGGTTTGACGGATGGTTGAGTTAGCCGGAGCAAAAAGGTACCTGGTTCCACAGGTAGCTTGAATGCGGCACGCTTTGACAGGTAATCGGCGGAGCACGTCCCCCACCAAAGATGTCAGTGTGGAACGACACCTATGGGATCACAAGAATCCCTACTACGGTTGCCGGGGCGCGGGGTTGCGAGAATAGCAGGGCTAGTAGACAGCACAAGGATCGTTTACCCAGGTTCGGGCCGCGAGGATGCGTAAAACCCTAGTCCTGCTTTGGTGGGTGTATTTCAGAGAGTTCTTGAGCTCTCCAACTAGCTGTGGTCAGTGCGTGGTTCAAAAGATCCGAATCCCCCTCCAGTATGCCATGGGCCTCCTTTTATAGTCGAAAGGGGCTGCCATAGTGGCACATAGGAGGTGGAAAGGCGTACAGTGCCCTGAGCTTATCGCTCGTATTACAGGACAAGACGCATTTAATGCATAGCTTAGGTGTCCCCCTGCTTTATCGGGGACGGGGGCGAGGCCCGTCCCGTCCGTTGCCGCTCCTCCTTGTTTCGACACGCACCTTGGCCAGCGATGCGTGCGGCGCCATGTAGGCAGGCAGGCAGCTGAGGTGGCTCGGTGGTGGAGCCTTCACGAAGATCTGCATGCCGCCACGCAGGCGCTCGATGAGTTGGCATGGGAGCTGCATGTTGCCACGCAGGTGCCCGCCCAGCTGGTTGGGCTGGCAGCTGCATGTGAACGACGGTGGAAGCTTTGTTGGCGTGGGCCTGGCGGTGACCCTGCTGGCATCCTTGGTGAGGGTCTTGCCGGGTGGCCCGGCAAGGGTCTTGCCGTGGCGCGCTGTCGTCCCCAGCAAGGGCCTTGCCGGCGGTCTGGTGGCCTTCCTCGGCAAGGATCTTGCCGAGGATCGTTGTCTTCTAATCCTCATCCGATCTTGAATATGTCTTCACAAAGATCTGCATGCCACCACAGAGGTGCCTTCCCGAGCCCTGGCCCCACGTGGATGATGGCGTTGGGGACCGTGGGCCCAAGGCTGGCTCGCTCTGTTGGTGTGGGCCGGGCTGCCCCGGCAAGGGTCTTGCCGGGGCTGCTGAGGGTGCCCCGGCAAGGGTCTTGCCGGGGGAACCTGCTTCGTCCCTCTGCTCTTTGTGGTCTTGGCCTTGGCGTTGCTCTTATTATCTTGGGCTTTGGTCTTACCTTGGCTCACCTCCCCTGTTCTGGTTGGCGTGACCGTAGGCGCGGCTCTGACTGCCCGTGCACAGATATAGGGGTACAAAAACGCACCCCTCTTTTTGTACACCGACAGTCAATCCAAGGAATACGTTTCCGTTCTTATGTACATCCCACACAGTCAATCCAGGGAAAACGTTTTCGTTCGTATGTACATCCCACACAGTTTTATGTGTAGGCTCGTGTGTGAAAGGTGTAACTATCACACACGCTCTGCCTTGGTTAACTGTTTGCTTTTATCAACTACATCACACACGATTTGATGAACAAAACTGTGTGGCATTGGGCTATCCATCACAAGTGCTTTTACTGCTAGAACCGTTTGCAAAGTTCCATCACACATTTAGCAGGTTTAGTAGTTTACAGTTAATAATACCAGTATTATGCAAATTCACATTTCATATCGAACAACTCTTTGCCAATTTCATATCAGGCACATAAATATATTTTAACATCACAGTATGATAGCTACATGAAAACAGCATAGTACAACATATAGCTAGTTCAACTTCATAAGAACAATGTTAGAACAATATATTCATTTCCCTAATCGAGATCATCCAGGCTCGTCTTATCCACCTCTGCTTTCAGTTCAGTAAGAACCTGTTTTGCACTGGCCAACTGGGAAAGTGCCTCCTCCTTCGCCAACACCATCTTAGCAAAGTCTGATTTAAAAAATCTGAGATCATTCTCCACCTTCCTCTTTTTATCCTGCATCTTCAAATATTCTTCAGCGTTGACAACACTTACTCTAAGCCTACCTCTGTTCTCTTCCTCATACATGCTCCAGAGCTTTGCTAGGCACATCTTCAAAGACTGTGGCCACTCTTGATCAACCCACTCCAAGTAAGAACACTTCAGATCATCCTATAATATTTAAAACTAGATCAGTAACAATTGTAGGGGAAATGGGTTTATAGCAACATAGAAAATCACAAATGCTTATTTTGAAAAACTGAAGAAACATGTTAATTATGACATATCTTCTCAAAAAGATCAATGTGCAAATGAATTAATTGCTACTGAGACAACAACCAAATTCTGAAACATCAGAAGCTATAATTAACTACAACAACGCTACAAGTTCTTACTCATGTACAATAAATAACAAATTGAACATTTTATGAGGAAGGTAAATATTACTGCAACAACATAGCGACAGTGTTTGGATGACAGAAAATTGATACTAACAGGTGTGTACATGCACAAGTTTAGTAACATAGAACTAATAGCACTAAGGCCGTCCACTATGTATGCCAAAACTGGTGTAAATACAACTGTTGCTACATCTCGCACCGGTGCCCTGCACTGGCGAGCCGATGCAGTGGAAAAAAATCAGGGACCCGGACTCCGGAGCACCTGGTTGCTCCGATGCCCAGTTCCTTCATGCCATAAAGATTTAGTATTTTACTGCTTGGCTGCTCGGGTGTGTGGACCAAATTTGGCTGCACAAACTGCTGAAGCGGTGCCAAATAATTTTCTAATGACACCGGTAATGAGATGGCAACAATTTTAGATACTAGGTACAAACTGTGACACTGTCTTAGGATGCGTTTGGTTGAAGGTGTGGTATGAATGGGTTGGGACCATGACAGTGTCTGAATCACATCTAACAAATGATTTGTAACAACGAAAGAGGGTCTAACCTTCTCTGCACATGCCAGAAACTTCCTCCCAGTGTCCACAGATTCAAATGCAACTAGCTTCACGAATGGAAATTGATGGTGACAATGAACAGATAGATCTTCAGCCAGCCCACTCCATTCGTTGCCACTGATGGTCCTAGGGAGCGACAAGAGGAAGAAATGACTTAAATCGACCGCCGGGTAAAAATCCTTCATTCCAAGTCATAGCCCGGGAGAGAGACGAGAGGCATACCCGGGTGGTGAAGGAGTCGTCGCCGGAGGAGGAACCGCTGGAGAGGTCTTTGAAGAAGACCATGGTGACCCCGATGGTAGGATGCGAGACGGCGAGAGCGAGGAAGCAAGCGAGGAAGCGGCTATAGCTTAGGAAGGAACGAAGGAAGGAAGGAGGAAACAGGGGAAATGTGACTTGTGGTCGGGGAGAAAAGGGGGTGGGGAAGGGGGGCGGGGGTAGATATCTTGGCGGTAGGCCAAAATTTGGGAAATGTGGAGGGAAACTTTGCGCGTGGTGCCGCCGGACCATTCACTTTGAACGATTGTGTGCATCGCAAATGATTCTTCTGCTTTACGCGCGTGGGATCTGGGATGAGTTTGATAATTCAAATTTTGGTGGAAATTTCCCCGGGTACGTCATCGCATAATTTAACATCGCTTGCTAATTTGGGCACACAAAAGAGCGTACAGCAGACAGACCACACTTACTGAATTGAGCAATTTTAGTAATTAAACAAAGTCAGTTGACCTAAACATTGCTCTAACAAAAGACTAGCATTAAAAACAAAGCCTAAGTACGCATAATTTTAACAAATCCGCCGACGCGCCGGCCTATGCATTGCTTGTGTGAGATGAGACGTCGATGACTTGTCCTGGCGACATGCAGCCGTTGGTGGACTCCGCGCCCCCCTGCTGAAGTCGACCTCGTCCTCATCCTCGGTGCCGCCCTAAAGGTTGTAGTACTCGTAGTAGTGGCTGCGCCAGAGCTCGCGTTGGTACTCCACCGCTGATTCCTCGACGGACAGACTCTTCTCTACCTCGACCTCGGTCACGCGCAACTCCTCCTCCCGGTGCTCCTCGATCTCCGCCGCCTCCTGCATCTCCAGCTCCCGCTCGGCGAACTCATGAGGAAGCAGGTGCTCCATGGCCACTGCCGCCTTTTCGAACGTGGGTTGCATGCTGGATTCCGAGTTGGCCTAGAATATCTTGGTGTGTGCATCCTCGATCTTGGCGTGGATGGCCTCGACCCGGGCCAGGGCGACATTGGCGGCACGGACGGCAGCTCGAGCGCTCTCGGTGTTTGCAGCCGCTGTCGCAGCAGCAGCAGCAGCCGTCTCGGCTGCTGTAGCTGCCCTCTCGGCTGCCACAGACACCCTCTCGGTGGAAGCGACCGCGCTCAATGCGGATGCGGTGGCACTCTCGGCGTAGGTGGCCGCGCTCTCAGCGCAGGCGGCGATGCTCGGGGGGAACGCGGCCATCGTACGGGCCTTCACGAAGCGTTTCCACGGCGTCATCTTTGCAAGAAGGGGGTGCGGGAATGGGGATCGGGATTCGTGGATTCGGGGGTTGCCGGCATTGGAGCAGACGAGCCGGCGAGGCTTAAGGAGGAAGACTTAAATAGACCCAGATATTTTCATCGCAAATGGTTCCTAGAAAAAAACTGTGTGTTGTTATAGATATTTTTTATTAGTTGTGAAAGACGAATTTGGAGTAAAGTGGCAACGGATGGTGTTTTAAATGTACGAGAATTTTTTTAGTACTAATACAACTGTCATGTCAAATTTTGGAAAATTTCAGGGGTCATTTGACCTTTTAAGACATTTAAGTGATTTTCTAGCCATTAGTGACCGTAATTGAAATTTGAACTACATGTACATGCAACAGCTAACCATAACGGTTGGAAAAGTCATATTTTTTGTACTTGTGTGCGATTGAATTCCATGTGCAGTAAAATGGAAGGAATTCTCAAACATATTGGTCTAACGACTATGACACAATTAAGCATGGAGTGCCATGGCATTTAAATTCCAAAAAGTTAAAAAAAATATTAGAAACACATGAAACCTTGGTTGATGTAATGTCATGCCACCAAGATGATGTGGTAAAAAATTTGGCATGTGTGACGAAATTTTGGACACACACCCCTCACAAACCGGAGCAACTCACTAGAAGGCTCGTGGTTCTGATAGGGAACAATGCATGTTTGATGACGAACGGGAGATTGCTTCCTCTTACAGCCTTCAAATTATTTCTACGTGTAACGTGCACTAATACAACTGTCATGTGAAAATTTGGAAAATTTCAGGGGTCATTTGACCTTTTGAAGACATTTAAGTGATTTTCTGGCCATTTAATGACCGTAATTCAAATTTGAACTACATCTACATGCAATGGCTAACCGTAACGGTTTGAAAAATCATATTTGTGTACTTGTGTGCGAGTTAATTCCATGTGTAGTAAATTAGAAGGAACTTTCAAACATATTGGTATCACAGCATGGACACGTGCATGGAATGCCATGGCATTTTAATTCCAAAAATAAAATAAAAAATGATCAGAAAAACATGAAACCTTGGTTGATGTAATGTCATGCCACCAAGAGGATGTGGTAAAAAAATTGGGCTGTTTGATGAAAGTTTGGACACGCCCCCCTCACAAACTAGAGCAACTCACTAGAAGGCTCGTGGTTCCGAGAGGGAACAATGCATGTTTGATGACGAACGGGAGATAGCTTCCTTTTACGGCCTTCAATTTTTTTTCTACGTTTAACGTGCACTAATACAACTGTCATGTAAAAATTTGGAAAATTTCAGGGGTCATTTGACCTGTTAAAGACATTTAAGTGATTTTATAGCTATTTAATGGCCGTAATTTAAATTTGAGCTACATCTACATGCAACGGCTAACCATAACGGTTTAAAAAAAAATCATATTTGTGTACTTGTGTGCGAGTGAATTCCATGTGCAGTAAATTAGAAGGATTTTTCAAACATATTGGTCTCACGGCATGGACACATGCATGGAGTGCCATGGCATTTTAACTCCAAAAAATTAAAAAATGATCAGAAAAACATGAAACCTTGCTTGATGTAATGTCATGCCACCAAGATGATGTGGTAAAAAATTGGCCTGTTTGACAAAAGTTTGGACACGCCCTCCTCAAAAGCCGGAGCAACTCACTAGAAGGCTCGTGGTTCCGAGAGGGAACAATGCATGTTTGATGACAAACGGGAGATAGCTTCCTCTTACGCCGTTCAATTTTTTTTCTATGTTTAACGTGCACTAATACAACTGTCATGTGAAAATTTGGAAAATTTCAGGGGTCATTTGACCTTTTAAAGACATTTAAGTAATTTTCTAGCCATTTAATGACCATAATTCAAATTTGAACTACATCTACATGCAAAGGCTAACATAACGGTTTGAAAAATCATATTTGTGTACTTGTGTGCGAGTTAATTCCATGTGCAGTAAATTAGAAGGAATTTTTAAACATATTGGTCTCACGGTATGGGCACATGCATGGAGTGCCATGGCATTTTAATTCCAAAAAATTAAAAAATGATCAGAAAACATGAAACCTTGCTTGATGTGATGTCATGCCACCAAGATGATGTGGTAAAAAAAATTGGCCTGTTTGACGAAAGTTTGGACACACACCCCTCACAAACCGGAGCAACTCACTAGAAGGCTTGTGGTTCCAAGAGGGAACAATGCATGTCTGATGACAAATAGGAGATAGCTTCCTCTTACGGCCTTCAATTTTTTTCGATGTTTAATGTGCACTACTACAACTGTCATGTGAAAATTTGGAAAATTCTAGGGGTCATTTCACCTTTTAAAGACATTTAAGTGATTTTCTAGCCATTTAATGACCGCAATTCAAGTTTGAACTACATCTACATGCAATGGCTAACCATAACGGTTCGAAAATCCATATTTTTGTGTACTTGTGTGCGAGTTAAAAAAATCGTCAAACGATGCAAATATCTGGTGTTCAAAAAACAAAATGTAAAGATCTGTCAAGACAACCGGCCCCCACATGATTGGCACTCTATGTCGCGGCTCGAGGTTTGGTAGTTGAGTGGCGGGGTTCATTAATCAGACACGGTTATGTATTGGAAACTGTCAGCTATTATGTTCACACACGGATTTTGCTGGGGGAATCGTGTGTAATTCAAACTACAATACTCGTAAATTTCGGCGACCGGCGTGTGTACTGTTCCTGTCGATCTAGATTCCGGCCACCAATAAATACTACCTTGCTCTCGTCGTCTCGCCTGCATTCTCATCTGCATCCTCCCCTCGCTCGCCCTATCTCTCTCTCTATCTATCTCTCTCTCTTTCTCTCTCTCTCTCTCAAATCTCTGCCATGGCGCCGCCGGTCTGCCCATGCGCCTGTGAGGAGTCGCCGCCCCCCGAGGACGCTCACTCAAATAGCAGTGAAGAGGACCGCTACGCGCTGCCGGACGAGGTTGCGCCGGACCCCCCAACTTTGGATTGGTTTTGGGGCCAGTACAATCTTTGTCTGTGGAAGTCGCTGCTGCCGGCTGAGAAAGCCATGCAAGTGGCGTTCAAGAAGGAGATGGCGGAGGAGGAAGCCAGGTACCAGGCGGCCTGTGAAGCCCGTGACGCCGTCTGGAAAAAGGAGGCGACAGTGCTTTGGGGGCGGGCGCGTCGTCGTGCGGAAGAGGTGTACGAAGACGGGTACTTCGCGAGGAAGGTCAAAGGCGCTGGGTGCCTCGTCGCTGCGTGGAGGTGGGCCGATAAGCTCTAGCGTGCCACTGACAAGGAGCTCCGGTGGGCGCCCAACGAAATGGCAAGATCGTTCGCGCTCGTCCGCCAGCAAGAGGCAGATTGGTACGTCAAGTGCTGCGAGGCGGAGGAGGCGGAGTACTGCCTCGCATTGGGAAGACGCCGCGCACTAGGGAGCTGCTGGTGAGGGGCTGCCGGAATACTGGCCCCGGGAGGGATTATTAGTTTTAGTATTGTTCGTTTTCAATTTTATGCATTGTACCTAGTAGTTAAGTATCATCACGTATATGTGATGTTATTATATATATATATTCTTTGATGAACTAATGAAAAATTAATATATATATATATATATATTATGAATTCCATTTTCTATCTATTTTTTATACTAATTTGAATCTAGCTATTATCATCCACATATACAGAATGGAAAGCGTATATACACAGATTGAAACAGAACATATAAGAACGGAAAACAGAGTACACACATTGAAATAGAGCAATAAACAGAGCAATACTATGATTGCTGTGAATACATAGCTATCCATGTCGATACGACTCAACAAAATAAAACGCGTCCATGAGACCATGACCAGCAGCCCTTGCCTACGGTAGCTCTCGGCTCTACCTGAACTCGTGCAGGCGTTCACCCAAGTGGTCAACACGCTCGCGGTACATCTGGAGCACTATCTCGAGCTCCAAGTTGGCTATTTCATCGGAGATCACCAGCTCAAGGATGTGACGGCCATGTTCCTCTACTGCGCCCAGGTGGACACCTGGGCCAAGGAGGCGGTCGAGCCTACCGACCAGCGCATTGGCATCGAGCGGGCCGCGGACAAGGCGAACGACGCGGCGGGCGTCCGGTGCAAGTACGGTGCGGCCGGCCTCTAGTGCAAGTATGGCGCAGAGGGCCTCTGCCCACTCCTGGCGAGGAATGGGGGTACTGACGGGACGTGTACCCAGCTACGACGCCGTGTCGACAGCAGGCAAGCGCCGATGGATCCGCTCTTGCTGTTCGGCGTGCCGCGCCTCTTGCTCTGCGGCGCTCCAATGGTCTTGCCGAGCGGCGAGCCGTAGCCTATCGGCGCGGACGCGCCTAGCTTGCTCTACGGCGCGCCATCAATCATGTTGTGCGGCGAGCTCCAGCCTATCGGCGCTGACATGCCTACCTTGATCCGCGGCGCTCAAGCGCCATGCGCCAAAGGTCTGCCCAACCCTGGCGATAGCGCGCATCACGGCGTCGTCCATCGCGTTGCCGGGGAGCACCTCGGACTCGATGGGCCGTGGCGCTGCTACCTCTTGAGCATGCGTTGGTTTTCCCTTGAAGCGGAAAGGGTGATGCAGCAAAGTAGCGTAAGTATTTCCCTCAGTTTTTGAGAACCAAGGTATCAATCCAGTAGGAGGCCACACGCAAGTCCCTCGTACCTACACAAACAAATAAGAACCTTGCAACCAACGCGATAAAGGGGTTGTCAATCCCTTCATGGCCACTTGCAAAAGTGAGATCTGATAGAGATGATAAGATAATATTTTTAGTATTTTTATGATAAAGATTAAAAGTAAAGATTGCAAAATAAACGGCGCCAGGAATAGCTAGCTGACGGAAGATTAATATGATGGAAAATAGACCCGGGGGCCATAGGTTTCACTATTGGCTTCTTCAAGATAGCATAAGTATTACGGTGGGTGAACAAATTACTGTCGAGCAATTGATAGAATCATGCATATAAGAATTCAAAGAAGAATCGAATATTGTTCATAGATAATCTTGATCATAAACCCACAATTCATCGGATCTCGACAAACACACCGCAAAAAGAATTACATCGAATAGATCTCCAAGAAGATCGAGGAGAACTTTGTATTGAGATCCAAAGAGAGAGAAGAAGCCATCTAGCTAATAACTATGGACCCGAAGGTCCATGGTAAACTACTCACACATCATCGGAGAGGCTATGGTGTTGATGTAGAAGCCCTCCGTGATCGATCCCCCTCCGACGGAGCGCCGGAAAAGGCCCCAAGATGGGATCTCATGGGTACAGAAGGTTGCGGCGGTGGAAATAGGGTTTCGTGGTGCTCCTCGATGGTTTCGGGGTACGTAGGTATATGTAGGAGGAAGAAGTAGGTCGGTGGAGCCACGAGGGGCCCACGAGGGTGGAGGGCGCGCCCAGGGGTGGGGGGTAGGCACGCCCCCTGCCTCGTGGCTTCCTCGTTCATTTCTTGACGTCGACTCCAAGTTCTCTGGATCACGTTTGTTCCGAAAATCACGCTCCCGAAGGTTTCATTTCGTTTGGACTCCGTTTGATATTCCTTTTCTGCGAAACACTGAAATAGGCAAAAAAAATAGCAATTTGCACTGGGCCTTGGGTTAATAGGTTAGTCCCAAAAATAATATAAAAGTGTATAATAAAGCCCATTAAACATCCAAAACAGAATATATAATAGCATGGAGCAATAAAAAATTATAGATACATTGGAGACGTATCAAGCATCCCCAAGCTTAATTCCTGCTCGTCCTCGAGTAGGTAAATGATAAAAACAGAATTTTTGATGTGGAATGCTACTTAGCATATTCTTCAATGTAATTTTCTTTATTGTGGCATGAATGTCCAGATCCGAAAGATTCAAGATAAAAGTTTAATATTGACATAAAAATAATAATACTTCAAGCATACTAACTAAGCAGTTATGTCTTCTCAAAATAACATGGCCAAAGAAAGTTCATCCTACAAAATTATATAGTTTGTTCATGCTCCATTTTCGTCACACAAGAATGCTCTCATCTTGCACAACCCCGATGACAAGCCAAGCAATTGTTTCATACTTTAGTAATCTCAAACTTTTTTCAACTTTCACGCAATACATGAGCGTGAGCCATGGATATAGCACTATGGGTGGAATAGAATATAATGATGGGGTTGTGTGGAGAGGACAAAAAAAGGAGAAAGTCTCACATTGACGCGGCTAATCAACGGGCTAGGGAGATGCCCATCAATTGATGTCAATGCAAGGAGTAGGGATTGCCATGCAACAGATGCACTAGAGCTATAAATGTATGAAATCTCAAATAAAATAAACTAAGTGGGTGTGCATCCAACTTGCTTGCTCACGAAGACCTAGGGCATTTGAGGAAGCCCACTGTTGGAATATACAAGCCAAGTTCTATAATGAAAAGTTCCCACTAGTATATGAAAGTGACAAAACAAGAGACTCTCTATCATAAAGATCATGGTGCTACTTTGAAGCACAAATGTGGAAAAAGGATATTAGCATTGCCCCTTTTTATTTCTCTTTTTTGGGCCTTCTCTTTTTTTGGCCTTTCTCTTTTTTTGGGACAATGCTCTATTAATGATGATCATCACACTTCTATTCATTTACAACTCAATGATTACAACTCATTACTTAGAACAAAATATGACTCTATATGAATGCCTCCGGCGGTGTACCGGGATGAGCAATGAATCAAGAGTGACATGTATGAAATAATATGCATGGTGGCTTTGCCACAAATACGATGTCAACTACATGATCATGCAAGGCAATACGACAATGATGAAGCGTGTCATAAAAAAACGGAACGGTGGAAAGTTGCATGGCAATATATCTCGGAATGGCTATGGAAATGCCATAATAGGTAGGTATGGTGGCTGTTTTGAGGAAGATATAAGGAGGTTTATGTGTGATAGAGCGTATCTTATCACGGGATTTGGATGCACCGGCGAAGTTTGCACCAACTCTCAAGGTGAGAAAGGGCAATGCACGGTACCGAAGAGGCTAGCAATGATGGAAGGTTGAGAGTGCGTATAATCCATGGACTCAACATTAGTCATAAAGAACTCACATACTTATTGCAAAAATCTACAAGTCATCAAAAACCAAGCACTACGCACATGCTCCTAGGGGGATAGATTGGTAGGAAAAGACCATCACTCGTCCCCGACCGCCACTCATAAGGATGACAATCTAAGAACACCTCATGTTTCAAATTTGTCACACAACGTTTACCATACGTGCATGCTACGGGACTTGCAAACTTCAACACAAGTATTTCTCAAATTCACAACTACTCAACTAGCACAACTTTAATATCACTATCTCCATATCTCAAAACAATCATCAAGTATCAAACTTCTCCTAGTATTCAATGCACTCATATGAAAGTTTTTATTATATCCATCTTGTATGCCTATCATATTAGGACTAATTTTATAACCAAAGCAAATTACCATGCTGTTATAAAGGACTCTCAAAATAATATAAGTGAAGCATGAGAGATCAATAATTTATATAAAATAAAACCACCACCGTGCTCTAAAAGATATAAGTGAAGCACTAGAGCAAAATTGTTTAGCTCAAAAGATATAAGTGAAGCATATAGAGTATTCTAATAAATTCAGATTAATGTGTGTTTCTCCCAAAACGTGTGTACAGCAAGGATGATTGTGGTGAACTAAAAAGCGAAGACTCAAATCATACAAGACGCTCCAAGCAAAACACATATCATGTGGTGAATAAAAATATAGCTCCAAGTAAAGTTACTGATGGACGAAGACAAAAGAGGGGATGCCTTCCGGGGCATCCCCAAGCTTAGGCTTTTTGGTTGTCCTTGGATTTTACCTTGGGGTGCCTTGGGCATCCCCAAGCTTAGGATATTTCCACTCCTTGTTCCATAATCCATCAAATCTTTACCCAAAACTTGAAAACTTCACAACACAAAGCATAACAGAAAATCTCGTGAGCTCCGTTAGCGAAGGAAAACAAAACACCACTTCAAGGTACTGTAATGAACTCATTATTTATTTATATTGGTGTTAAAACTACTGTATTCCAACTTATCTATGATTCATACTCCATTACTATCCATAGATGAATCAAAATAAGCAAACAACACACGA
Source organism: Aegilops tauschii subsp. strangulata (assembly GCF_002575655.3). NCBI lineage: Eukaryota > Viridiplantae > Streptophyta > Magnoliopsida > Poales > Poaceae > Aegilops > Aegilops tauschii. Next base: position 304,950,592 of record NC_053038.3, read on the forward strand.
AAAACAGAATCTGTCAAAAACAGAACAGTCTGTAGTAATCTGTATCAAACACATACTTCTGGAACTCCAAAAATTCTAAAATAAACTGCTGGACGTGAGGAATTTATCTATTAATCATCTTCAAAAAGAATCAACTAAATAGCACTCTCCAGTAAAAATTTGTAGCTAATCTCGTGAGCGCTAAAGTTTCTGTTTTTTTACAGCAAGATTAAAAAGACTTCACCCAAGTCTTCCCAAAGGTTCTACTTGGCACAAACACTAATTAAAACATAAAACCACATCTAAACAGAAGCTAGACGGATTATTTATTACTAAACAGAACTAAAAATCAAGAAACTAAAACAAAATTGGGTTGCCTCCCAACAAGCGCTATCGTTTAACGCCCCTAGCTAGGCATAAAGGCAATGATAGATCTAGGTATTGCCATCTTTGGCAGGCAATCCATAAGTGGCTCTCATAATAGATTCATAAGGTAATTTAATTTTCTTTCTAGGAAAGTGTTCCATGCCTTTCCTTAACAGAAATTGGAATCTAATATTCCCCTCTTTCATATCAATAATTGCACCAATCGTTCTAAGGAAAGGTCTACCAAGAATAATAGGACATGAAGGATTGCAATCTATATCAAGGACAATAAAATCTACGGGCACATAATTCCTATTTGCAAGAATAAGAACATAATTAATTCTTCCCATAGGTTTCTTAATGGTGGAATCCGCAAGGTGCAAGTTTAAAGAACAATCATCAAATTCACGGAAACCTAACATATCACACAAAGTTTTTGGAATCGTGGAAACACTAGCACCCAAATCACACAAAGCATAGCATTCATGATCTTTAATTTTAATTTTAATAGTAGGTTCCCACTCATCATAAAGTTTTCTAGGGATAGAAACTTCCAATTCAAGCTTTTCTTCATAAGATTGCATTAAAGCATCAACGATATGTTTGGTAAAAGCTTTATTTTGACTATAAGCATGCGGAGAATTTAACACGGACTGCAACAAGGAAATACAATCTATTAAATAACAATTATCATAATTAAATTCCTTGAAATCCAAGATAGTGGGTTCATTGCTATCTAAAGTTTTGACCTCTTCAATCCCACTTTTACCGATTTTTGCATCAAGATCTAAAAACTCCGAATCGTTGGGATGCCTTTTAACTAAAGTAGACTCATCTCCAGTCCCATCATTATCAAGATTCATATTGCAAAACAAAGATTTAATAGGAGACACATCAATTAATTTTAGATCTTCATCCTTATTACCTTCTAAATCTTCCGGTTTAGCGGCCATCTTATTGACTAAGGTGGCCTGCTTGTCCAAAATTTGGGCTATTAATTTTTCAAGATGAGCAAACTGAGATCTCAAGCCATAAACTTCCTTAGACAAATCATCAAGTTCTTTATTCATGTACTCCATAAAGCGTTTTGTTCTTTAAGCTCGTTTCTAAAGAAATTATTATGCTCAAATTGCAAAGTCATAAAGCTTCTGACGTTGTTTTCAATCTCTTCCAACCTTTTAAGGTAAGGATCAATGTTTTTAGGCAAGGCCATAAGGACAAACAGGCAACAAGAAGCAAACGAAAGAAAGACGAACGGAAAGAGAGAGCGAATAAAACGGCAAGGGTGAAGTGGGGGAGAGGAAAACGAGAGGCAAATGGCAAATAATGTAATGCGAGGGATAAGAGTTTGTGATGGGTACTTGGTATGTCTTGACTTGTTTGTAGACTCCCCGGCAAAGGCGCTAGAAATCCTTCTTGCTACCACTTGAGCATGCGTTGGTTTTCCCTTGAAGAGGAAAGGGTGATGCAGCAAAGTAGCGTAAGTATTTCCCTCAGTTTTTGAGAATCAAGGTATCAATCCAGTAGGAGGCCACACGCAAGTCCCTCGTACCTACACAAACAAATAAGAACCTTGCAACCAACATGATAAAGGGGTTGTCAATCCCTTCACGGCCACTTGCAAAAGTGAGATCTGATAGAGATGATAAGATAATATTTTTTGTATTTTTATGATAAAGATTAAAAGTAAAGATTGCAAAATAAACGGCACCAGAAATAGCTAGTTGACGGAAGATTAATATGATGGAAAATAGACCCGGGGGCCATAGGTTTCAATATTGGCTTCTCTCAAGATAGCATAAGTATTACGGTGGGTGAACAAATTACTGTCGAGCAATTGATAGAATTGATCATAGTTATGAGAATATCTAGGCATGATCATGTATATAGGCATCACGTCCGTGACAAGTAGACCGACTCCTGCCTGAATCTACTACTATTACTCCACACATCGACCGCTATCCAACATGCATCTAGAGTATTAAGTTCATAAGAACAGAGTAACGCATTAGGTAAGATGACATGATGTAGAGGGATAAACTCAAGCAATATGATATAAACCCCATCTTTTTATCCTCGATGGCAACAATACAATACGTGTCGTTTCCCCTACTGTCACTGGGATCGAGCAACGCAAGATTGAACCCAAAGCTAAGCACTTCTCCCATTGCAAGAAATATCAATCTAGTAGGCCAAACCAAACTGATAATTCGAAGAGACTTGCAAAGATAACCAATCATACATAAAAGAATTGAGAGAAGATTCAAATATTGTTCATAGATAATCTTGATCATAAACCCACAATTCATCGGATCTCGACAAACACACCTCAAAAAAGAGTTACATCCAATAGATCTCCAAGAAGATCGAGGAGAACTTTGTATTGAGATCCAAAGAGAGAGAAGAAGCCATCTAGCTAATAACTATGGACCCGAAGGTCTGTGGTAAACTACTCACACATCATCGGAGAGGCTATGGTGTTGATGTAGAAGCCCTTTGTGATCGATTCCCCCTCCGGTGGAGCGCCAGAAAAGGCCCCAAGATGGGATCTCACGGGTACAGAAGGTTGCGGTGGTGGAAATAGGGTTTCGTGGTGCTCCTCGATGGTTTCGGGGTACGTAGGTATATATAGGAGGAAGAAGTAGGTCGGTGGAGCCACGAGGGGCCCACGAGGGTGGAGGGCGCGCCCAGGGGGGTAGGCGCCCCCCTGCCTCGTGGCTTCCTCGTTCGTTTCTTGACGTCCACTCCAAGTCCTCTGGATCACGTTTGTTCCAAAAATCACGCTCCCGAAGGTTTCATTCCGGTTGGACTCCGTTTGATATTCCTTTTCTGCGAAACACTGAAATAGGAAAAAAATAGCAATTTGCACCGGGCCTTGGGTTAATAGGTTAGTCCCAAAAATAATATAAAAGTGTATAATAAAGCCCATTAAACATCCAAAACAGAATATATAATAGCATGGAGCAATCAAAAATTATAGATACGTTGGAGACGTATCAGGTGCCTGCTCGTTTTCCTCGTCGATGAGGTTGATGGCAGATGCGACGCTTTGGTGGGTTGGCATGCTTGGAAAAGGTGGATGTGCTATAGGGTGCGCTTGTCGCCTCCGTGCGTTGCGCTCTGCCTAGGTTTATGCGCAATATCGCTGGGTGGCGGGAAACATGTGAGGAAATGGCGGGAAACGGCGGCGTGTTCATAAAACACCATCAATTAATGGAAACTTAGCATAGAAGGAACATCGAGCTAGCGCAAGAAGTAGATGATGATCAGATGAACACGGACCACACTAGGGAACTCGTCGGTGATGAACTCATCAATCGCAAACGGTTGTATACTAGCAATCGTTTGCCCACAACACATACGGCTTATTCTATCACAAACATGTCGGATGGATCAATTGTATGCCACGTATCACGCATTGTCAAAAAGTAATGCGGTAGACATTCTTTAACATGTGTTAGAAAAACAAGGACCTCAAGGTTAATTTAACTGATGGGTTGGATCATAGAGTTCATTTAATTTAACCTTTATGACCCATCCTATCAGTTAATTTAACATCAAGACAACTTCCCATCCAGTCACCCATCTGATGGCTGCTCCAGCCTGAGCATAGTTAACTAGAGAGTTCTCTTAGATGAGCTATTGGTGGAACAGCTAGTCCTTGCTGATATAGGATGCCTCTTCGCATCCTTATGGCCAATAGATGTTGTGTAGACAGAGCATATCACATACGTCTTATTAGCAGCAACCGTCTGTGTTATTATCGGTCTTCTCACACATTTTCTGATTACAGACCTGTTTGCCACGTATCACCCACATCTTGTTATATTGAACCGTTTCTGTTCTCTTGTCTCAACACAAACAGTACATCCGAGTGAACTGCATGCCGTATATCGCACACACCTTGATCTGGCTGACTGTTTCTTTTGTGTTGCCTAATCACAAATAGTTCATCCGAGTGAACCGTATGCTGTATATAGCACACACCTTCATCTGGCCACCCGTTTCTTTTGTTCCTCCTCATCGCAAATAGTTAATTGAACTGAACCGTATGCCCTGCATCGCACACGCAACTAAAATCTGAACTGCGTTTGATGCATCTGTCATCGCAAACGTTTTGCACCTTTTTTGATGGTTTTTTACACCACCGTTGCGATTATTGCATCGCACACAGTTTCGTTGAAGGGTCTCTGATCGTAGTGTCGCGTTAGCAGCATCCTGCAGTAGTGTATGGTCAGGCCATAAATAAACGATTTCCACCCTAGACCGTTTACGACCCATTTTGCGGACCGTTATTGGTCCACGAATAGTACAACCCATGTTTGACCCATCGATCATATGGCCAATAGAAGGCCCATTGATTATACGGCCCGTAGAAGGCCCATGGATCCTACGGCCCATAGGAGGCCCATGGTCACTAGCAAACCGCGGAAAAAGAACTGAGTGACTACAACCAAACAAATAAACAAGACAACAAGGAAATAAATAAGCAAGCAAATTACGCTAGGCTATTACGGCTATTACACATATTACATCCACTGGGCATCAAAGTTTGCCACCAGTGCAAATATAGGGAACAAAGCAGCATATTACATACACTAGGTCTAAATTGGCCACCGGTGCAAATAAATGCGGTAGCAAAACAAGTCCAGAACTGAAACCACTTCAGAAGAGCTCAAGAAATGATATCCTGGATACCCACCATGCTGGCGAGAAGCTTAGAAAGCTTATTAGTTTTCTCTTGTTTGGCGCTAAAATGCTCCAGCGCTTGCTGTTGCACCAAAAAGTATGCATCTGAATTCTGTAGGGACTTCCTCAGTCCTTCGGCTTCTTGCCGTAGCACAGCTGACTGATGCCTTTCAACTTGTAGTTGAGACTGAAGAAGCCAAAGTGATTCATGCAGCATGTTCGAAGAGATTGTGCCAGCGATAGTGGACAGTAACTCGAACACTACATCAACACAGGACTTCGGGGTTGTCTCACTATCTACAAGATAGTTTTTATCACCTTTCTTGGAGACCAACAGGGTTGTCTCACTATCTTGAACCTTATCTGCATTACTTTCTCTACCATTACATAATGGGGTGCTCTTCTCAAATATTCTGTTCGCATTCTACAAGATAAACAAGCAGACACATCAACGGTTTATCATGTAGTATATGAAACTCATTTTGGTAATCATGTTTAGTAGTAAGGTGGACAGGATAACAACATGAAACAAACATATATCTATGTACTGTGGTCATTGTATTGTCTATATCATTCTAGTTTATGTTGGCAAATCAAGATAGAGATACAGTTCAAATCATATCTTTTTAAGACACAACAGCAGATAGAATATAAGCGTGGGAAGCTACACAACACTAACAACACTTGTAATGTGCATGACATGAGAACATAACTTTTTATACAACTGAAACTGAAATCAACATAGAGCAAGAAGTTAGAACAACAATGTAGTTAAAGAAATAGGTGTAAAACATAGCTGTTGTGCCATTGGAGTTTCAATTAATTAGTTGGTATGAGTAAATACAGTGATGCAAGAGCAAAGGAGTATGCACCATAGCTACGGAATTTGACCTGAGAACAGTTGCTCTTCTGCTTTAAATGTGGAGTTTGGGTTTGATGTGGTGGTCTTCGTGCTTTGGGCACTGCAGTTCCCTTACAAACTACTCGTGTGGGGGTACTCTGTGGTGGACTTGGTGTTGTATCAACTAGAAGTGGGTTACTATCTGCTGGGGTTGGGGTTAGATGGGGTGTAGCTAGTTCTCGGTCCAACGGTGTAGGTGTAAAATCTCGAAGAGTCTCGATTATGTGTGGTGGGGCTCGTTCGTGGGCCAGTACAACCATGGTTCTACCTGCATCGACGGGTACCACCGTATTTTGGGAAGAACGGGTTTTTACTCCCTTAGATATGGCCATCACCCCCTCCAATTCAAATGACTGATAAACAAGAAAAGAAATTCAATGTACAGACATTGTATGATAGACAGATGTGGTAATTCACATATATGTTGTCTAACCAAACAGGACAACATGACATAATTTCACATATATGATGGCTAGCTAAATAGGATAGCATGACACAGTTTAAGATATATGATGGATAACTTAACATGATATAATTTCATAATTCAACATATGATGAGTATCTAAACACAATGACACGACATAACTATACGATGTCTTTCTAAATTAGGCTGGGATGAAATAATTCACATACATGTTGTCTAAGTATACATGATGGCAAGATATTATTCACATAATTGATTCATATATTAAACAGCTGGCACTCGCATGTATGATCTCTAAACTAAGCAGATGGCGTTGAACATTGTGTATATGATGTCTAAACCAAGCAATGCAAGACACCATATGCATGATATGAGAACTATAAACATTGCAAGTTAGAGCATACACCTCAGGTGGGATATAGGACTGGTCATCTGTCTCTGAATCCCCTTCTGAGGAGCTACCTGTAACCATCGAGATGTATGCTTCAACAGGTACCACTGCCTGCTCTGAAGACCTTGTTTTCACTCCGGATTGTTCCATAACCGGCTTAAATGGCTGATGCACATGAAGAGTAGTTCAATATACACAGATTGTCCCCAAATGGAATACGTAACGAAAACAAGGGATGGCATGAGATAATTCACATATATGATGCCCGGTACACAGGATGGCGGTGCATAATTCACATATATGATAACTGGCTAAAAAACATGGCATTGCATAATTCACATATCTGATATAGAAAGTGAACAATAGGCATTCACACAAAGCATGTCTAATCTAAGCAGATGGCATGGCAATACAAGACACCATATGCATGATATGAGCAATATAACGCTACCTCGAGCGTACACCTCAGGGGGGGGGATACGACTGGTCATCTGTCTCCGAATCTTTCTCTTAGGAGCTATCTGTAACCAACAAGAAATCTGCATCGACAAGTAGCACTGACTGCTCAGAAGACTTGTTTTCACTCCAGATTTTCCCATCACCGACTCAAATGGCTGATGCACAGGAAGAGTATATGAATGTACAAACATTGTCAACAAATGGAATACATGATGAAAAAATAATATGGCACGATACAATTCACATATATGATGACTGGCTAAACAGGATGGCATTGCATGATTCACGTATATGATGCCTGGCTAAACAAGATGGCATTGCATAATTCACATATATGATATAGAAACCAAATAGGTGGCATTCACACAAAGCAAATCTAAACTAAGCTGATGACATGTAAGATGTATAAAGTAAGCAATGCGAGGCGCCATATGCATGATCTGACCAACATCAGCATGCTAGGTTAGAGCAAACACCTCAGGGGGTAAATAGGAGTGGTCGGCTCCCTCTGAATCACCCTCTGAATAGTTATCTTCCTCTGGAATACAATATGGAATGGGCGGAGGGCCCCCCACTGCGCCCACCATGGAGCGGCGTCTGCATGACATTATATTCCCATGCAACGGTCTCTTTTTTTCTCTACATGTTCAGTACGATTGTATACAATAACTGACATACATAATAAAAAACATAGTTAGATTATGTAAGGCCTAAGGGGTTGATGCAGAAATCAAGACTAATGATAGCTAACGAGTGGATAGATCCAAAACTAATGATAGCAGGCAGATGATAGCTTCAGTTTAAAAAGATAGTTGATCGCTCGTCTATTGTTTGTTGCCCACCCAACATGAACCACATAGAAGACTCGAGATGAACCAGATAGTACACAGAGATACTATTTGTTGCTGCCTCGATATGTGCCCCGCAGGCATTTTAAAGCTCAAGTTTGAACATTAGTTTGGACCTAACTCGGTGTCTAAGAGGTGAACATGACGATAAAGTAGCAGGTAATAATCATCGATGTATAACGTAAGCAAACACAAAAGAGTGCGACCTCTCTTCCGGAACTGTGTAGTCCTCAGGTTCATCTACTCCGTCGATGATGGTAATGCAGTTGGCATGGCTGCCGGCAATGGGGAAGATGATCTGAGGCGGCGAAAGAAGGTCTACAGGGGGATCTCTGCTGCGGTGGATGCTTGCGTCGATGGTGCACCTCAGGTGGGGTGGATGACGGCACAGCAGGAGCGGGACAAAACACAGAGATTTTTCTTTGACACCGATCCGAAAATGAAAAAAAATCTGTAATGGCTCCTTAGAATTGGAGGATTTTAAAAACGCAGGAACAGGAAAAACACATTAATAGGATAGGAACGCATGTGCAAAACAGAGCATTTGCAAACACAAGATTTCTGTCAACCTGGGTGTTTGGTTCACATGAATTGGAAGAACACAGGAATGGAGAAACATGGTCAAATTAAAGTCAAACCACATGAAAATGTAAAATAAGAATCTTATTATGCCAGTAATGCACCTAGTCCTATTCTTCATGCATATTAATTTGAAAAGGACGTCCAAGTGGATATTAAAATTCCTACGCTTTTTCTTTGAAAGAGATACCAAAGGAAAAAATCCTCCAGTTTTTCTTTGCTCTATTCCTTCTAACCAAATGCATGAATAGTAGTACCATAGGAAAGTTTCCAATTCCTATGTTTTCCTTCACTTTTTCTTTGAACTAGTGGCGATTCAAGTAGGCAGTCTTCAACAGGCTGAAGCCTGCCCTCGAAATTTTTTGTGAGCTTATTTGGTCCACATGAATATCATGTAATGGCTATCTTGCTAAACTGATTCAAATTGTGGTTCAAAAGAGCATTTAGTTTTCTCCCTGTTAACTTTGTGACCACGATTCATTTCTTTCTAGATTTGCAACTGCTTTGAACCAATGGATCCCTGAGGGATCGACATGAATGTAGAGAAAAAGAGTGATGCGACGAGTGTACAACCTCTTTGGTGTAGCCTTGTCGACCTTAGCATCATTGTGTTGGACGTGGAGGATGGTGATGCTGGTGTGACTGTTAGTGGCGGGGAATAAGATCCGAGGCCTCTGGAGACGGCATCGAGGGTACTGCTCCACTGTGATGGACAGTTCCGTCGTTGGAGCAGCTCCGGTGAGGTGTACGATGGCGAGGCTGAAGCAGGACAAGACAAACAATGTTAATCTGAAGTGGGATTCTAATAGCATCTGCAATACATGATGCAAAATACATCACCAAAATTGCTAGATGTAAAATGCATCAGCCGCGGCCGCTCCAACAGATGTTGTAAATAATGTTGACTCTGAACTTAACTAAAGAAACTGAACTTCACAGTCGAAACTGAATTTTACTAACGAAACTGATTGAACCAGTAGCAGAGCACTGCAATAGAAGTTTAGGCCGTTTGAGCACTAGTAGCAGAGAAGCAGTGATCTAAATTAGCAACCGCTCGAGCAGGGAACGCACTAGCAGAGAGCAGCTTGTGCAGCAGCACTGCGAGTGAGTGCTAAAGTAGCAACTCCTGTAGCTGCCGCATGTCGTGTAGCAGCAGTAGTAGCGCGTGCGAGAGCAAGAGCAGAGCAGAGCAGTAGCACGTACGAGAGCAAGAGCGGAGTAGCAGCACGACCGACATCAAGAACAGAGCAGGGCAGCAGCAGGAATGAGGACAAGAGCAGAGCAGTAGCGCGATCGACAGCAAGAGCAGAGTCGCAGCGTGAGCGAGAGCCGAAGCAGCAGCAACTAGTGCTGGCGTGGAAGTCGCCACCGAGGAAGCAACGACATGTGGGACTGAAGCCATGGAGGACGTGGTCGACGATGGCACCGTCGACGGAGACCCACCATGGCTGCTCGGTATCGAGCACCGGCAGCCCCCTGAGATCGAATAAAAAATAAAATGCAGCGGTGAGTGCAGAACCTCCTTGGTGGCACCGAGTAGGCCTCGGCTTCATCAGAGGAATTGGTGAGGGTTCTACGATATCGGTCGGGTAGGCGAAGCCGGTGCTGTGGGGGTGGAGGTGGCGCCATAGACAAGGCGAACGTCGGGGCAGCTCCTTGGAGGTGGAGGATGGGGTGGCTGAACAGGCGGGACGACAAGATCGATGACAGATCCTCATCCGGTGCGGTGGATGAGGGATGTCGAGTTGTTGCTGTGGATGACATCGTCGGGGAAGAGGCTCCGGCTGGGCGGCAGTCGGGAGGCCGACGGAGGAGCGTGGGGTTTCACGGGTTTTGGCGGCCACGGTGTATGAATGGGGGGCGGGACGAAAGGGAAGGTAGGGGGGAGCCATCGCTTAGGGACGTGCTCGTACGAAATGTGGGGTAAGTTACGAACGTACCCACACCGGTTTTGACACGGCGACGTCGAGGCAACATTTCTGGCTGAGGGGTAGAAGGGCGATTTCCCGTGTCTCGGCTACGCGACTGATTTCGGATGAGGAGGGAGTTTTCGCGTGCGTAGAAATTTCGGGATAACAAGGCGCGACGCGGGTTGAAGAGGCGGGAGTTTCATAGCAGAAGAGACAAGAGCTACTCTAGCTTGAAAATTTTGGGATAACAAGGCGCGATTCCACGTTCGGCAGAACAAACTTAACATGTACAAAAAAAGGACAATTCATACAACACACAAGAGAGTCATGTCCCCTTTTAATTTTTTTGCGAGGATGCCCCATTTTACTATATTGCTACAAATGCCATTAAAAAAACTACAAGAAAAATCTAAAAAAATTGGGAGAACAAGATTAGCCTGTACAGTACCGAATCAATTTGCACTTCCCTCAACAACAACAAAAAAACAAATCAATTCCCAGCACAAGAAAGAGTCATGTCCCGTTTTACATGATTACAAATGCCAGGATCTCGAATTTCAATTTGTGAATCCACGTTATGTTGAATTCGAATATATCGTTAGGTGATCTTGAGGTTTATAATGGATGTAGTCCTACATTTTGATCTTCCATAATATATGAACATTTTACTCCACTATGAATATATATTGTCGTCTAACATATGGACTAAATTCGAATCAATTTTCCCTATTTGAATACGATTGTTGTCAAGTTATACCATCATTTAAATATTATCTTGATAACAGAAAACATGCATATAGTATTAATCATATTTAAATATGAACTACATCTACCATATGATCTCCAATTCAAATATTTGTATCCAGTTTATGATGAATTCAAATCATAGTACAGTGGTCTAGGTAGCGAGATGTTCGGAATAATATAAACCATGTTTCCATATGTATAATCTATTTAACACAAACAAGAATGCATCCCTCTCTTCCCACACACACAACATTTAGATGTTAGTTTTGAAAGCCACACATTATCTCAAATTCGAGTAGTTATGTCCATGCACGGATGCAATGTGGTCAGACGATGCCTGCCATTGGTATCGCAAGTTCAAATCGATTTGGCCTTGTTCGATGTGAATATAGTATATAGCACATTTGATTCAAAACCACATGAGGCATATCTACATTATATTCATGCATGCATGAGTTGCGAACATCATGGGCTCTTATTCAAATATTTGAATCCCCTTTTAAACTAATTATCGTCTTTGTAAGTCTTTTACATGCACACACACACACACTCCTCCTCTCTTCATGGATAGAAATAACTTTCCTATTGTGCATCCATATATGCACACACACACTCCCCACCACTTTGCATCCTCTACATCGTGCACACACGTTCTTGTTCTTTAGGTCGGTCTCCCACGATCTCCCTACGTCTCCATCTTTCCAACACACACCTATCGATATACCCCTCTAGCTAGCCAGACCTGCCTACGGCACACAAACATGTACATACATAGTCCCTCCCCTCCTCTCACCATCCATGCCTCCCGCCCTAACTCTGAGGCACACGGGCACTGTCGCACCCTCTGTTGTTATCCATCTTGCACTTGTACAGTGTCACTAGCTAGCTGCACCCCTCCCCCCACCACCACACACACCTCTCCCTGTCTACGTCACTCCGGGTGTTCTTTATCTCTGACACATGCATGCATGTGCACCAATCGATTTCCCTCTATGTGTAGCCAGGTCTCTCGCTTTTCCCCCACTCAAAATGTCCGATCTATATCTCTAGTTAAGTCTCCCCTCTTTACCCACGTACACATCGACCAAACCACAACCTCTCTACATAGGACCGCCTACCACACACACATTAATTGCCCCTCCCCGTCTCATCATCCATGCCTTCCGCTTTGTCTATCGACCAGACAAGCACGCCCATGCACATTATCGTCCACTCTCTTTAATTACCGATCTCGCACTTGTACTCCTTCCTTATCTTCGCCTAGTTGGCCTCTCGCATCATCTTCCAACATGCACCCCTCTTTCCTAGCGCTTGTACGCTCGTAAAGTTCTTTCCTCTATTTGTGTCTATTGATATGTTGCGTAAACAATCCCTACCCCTCTCTTCTCGTATATCGCCCCCTCCAAATACATATACTATGTATCCAAGCCTCTCTTTGATAGAAACATATGTATAGAGGCATGTCGGACACACCATCTCCCTTTCTCTCTCTAACACACCCACTAGGTGGAGCCATGGAGGACATGTATGAAGAGAAGAGGTGCACGCATGCACGCACTACCTCCCTCACACACAATGTGGGTACACGGTGGAGCACATTTCTCTAAGGAGAGTTAGCCCTCGTGATAACTTAATGCATGTTGAAAGACTTGTTAGATGACGTGGCACTGGTACTTTGAGCATGGTTAATAGTATAGCCACAACCGGCTATATGGGGTTGCCATGTCATATATAGTCAACCTAATAGCCAACGTGTATAGTATAGCTAGTTGCTAAGCAGTACTACTTTATTAATGCATGGCCCACTGTACACTCTCACAATGTTTCTTAGAGTCCGTGCTATAGCCGGCTGTTAATCTACAGCCCGCTTCCATTCTCTCTCCTCTTCTCTCTCATCCAACTCAACGCAAATATAATTATTTAATCATTATAGCCTGCTGACTGTAACTTATTGTACTTGCTCTTCCGGTACGTGCAAAGCAAGTAGGAAACAAAAAACGAGCAAGTTTTTTGCTTTGGGGGATGTCTCTTTTTCAGTCTATATTTTTGAATAAAATGATGGGGGAGCTCAATGAAGCCATGTGGCACATGTGGAGGGGTTGCTTGCTAGTTTCTTGTGTGGATTGATCACACTGACGTGATGATGCTTCTAGAAGAACGTAGACACTACTGGGTACAATGAGGTTACTGTAAACGCGAATCCCAGCCATTTCGTGGCACCTAGACCGTTGGATCAACATCAATGAATGGCTAGTATCGCGTCACACGTGAAATTGAGAATTTCTAAACTGATTGTAGAAATAACCAGCAGCGGGCTACTCATTTTTTGCTCCGAGAGGTTGCGGGCGTCTGGCTCCGCCACGATGGCCTCTGAGAACGCGAGCCCACGTACGCGTCCGAGAAATGTATGTGATGAGGATTTCTAGCGACCGATCTTGTTAAGGAGGCAAAGCAAGTGTTACACTTTACAAATTAAGTTAGGTGGTAAACTTACTGCCCGTCGCGCTGGCGTCGCCCCAACACATGGTCGGTCCGACCCGCCTCTCACCGAAGGGACGCGCATCGGCTTGGTGCGTCACTAACACGTGCGACCGCATGTAAGCAGTAGGCCAACACACGGTCAGTCTGGCCCGCCGCTTAGCATGAACAGACGGTATGTACGGCCTGCCGCTCACCGAAGCGACGCGCATTGGCTTGGTAAATCACTTATGTTCGACTGCATGTGAGTATTACCAAACCAATAGGCCAAGCTCCCTCGCCTACCGCGCGCCAAACTACCGGCCTTTTATTGTAATTCCCTTTAAAAAATGAAGATCTCACATAGGAGCAGACCATGGCAGTTGCGAACGCTCGAGTGGTAGTTTCATGGGTAGGGGAGGGGCATGGTGTGGCATTTTTGTAATATGGCACAACACTTCTTTTTCTATTGCTGTGTACATGCAATAACTGGCACCGTCGTATACATATCTTACGGTTATTGGGATGTTCGCCAGGAATAGCCTCGTGGTGATCTATTGATTACTCTTTTTTTCTCACGCATTACATCGACCCATATAATCTCTCTCCCTCTTTCCCACGCACACATCTAGTCTCTCGGGACTTCTCACACGGACCATCTCTAGCTCTCTAGGTCGATGCCACCCACATACACTTGTACTCTGTGTTTAGTATGTTGTACACGAAGAGAAGAGGTGCACGCACACACTCGTCCTCTCTCACACATGCATCTGTAGCTACGAATTGTAGTGTTCTCAACCATCCGATTGGCTCTATCATAGGTTCACGTTGCTCCTTGGCCTTTAGATTGAGAAGTTTAAAATGTGTAGGCTAAGCTAGAGGCGCGAGGTTTTGTTAATGTGCGGGCCGCACACGGCACCAACACGACACGAGTTTGGTCTACCTGGTGCGCAGTCGGGTGAGTAGTACTAGTAGTATTACTACTTTGATGTGTGGCGTCAACTCACAGAAGTATGCAACACTTCCTCAACAAACAAGCATATAAGCATGTAGGAACGAAGTATGTCTACTATGAAGAACTACAACTGATTACTGAAGAGAAACTAAAGCATGCATCAAAGTAAATCACACGAATGAAATGCATCAAAGGTAAACATAAGTGACAGAGGTAACCGAAGGTGCTCGATGGCGACAAGGTGTTTGTTCGACCAGTTCGTCCTTCTGTACAAGGACTACATCTGGTTGGAGGGGCTATGACTTAACACGGAACATAAACTCTCTTCAGCCTATTCTCCTTGACAATCGATTCGTCAACCGATGCAGATCACTCGCGGTAGATACTTGAAGGCTATCTCTGAACCTTTAAAGACTTCTTCTTCGAGAACCACAATCACTCTTGGTCTCTAAAGAAATTGACACCTAACCGTCTAGAGAGTTTACAGCTCTCAAGAGTAATAGGCCGAGCGTACTAAACTTAGATTCCAGTGACACTAAACCACTATCTAATTCTTCGGCTCTAGGGTTTTTCTCTCGGTAGATTTTAAACTCAAATCGTTCAGAGAGTGGGTTGCTCAACAATCTTCTCAGGAATCAAAACGGAGCAGCCACCGGACAAAGCTGGCGTGGGATGGCTATTTATAGCTGCAACCTACCCAGATGGGAAATGACCATTTTGGACATGAGGTCCAGCCAATGCCCAACCGACACGTTCACAACGGTCGGATTTTTGGAGCAATGGTAACATTACTTGAGGAACAAGTAATGCTAACTCCTCGGTCCGAGTCAAATCTCTCGCATCGAAGAAGATATCAGTCTCTTGCTGGCAAGTATTAGCTCGGAGCACAAATAGATTTCTCTCACAACTTTCATAGGATTTGGGTTTAGCATCAGAGAATCAAAGCTTAGAACTCTACACCCCTCTTAATAGTACAATGGTCCTATGACTCAATGAAAGAAGAAGAACAACGAAATAAATGCTACATCTTCACTTTGTCTTCATTCTTCCTCGAGCGCAGTCATTTTCTTCGAACATGCACTAAACCAATTGCTTAGACTTCAACAATTTTTAGGGGTCACTCTTGTTAGCTTTATCTTCGGTGATAACCTTCACAACCACGCAGGGAGATTATCTTTGTCGTTTGCATCAAACTCCTTGATACTTCAGGGACCTGTTACTCTATGTGCACTAGCAAACACATAAGTCCCATATTTTTTATGTCAACAAACTCCAAAACATAAGGGGCCTATCATTGCACCAACAATCTCCCCCTTTTTCGACGGTTGTTGACAAAACGGATAATCATCAAAGTGAAGATAGATAAGTAAAATGTAAATCGAACAATAATGAACTTGCGTTACTTGTCTCAATGATGAAAGATACTCCCCCTAGATGTATGTAGGGTCAATAGATATACAATGAAGTTCCTTGCAATTTATTTGAGTGTGTGGAGGATTTTCATTCATACGAGGTAATGATTCGCACTAATGATAGATAATCCAACGAGAATATAGTGCAATCATTCATGACTTCTGTCAATAATTCCACCTGCAAAACAATAAGCTTCGAGAGAGAATAGTTTAGCAGGCGGGGTTATTAATATTACAACCCATAGCAGAAGTTTTACATCCGAGCACATAGCATGGCATAAATGTTTCAACAAATAGAGCGAGAATACACAAGGACCAAATCCAACAGAGCAAATCTATCAAAACTCTCGATGTTATTCTCCCCCTTGTTGTCAACTAGTGTCAAAAAGGTGTCGAAAAAACACACGAGTGCTAGAACAAGTGAATATGATTCACTCTGAGGTATCACCTGATGAACTGCCCGAAGAAGTTTCTAATTCGGAGGTGTCTGGAATATCTTCATCTTCAGCAGCAGCAGCAGATCCTTCAAGACTGGCTTGGGGCTGAGAAGAGGAAGGCACATTGGGAGCAGCCTCGTTAGTCTTGCGAGACAAAGGATTTTCTTCAGCAGGTTTTACAGTCGGCGATGTGGCTTCTGATTCGTCGACTAATTTGCGCAACTGAATCCAAAGTAAATTCATTGTTGGTTTACGAGCTGGCAAAGGCGGAGTAGTGCGATCTTGAAAATCTTCAGCAGTAAAACCTTGATCAATGTACTTGTAGAGTTCTTGGAGGTGAGAGTGACTCAGTTGATTCTTTGAGAAGAATTTCCGAAGCAATTTCCATAAACGCTTCTTGTTTTCTGCCGTGATCATGTGCACAACTTTTGTTTGGCTGTGAATAGCGTTAAGTTCGGCAGCAAGGTGCTCTTTCTCTTGGCGATCTTCGCCCATATGCTTCAGCAAGAGTTGTTGAGTGTGCATGCTCACTTCCAGATGTGAAGGAGGCTGAGTGTTTGGTTGACGGTCACGTTTGGGTAGCTTTGGCCCATTGAAGGTGTTATGATAATATGTGGGACTGGACACTGGTGCTTTCCCCAAAGAAAAATCTTCCATTAGTTTCAGCGTGTCACGCACAGGAGGAATGAAGCTTTTGTGACTGACTTTAGCAAGATATTCGTTCTTCGTACCATAGTCAACCACTTTCTGAATCCAAGGTGCATATACCTTGATAGTCTTGGGGCACTGAGCTGAATCAAGAGTATGCGGAGGAACATATCTTCAAAATTGAAGATAAATCCTTGAGAGATAGCATGGATGGTATTCCAAAGAACATCAGAAATGGCATTGTCTGTATTCATCCCAGCCAGCAGACAGAGAGTATAAGTAAGAATGTGACACAATGTCTGATTTTCGAACGTCAAGTGCTCAGGCAGAGGAGGACCATTGTAGTCACGAATTTTGTCTTCATCCATTGTGCATCAGAAATCTTCATCAGAGATTGCATCAATGTTGTGAACCCGAATCTCAGTCTTGCCGTGTTCAACCGAGGGAAATGAAAGTGAGATACAAAATCCATGCCAGAGAATTTTATTCTTTTTCCTTCAGTCATCCATTCCATGATCCACTTTGTAGTGTCAGATTCATCACCGGAGATGTATAGTGTTACATAAAATTGAAGGACAGTCTCCCGGTTCCATGGATGCTGATATACAAAGACATGCAAGAGCCCAAAGTCTTCGATATCTTGTAGTACTTGATTGAAGCAGCCGAGGCTTTTCATCGTAGAAAAGTCAGAGAACTCATGAGGGAAAATCTTCATGTTGTCATAAAGAATTCACGAATAGTATGTTGCCTGCTCCTGAGTCCAGAACCGAGGGGAATCAGATGTGCGGGGCTTGCTGTAGGGACTCTCTTGAAAGAAAACTGGATGAGTGTTTCTATTTAACAAAGGCCCTTTGACGCCAAATCCAGTTGAAAACAACGGTAGGCGCTTGCGAGGATAAGGATATGTGATCTCATCTCCAACGGATATAACTTCATTTCCATAGATGACAGAGTCTGAGTGATGAGCTGAAGCTGATTTTCCCGCAGAAGGATCAGAGGTTCTTTGTGCAGTGTTGAGTGAGATTGATGACCCACAAGTATAGGGGATCTATCGTAGTCCTTTCAATAAGTAAGAGTGTCGAACCCAACGAGGAGCAGAAGGAAATGACAAGTAGTTTTCAGTAAGGTATTCTCTGCAAGCACTGAAATTATCGGTAACAGATGGTTTTGTGATAAGGTAATTTGTAACGGGTAACAAGTAATGAAAGTAAATAAGGTGCAGCAATATGGCCCAATCCTTTTTGTAGCAAAGGACAAGCCTGGGAAAACTCTTATATGAAGGAAAACGCTCCCGAGGACACATGGGAATTATCATCAAGCTAGTTTTCATCACGCTCATATGATTCGTGTTCGTTACTTTGATAATTTGATATGTGGGTGGACCGGTGATTGGGTACTGCCCTTCCTTGGACAAGTATCCCACTTATGATTAACCCCTATTGCAAGCATCAAAAACTACAAAAGAAGTATTAAGGTAAACCTAACCATAGCATGAAACATATGGATCCAAATCAGCCCCTTACGAAGCAACGCATAAACTAAGGTTTAAGCTTTTGTCACTCTAGCAACCCATCATCTACTTATTACTTCCCAATGCCTTCCTCTAGGCCCAAATAATGGTGAAGTGTCATGTAGTCGACGTTCACATAACACCACTAGAGGAGAGACAACATACATCTCATCAAAATATCGCACGAATACCAAATTCACCTGACTACTTATAGCAAGACTTCTCCCATGTCCTCAGGAACAAACGTAACTACTCACAAATCATATTCAAGTTCATAATCAGAGGGGTATTAATATGCATAAAGGATCTGAACATATGATCTTCCACCAAATAAACCAACTAGCATCAACTACAAGGAGTAATCAACACTACTAGCAACCCACATGTACCAATCTGAGGTTTTGGGACAAAGATTGGATACAAGAGATGAACTAGGGTTTTAGAGGAGATGGTGCTGGTGAAGATGTTGATGGAGATTGACCCCCTCCCGATGAGAGGATCAATGGTGATGACGATGGTGATGATTTCCCCCTCCCAGAGGGATGTTTCCCCGGCAGAACAGCTCCGCCGGAGCCCTAGATTGGTTCCGCGAAGGTTCCGCCTCGTGGCGGCGATGTTTCGTCCTGAAAGCTTGCTTATGATTTTTTCCAGGCTAAAAGACTTCATATAGCAGAAGATGGGCACCGGAGGCCTGCCAGGGGGCCCACGAGGCAGGGGGCGCGCCCAGGGGGTAGGGCGCGCCCCCACCCTCGTGGATGGTGGGTGGCCCCCCTCTGGTTGATTCATTCGCCAATATTTTTTATTAATTCCAAAATCTGCCTTTGTGAAGTTTCAGGACTTTTGGAGCTGTGCAGAATAGGTCTCTAATATTTGCTCCTTTTCCAGCCTAGAATTCCAGCTGCCGGCATTCTCCCTCTTCATGTAAACCTTGTAATATAAGAGAGAATAGGCATAAGTATTGTGACATAATGTGTAATAACAGCCCAGAATGCAATAAATATCGATATAAAAGCATGATGCAAAATGGACGTATCAACTCCCCCAAGCTTAGACCTCGCTTGTCCTCAAGCGGAAGCCGATAACGAAAAATATGTCCACATGTTTAGAGATAGAGGTGTCGATAAAATAAAATACGGACGTGAGGGCATCATGATCATTCTTATAACAACAACATATATAAATATTGTCATATGATTTCTTATGCTCAAGTAATAATCTATTCACAATGTAAAGTATGAATCAGAAACTTCATTGAGAACTAACAAACTATAATCTCAGTCATTGAAGCAATTGCAATTTATCATAACATCGGAAAGAGTCAATATAAGAGCTTTTCAGCAAGTCCACATACTCAACTATCATTTAGTCTTTCACAATTGCTAACACTCACGCAATACTTATGGATATGGAGTTTTAATCAGAAACGGAGAAAGATAGGGGCTTATAGTGTTGCCTCCCAACCTTTTACCTCAAGGGTAATGTCAACAATAATAGTTCATGCTAACTTACATCCAATTGGATATATATATATATCAGGATCTTTCCAACACAATGTGCTTGCCAAAGGATAAAATGTAAAAAGGAAAGGTGAAGATCACCATGACTCTTGTATAAGGTATGAGACAAGAATAAAAGATAGGCCCTTCGCAGAGGGAAGCAGAGGTTGTCATGTGTTTTTGTGGTTGGATGCACAAGATCTTAATGCGAAAGAACGTCATTTTATATTGCCACTTGTGATATGGACCTTTATTATGCAGTCTGTTGCTTTTATTGCTTCCATATCACAAGATCGTATAAAGCTTATTTTCTGCACACTAATAAATCATACATATTTAGAGAGCAATTTTTATTGCATACAACCATGACAACTTACTTGAAGGATCTTACTCAATCCATAGGTAGGTATGGTGGACTCTCATGGCAAAACCGGGTTTAAGGATATTTGGAAGCACAAGTAGTATCTCTACTTGGTGTAAATAATTTGGCTAGCACGAGGGGGAAAGGCAATCTCAACATGTTGGATGATCCATGACAATATACTTTATTTCAGATATAAGAGAACATAACCCATTACATTGTCTTCCTTGTCCAGCATCAACTTTTTAGCATGTCATACTTTAATGAGTGCTCACAATCGTAAAAGATGTCCAAGATAGTATATTTATATGTGAAAACCTCTCTTTTTTTGTTACTTCCTATTAATTGCAACGATGACCAAGACTATGTTTGTCAACTCTCAACAACTTTTATTCATCATACCCTTTATATGTGAAGTCATTACTCTCCATAAGATCAGTATGATCACTTTTATTTATTTTTATTCTTTCTTTTTCTAATATTCCCTCAAGATCATAGCAAGATAACCAAACCCTTGACTCAAAACTAATCTTTATTATATATATAGCTCACGGACTCGATTACATAGAAGGATCATAAAGCAGAACTCAAGACTAGATCATACTAAAATTTTATTCTACTAGATCAAGATATTACTAAAAGGATCGAACTAAGAAAAAAAACGGTAAAGATAGGAGTGTGATGGTGATACAATACCGGGGCACCTCCCCCAAGCTTGGCAGTTGCCAAGGGGAGTGCCCATACCCATGTGATTATATCTCCTTCTTCAAAGGTGAAGAAGATGGTGATGATGAAGATAACTGTGCCTTCTGCTTTTTCATATTGTAATTGAGAAGAGCAATTTCCTCCTTCAAACCATCGACCTCAGATTCCAGCTTCAAAATCTTGTCACATAAATCCCCTTTGCTTTTCTGCCGAAAATGAGAAGGAATAGATCGGTTGTTAGACAGTTTAGCCCTCTTAGGGAGACTAGACTTCTTTAACTTCACGTGCTTATCCCCAGGTTGAGGTAGAGGAACATCCTCCTCCTCTAAACTTGAATCATTGATCCTCCTCGAATGAGCATCCTCCTCATCATCCGTAGTTCGACCACAAGGAGATAGGTCCCCATAGGTCTTTGGGAGCAATGAGATGTGAGACATAGCTCTCTCCATCGGAGTCTTGAGATGACATCTTGCTCTAAATCTGCTGCAAAAACAGCTCGAAACAAAAACAGAGGATATTTGTGTGATACGGTGGTCAAAACCTTTGGGAGATTATATAATGAATTTTTACTGACCAAAAGAAGTATCATGCAAGAAAACGGAGTCCGGAGAGCACACGAGGTGCCCACGAGGCAGGGGGCACGCCCAGGGGGGTAGGGCGTGCCCTCCACCCTCGTGGATGCCTCGTGTCCTTCCCAGACTACTTATTTTCCTATTTTCTAAAATATTCCAAAACGGAGAAAAAATTACCATTAGAACTGTTTTTGGAGTCGGTTTACTTACTGTTGGGGATATTACTACTCAGTATAAACCAGCCAGGAAAGGCCGGGTTATCCCCATAATGAGTTATTATGTTTCAAGCCCATTCAGACAAAGACGGTGGCACTTCATGTAGGCCCAAAGCCCAAAGGCGGATTAAGGCCTGTAGACATAAATCGACATTGATATGTAAACTTGTGCTGTAAGATAGAAATAGTAGAGACCGGGCCGGACACGTTTATGAACCGGCCTCGGGATCCTGTAAACCGACGGGCGTCAACCCATGTATATAAGGGGACGACCCGACGGCGGTTTAGGGACAACAAACAACAACTCAAGAGCCAGGCATAGCGAATTTGCTCCCTAGTCATCGAAACCCTAGCAATTCCACAACAACTGGACTAGGCCTTTACCTTCACCGCAAGGGGCCAAACCAGTATAAACTCTCTATGTCCTTTGTCCGCTTTAACCCCTTTAAGCTAACCCATCGCGATGGCTCCACGACTAAGTCCTTTCCCTAGGACATCTACCGTGACAAAACCACGACAGTTGGCGCCCACCGTGGGGCTATCGCACGATGGTTTCGAGTTCTTAGAGGGCAGTTTCGAAGGACTCAAGGGATATGCTGTGGGCCGGATGACCAAGAGTCGTTGCGACAAACTCGACATCAACGACGCAGGCTGGGGCCCCGAGGCCGGCTCAATTGAGTACGGGTACCGGGTCCCCTTCGGCGGCATTCACGTGTTCATCGGCAAGATTGGCGAACCGGGCCCTGAGCCAGACATCTGCACCGACATCGTTGAAACGGATCAGTGTGTGAGCTCTGCCCGGGTTAAGCCTGCCATGAAGCGTGCCTTCTTGGGAGTCATCCACGGAGTGGAATCTGAGGATAGATCGGAATATGATGGCGAAACCGTCGTTTACTCCGGGGACGAGTCATCTACTGGAGAAACCGAGTCATTGTACCAGCTTCAGGATGGCCGGTTTGGGGGCTGTTCCGATGGCGATAGTATTCCGGACCCCTTTGATCCGCCAAGCCGAGTTACGATCTTCATGGCCGGTACAAAGTCAGCTCAATAATCTTTGACCACCGCGGTGATGATCTCCGGTTCAACGCCGGCGATGGCAGCTGGGGTAGGAGGCCCCGCACCACCACCGGCTCAGGCTTTGTCCGATTTATTTGACACCTTGGCAGCGCTGCTAGCCGCTGAGGTCAACCCGGCGGATCAGGAGCAGCACAACGCCGAGGTGGCGAAGGTAAAGGATCAAATAGCCCAAGCCAAAGCAGACCTGGCCGCCGAAAATGCCAGGATGACGGCGAAGCAGGCCGAGTTAGATGCATAGGCTTATCGACTTATGTTGGATCAAAACGCATCGAATGATGTCATGAGGAGGAGGTACCGATCTCACCTGCCTTCGGTTTACGAAGCCAGGAATCTCTTCAACACGCCAGGAGAAGGAACCAGCAAGCAGCCAGTGGTAAACCGGGTCGAGGCACCTGGAACGGGGACGCCGGTTCAGCCACGCACAATGGACCCACCTCCTCAGAATATGCCATCCCAGCATGTGCCCACACCTCCGGGTCATTACTCCAACCCCTTGGATAACATAGTCGCGGCCGCTTCATGATTGGCAGCCCTCCCAGTCGATGGTGAGTCCCCTGTAGCGGTGGAGACGCGACGAGCTAGGGAGCTCCTTCAGACAGCTTTGACTCAGCAGCAGGCTTATTCGTACAGTCGCGAGAGGATTCATTCCACCCCCCGCCCAAGCCGGAGTTACAACAGACATATTGATGAACCGGCTGTGTCTAGTAGTGCGCGAAACCGTAATCCGCCTCGAGGCCATAACCCGGCGGGTGGCGGTGTTGATGCTCAGGATGTGGTGGACCGTGCCAGGGCACGTCGGGAGGCTGAGTTAGCAGCACAGAACCGGCCCGTCAGCTTACTCCGGTTCGTCCAACAACTTCGGTGCAACCAGGGGTGACCTCCAGTTCTTTGGTGGTGCCATGTCTTGTCCCAGTGTTACGCAATGTACGGCTACCCAGGGACTTCAAGGGCCCACGTAAAGTGCCGAATTACACTGCCGATTTATCCCCCGAGGCATGGGTTGAAAGTTATGAGATGGCGATGGAGATGCTGGACGTAGATGATGCGGCATGTGCCAAATACTTCACCATGATGTTGGAAGGGACGGCTCGCACTTGGCTGAAGAACTTGCCAGCTAACTCCATCAGATCATGGGCCGAGTTAAGAGCCCGGTTTATTCAGAATTTCAAAGACACGTGCAAGCAACCCATGCCAATTATGGACTTAGCTGCCTGTGTCCATGAGGAAGGAGAATCAACAACCCATTGGGTGCGCCGGGTTTCGGAAATTTTGCATTCATCAGATCGCATCAACGCTCATACAGCAGTTTTAACGTTGGAAGGCAATTGCCAGTTTACACCTCTGAAGTTGAAGTTGGGGCGGCTCAAACGTAACTGCAATGACATGGGGTATGGCAGCCTTGGTGAAATATGCCGACTCCGATAGTACCAAGGACCCTGAATCTGATGATGACAAGACAGGAAAGGGAAAG
Source organism: Aegilops tauschii subsp. strangulata (assembly GCF_002575655.3). NCBI lineage: Eukaryota > Viridiplantae > Streptophyta > Magnoliopsida > Poales > Poaceae > Aegilops > Aegilops tauschii. Next base: position 304,975,201 of record NC_053038.3, read on the forward strand.
AAGGGCGGCAGCACCAAAGGGCAGCAGCACAACCCGGCGTGTCATGGAAACAGTGGTAAGCGTAAGGCGGATAACTGTTCAGATTTTGTGGCTAATACCAATGCGCAGGGTAATGGTCAGCGTCGTAAGGGTAAACCGCCCCCGCGTGGAGGAGAACCAAGTCCCAATCCGGAGCGCCTGAATTACCTGTTGAACCAGCCCTGCCCAAAGCACGGATCGCGGGACAAGCCGGCCACGCACCTCCGGAAGGATTGTTATATTTTGCGGGAGTTCAAAAATTCAGATTTTTTCCGGACTGATCATGGACCGGCCGGCAGTTCAGGCCCCGGGTCTCATGGGCCGGGTTATGGTGGAAGCAGTCCCGGTTCAGGATTTCACGGTAATCAAAGCGGTCATGGCAATCAAGGCAACCAAGGTGGTTATAATCATCAGGGGAATCAACAGCAGCAGCAGTAGTCGGGTTACCAGAGCAACCCGAAGTAGTTGCATAGTGGACAGTACCATGTCTTCACCACTAGTCTGTGTAAACGTGATCAGAAGCTTCATAAAAGGGCAGTGAACTCCGTTGAACTGACGGTGCCCCGTTACCTACGCTAGTCTGAACAACCCATTGTGTGGAGTCGAGAGGATCATCCACCTCGGGTTGATAATCCGGGTCATCTGGCGTTGGTGGTGGCACCTCAGGTTGGGGGTTATAAGTTCACCAAGGTACTCATGGTCCAGGGAGTAGTATCAATATACTTTATTATGAAACTTTCCGTCGCATGGGGTTAACAGATAAAAATCTTAGACCGTCCAACACCGTTTCCCATGGTGTGGTGCGTGGTAAATCGGCGTATCTAGTGGGTAAGATAGCTCTGGAGGTTGCTTTTGGTGATGAGCATGATTAAAGATCAGAGACATTGACCTTTGAAGTGGTGAAAATCAAGAGCCCGTATCATGCCCTGTTTGGGCGGCCGGCTTATGCTATGTTCATGGCAAGGCCCTGTTATGTCTATCTGTAGCTCAAAATGCCGGGTCATAAGGGGACCATCACGGTACATGGGAGCCGTAAGATCGCCTTGGAATGTGAAGAAGGTTATGCGGCTTATGCTGAGTCGGTTTGTGCAACAGAGGAGTTGAAGTTTTACAAGGACAATGTTGATCCGGCAGATATGACCTCCTTGAAGAAGCCAACTACAGAGCATGATCCGGCCTTGAAGTTTAAATCGGCTGATGAGACTAAGCTGGTTGATTTTGTTCCTGGCGATTCATCCCAGCAGTTTAGCATCAGCGCTAACCTGGATCCGAAATAGGAAAGCGCGCTCATCGAGTTCATCCGTGAGAACCGGGACATCTTTGCGTGGAAGCCTTCTGACATGCAAGGTGTACCGAGGGAACTCGCTGAGCACACACTTAATGTTGATCCGAAGTTTAAACCGGTCAAGCAATTTCTTCGCCGGTTCAATGAAGAAAGACGCAAGGCTATTGGTGAGGAGGTAGCCAGGCTCTTGGCGGCTGGGTTAATCATTGAAGTGTTTCATCCTGAGTGGTTGGCTAATCTGGTGCTGGTACTTAAGAAGAACGGCACTTGGCATATGTGTGTGGACTACACAGATTTAAACAAGGCTTGTCCAGCGGATCCTTTTGCCCTCCCTCGTATTGATCAAATCATTGATGCTACGGCAGGTTGCGAGTGTTTGAGTTTTCTGGATGCTTATTCTGGCTACCATCAGATCAAAATGGCAGTTAAGGACCAGGAGAAGACAACTTTCATAACTCCCTTTGGAGCCTTCTGTTATGTGTCTATGCCTTTTGGGCTCAAGAGTGCCCAGGCGACTTATCACCGCTGTGTGCAGAATTGTCTTCATGATCAGATCGGCCGCAATGTTCATGCTTATGTGGACGATATTGTGGTGAAATCCAGAAAGGAGGAGACATTGATAGATGACTTGAAGGAGACCTTTGATAACCTCCAGGTTTATAAAATGATGCTTAATCCGGCCAAGTGTGTCTTTGGTGTACCGGCAGGCAAGCTCTTGGGCTTTCTGGTGTCTAACAAGGGTCTTGAGGCTAATCCAGAGAAAATCAAGGCTATAACTTCTTTGGCTAAACCGAAGTGTATCAATGATGTTCAACGCCTGGCAGGCCGGATTGCCGCCTTGAGCCAGTTTATCAGTCGCCTTGGTGAGAAGGCCATCCCTTTGTATCAGATGCTGAAGAAGACGGATCACTTCGTCTGGAGTGATGCTGCCAATGAAGCATTTGGGGACTTAAAGCGGTAGCTGGCCAATCCGCCGGTCCTTGGTGCTCCTGTTGATAAAGAGCCATTGTTGTTATATGTGGCTGCTAACGCCCGGGCTGGTAGCGTGGTGGTGGAGCGCAAGGAGGCCGAAAAGGAGTATCCGGTTCAACGGCTGGTTTATTATATCAGTGAGGTACTTATCGAGTCCAAGCAAAGGTACCCGCATTGGCAGAAGTTGGTGTATGGAGTTTTTATGGCGAGCCGAAAGCTTAAGCAATATTTCCAAGGTCATCCCATCACTGTGGTCAGCTCTGCTCCTTTGGGGGATATAATCCAGAACAGGGAAGCGACTGGCCGGATTGCCAAATGGGCTATTGAGCTTGGGCCTCACGGGTTAAAATATATGCCCCGGACGGCGATCAAATCGCAGGCACTTGTGGATTTCATCAATGACTGGACAGAATTACAGGCGCCAGAGGAGAAGCTGGATCATACTTATTGGACTATTCATTTTGATGGGTCCAGACAATTGGAGGGCTCGGGGGCTGGAGTCGTATTAACTTCCCCACGAGGTGATAAGTTTTGTTATGTTCTCCGTTTAATGTTCCCTTGCACTAACAATGCAGCTGAGTATGAAGCTTTACTCCATGGTCTTCGAATGGCTAAGGAGATGAATTTAAGCCGGGTTAAGTGCTTCAGTGACTCGGACTTGGTGGCTCAACAAGTGTCTGGTACTTGGGATTCCAAGGATCCGCTCATGGCAGCATATCGTCGAGAGGTGGATGTTGTTGCAGGTCACTTAGAGGGCTATCAGGTTGATCATGTGGACCGGGGAAGAACGAAGCAACGGACGCTTTAAGTCGCTTGGGTTCCCAACGTAAACCGGTTCCACCTAACGTCTTTTTGGATGTGCTACATAATCCGTCGGTCAAGCTCCCAACAGAGGAAGATTTAGCTGTTCCTGATCCGGAGGCTCAGTTGGTGGCAGCTACTCATGTCATCCCAGACTGGACGGTCCCATATTTGGCGTATATGAACCGGGGCGAGTTACCAGAGGATGAAACTTTGGCCCGGCAGATAATCCGGCGGTCCAAGTCCATGACTATTATCAATGGAGAGTTACATCATTGTAGTGTGACAGGGACGTTTCAGCGTTGCGTGTCTCCTGAAGAAGGATGTGAGATTCTGCGTGAGATTCACGAAGGGGATTGTGGTCATCACGCCGGTTCAAAATCCCTGGTGGCTAAAGCTTTTCGTCATGGCTTCTATTGGCAGACGGCTCATGCTGATGCAGAAGACTTGGTGAAAAAGTGCGACTGTTGTCAGAATTTTTGACATCGAGCTCATGTTCCGGCCCAGGAATTGAGGATGATACCAATCACTTGGTCGTTTGCAACTTGGGGGCTGGATATGGTTGGGCCCTTTAAGCGATCCAAGGATAAGAAGACCCACCTTTTGGTGGCGGTTGATAAGTTCACTAAGTGGGTGGAGGCAGAGCCAGTCAGTAAGTGTGATGCAGCTACGACGGTTCAATTCATCAAAAAGGTGATTTTTCTAGTTTGGCTTTGCACACAGCATTATAACTGATAATTGTACCAATCTGTCCAAGGGTGCTATGAAGGAGTTCTGTCAACGTGAGCACATCCGGCTTGACGTATCATCAGTGGCTCAGCCCCAGTCTAATGGTCAAGCGGAGAGAGCCAATCAAGAGATCCTGAGAGGCATCAAGCCCCGGCTTATGGTTCCTTTGCAACGGATGCCGGGTTGTTGGGTGGAGGAGTTGCCTTCTATGTTATGGAGCATCAATACCACGCCCAACAGATCCATGGGTTACACGCCTTTTTTCATGGTTTATGGAGTGGAGGCGGTTCTCCCTAGTGACATCCGTCATGACTCGCCCCGTGTGGCGGCGTATGTTGAAGCTGATAATGAGAAGGCACGGCAGGAAGCACTTGACCTGTTAGATGAGGAGCGTGACATTGCAGCGGCTCGTTCGGTGATTTACCAGCAGGATCTGCGTCATTATCACAGCCGCCGGGTTAGAACCAGAACTTTTCAAGAAGGCGATCTGGTGCTCCGACTCATCCAGGATCAGACTGATATGCACAAGTTGTCCCCCCTTGGGAAGGACCCTTTGTGGTCAGCAAGAATCTGCACAACAGGTCATACTACCTAATCGATGTTCGAGAGCACAAAGACTCACGTAAATCGGAGGAGGAGACCCACCGGCCGTGGAATATCGCCCATCTACGGCCTTACTATACATGAGCCATAGGCTCTGCTTATGTACATAGTTATGACAATGTATATATTATGATCAATATAATAAACCGGAGCCTCAGCTAAAGCGGGGTATCTGTTGTTTTTTCTTACATCATGTGTGGTTACATGGGGGCTTCTGTTTATAGAGCGGCGTCCGGTTTACCCCTTGATTCAGCTTATAAAGCCATATCTAAAAATCACTTGGGGGCTTGGTCGTATTCGAACCATAGCTACACCTTTTGATCGGCGCAAGGCCACAAGGAAAATCACTTGGGGGCTTGGTCATATTTGAACCATAACTACACCTCTTGACCGGCTCAAGGCCAAAAGAAAAATACTTAGGGGCCAAAGAGAGTGTTGCAAAAGAACAACTCAAACATAGGCACCTACTGAGCACAGCTCAAAATATTGCTTGGGGATTCTTTGCTATCGCAACGAACAAAGAATCTACACTTGTAATAGGCTATCAAGCCACAGCTTGGAAGCCTGGTGTATACACCTAAAACCCCGGCTTAGCCTGCCTTTTTTAAGTAAGTCACTCCATCGAGGTAAACCTGGTATGACCTGCCGAACTTCGACAAGTCAATCTCATAAGACCCTGAACTTGTCAAAGTTAAAATGACGATTGGTTAAGGATCGACGGCCATCTTAAAAGGCTTTGTGAAATGGTTTAACTCAGTGGCTGGTAGCCCATGAAAAGCCTCGAATTTGGGGTCTGGCAGCCCGTGAAAAGCCTTGACTACAAGTTTTCCATATGCTTTTATTTGCCAAGTTTTTTTCTCTTTTGATGACATTTATAATGTTTTGATAAACCAGCGTTCATTAACCCGGCTTGAATTTCAACTACAAGTTGTCAATACATGATCAATTATAATCCGGCGCTTATTAACCCGGTCTGGTTTTGCCTATAAATCACCAGTATTATATATGAACAATCCGGTGTTTATCACAACCCGGTATGGTTTTATCATAAACCGGCACAATATGGAAGGAGTTATCAGTACTCATGATTAAGGGTATCGCCCTTACTACAAAAGTTGGTCAACCAACGCTGTGATTCAATGTCACAGGTATCATTTATTTTCATATTTGATTATCTTTTTACAGCTTGGGTTATAAACCATGGCTATATATTCGGGCATCATGACCCGTCCGGCGGTAAACCGCCAGGACACTTTCAACTTCTTGTATGCAGGAGCAGGTACGGATTATGACCATCATATATCTTAAGCATGGCGGATTAACAAGTGTCATGCAAAAATAAATATGCACGATGGCATAGCAGACCAATTATTTTAACTAGCCTATTACAAGGCGTTTCCGTGCCCAAAAGAATAATTGTTTTTCAAGTATTGCAGCACGCGGAAGGATAAACCGGCTTCCGGATCATGATTCGTCTCCAGGGTGACTTGACGGCTACGGATCATCTTGCACCAGTTCATCATCCTCCTCTCTACCCAGTGGCTGGAAGTCAATGGTTGCCCAGTCGATCCCAGTTAGGGCTTGGAATACAGCTTCATCGCTTATAAGGGTGGACGGTTCAATGTCAGGGGTATAGGTGTGCTTACGGATTGGCGGGATAAGATTTTGAGCCTCAGGAGTTGGTGCAGCGCCCTTTTGTTGTTGACGTCATAACTCGCCTGATAATATGAAAGATCAGCTTCTTCAGCCAGTTGACAAGCCAGTGGACGTACTTCCCAGTTTATGGCTCGGAGGTCATCATAGCCAAACTCTGATCTGTCTTCTTTTAAGCTTGGATAGCCTTTGCCCACATCCACCAGATCAAGATCAGGCACCCATGCTTTTGCCCGGGTTAGTGCGGTCAGAGCACTAGCCCTTGCAGCAGATCTCTTTAACTCTTCTACCTGGGCAGACAGCATTGACAACCTTTCTAAGGTATCTTTGATTAAAGTTGGGGGCGGCTTGTTGTGAGAGGCGGTGCAGATGATCCGTTGCGCGCCGGTATATAACTGCTCTATAAGAGTATAGGCAGCCTTCAGCTTCTTCTGTGCGTCAGAACCCAGATGACTAATGCGAGTTCCTGCATCATTGAAAACATCAGTAAACCGGCAATGTATGGGATGGTTTGTTGGAAACTTAAAGCCAGGATGTTTACCAAACACAGCAGCAGTCATAGCATGTATTTGCCGCTTTACACCAGTCAGCTCGTCTACCACCGGTTTAGGAGCTGCTTCCGCGTCCTTGACTCTTTTTTGCAATGCGGATTTTTCTGTCTCCCAATCAGCTCGCTCCTTGTTGAAACTCTCCTTCAGCTTTTCCATAGCAGCTAAGGCATTGGTCAGCTCCTCTTTGGCTTTGGAAGTTTCTGCTTGCTGGGACTTGAGGTTTTCTTGTAGATCAGCGGTTTGAGTTTCCTTTTTGCTCAGCTCAGCCTATAAGAGACAGATATATCGTGAGTTGGCAGTACATATTTGAAGTACCAAGCACATAACAAGTTATGCACCTGATACTTGGGGGCTAATGCATATTTGCTCATTATCTAAAATTTCTGCAAGTCCCAAGTGCGATACAAGTATTACTCTTGGCACTTGGGGGCTAATGTATGTTTGCTCGAAGTAACATTATGGGTATTCTTCTAAAAAGTACCAGTTCATCTTCATAAGTTAAACCGGCCCTTGGGGACTACACTGGTGAAAGTTACTGTTGAGGATGTAGACCTTAGAGTCACCCGCCAGGAGGGACCGGGTTACTCTAATAGTCATTACTAGAAACCCGGAGCCAAGCTTGAAGACGGTGGGCCAGAGATGGGCTTAAGACCCGGATATGGCTTAAGGCCCGTAGTTACAATCATTATTATGGTAGAACTTGTAGTGCAAGGCAAGTATGATTGAGAGTCCGAGCCGGACACTCTTATGAGCCGGCCGGGACTCTGAGGGCTGCTGGGCGTCAGCCTCCCTATATAAAGGGACGACCCGGCAGCGGTTTAGGGAGAGGACGATCTCATCGAGAGCCAGGCATAGCAGTTTAGCTCCCTGGTGATCGTAACCCTAATCGATACCATCTCAACTGGACGTAGGCTTTTACCTTCACCGTAAGGGGCCGAACCAGTATAAACCCTCGTGTTCCTTGTCCCACATTAACCCCTTCAAGCTTCCTAGTTGCGATGGCTCCACGACTAAGTCCTAGCTCGAGCCCGAGTTACAGCCGGCACATGGTCTCAGCAACCGGCTCAAGTAACGTCCGACGCCATGACCCGCCCCCTGGCCATGGCCCGGCTCATAATGGAGCCCTTTATGCAGCAGACCAAGCACGGCAAGAGGCGGAGCAAGTGCCGCAATTGACGGCTTACCAAACCCCCCCGGCTTATCCGACGGCTTCCATCGATGTGGGTATCCCTACCAGGACCGGAGGTGTCCCTTGTTTAGTGCCAGCTATCCGTAATGAACGTCTACCTAAGGATTTCAAGGGCCCTAGGAAGGTGCCTAATTACACAGCCGACTTACAACCCGCAGCCTGGATCGAGAGTTATGAGATGGCTATGGAGCTGCTGGAGGTCAGTGAGGCGGCCATGGCCAAGTACTTTACCATGATGTTAGATGGGACTGCCCGCACTTGGTTGAAAGGGCTACCACCAAATTCCATTGGGTCTTGGGCTGAGCTGAAAGCCCGGTTCATCCAAAACTTCAAAGATACCTGTAGGCAGTCTATGTCAATTGTGGATTTGACTAACTGTAAGCAGCAGGAGGGTGAGTCTACGACACATTGGGTTCGCCGGGTTAAGGAGATCATACACTCGTCAGACAAGATGGATGCCGGCTCAGCGGTTTTAATGCTGGAGCAGAATTGTCGTTTTGTGCCCCTGAAGATGAAGCTCGGGCGGCTTAAACGCGACTGCAGTGATATGGGTACACTAATGGCAGCTCTTGTCAAGTACGCCGATTCTGATGGTACCAAGGATCCCCCTTCAGATGATGAAAGGACAGGGAAGGGAAAGAAGAACGGCAATGGCAAGGGTCCTCAGTTTAACCCGGGGAACCAAGGAGGAGGCAAGCGCAAGGCAGATGGCAGCCTAGAGTTTGTGGCCAACGCCAGCGCACAAGGCAATAACCAGCGACGCAAGGGGAGGCCCCCTCCCCGAGGCGGCGGGTCAGGACCTTCACTGGAGCAGCTGTTGAATGAGCCTTGTCCGAGACATGGCTCTAGAGAGAAGCCAGCGACTCATCTATGGAAGGATTGTGCAATCATGAAAGCCTTTAAAAACTACAATGGCCCGGGCGGCGGCTCAGGTGCTGGCGGCTTTCATGGCCCGGGGGGCGGCTCAAATTCTGGTCCTCAGAGCGGTCAAGGGGGCTTTAATCAACAGTCGGGCCAGGGTCATCAACAGCAGCAGGGGGTTATCAGACCAATCCAAAGCAGCTTAGCGGTGGACAGTATCATGTGTTTACCACTAGTTTGTGCAAGCGAGATCAGAAGCTTCACAAGAGGGCTGTGAATGCTGTTGAGCCGGCGATCCCACGCTACTTGCGGTGGTCTGAGCAACCTATAGTGTGGAGTAGGGAGGATCACCCTCCCCGGGTGGATATCCCGGGCCACTTGGCCTTAGTGGTGCCTCCTCAAGTGGGAGGATATAAGTTCACAAAGGTGCTCATGGATGGAGGCAGCAGCATCAACATCCTTTATTATGAGACTTTTCGCCGCATGGGGTTGGTTGATAAGAACCTCAGCCAGTCAAACACTATCTTCTATGGTGTGGTACCTGGTAAGTCGGCCTATCCAGTCGGCAAGATCGAATTGGAAGTGGCTTTTGGTGATGAGAACAACTACAGGGTGGAGAAATTGACCTTTGAGGTGGTCAAGATAAGAAGTCCGTACCATGCTATATTTGGACGGCCGGCTTACGCCAAGTTCATGGCACGGCCGTGTTATGTGTATTTACAGCTCAAGATGCCGGGTCACAATGGGACCATTACGGTTCACGGCAGCCGGAAAGTGGCTTTGGAGTGTGAGGAAGGCGATGCGGCTTATGCAGAATCTGTGTGTGCTACAGAGGAGTTGAAGTTTTACAAGGACAATGTTGACCCAACAGATATGACCTCTCTGAAAAAGCCAACTACAGAACAAGAGCCGGCAATGAAATTTAAATCAGCTGATGAGACTAAACTTGTTGATTTTGTTCCAGGTGACTCATCTCAGTAGTTTAGCATCAGTGCAAATCTGGATCCAAAATAGGAAAGCGCGCTCATCGAGTTCATCCGTGAGAATAGGGACATCTTCGCATGGAAACCTTCTGACATGCCAGGTGTACCTAGAGAACTCGCTGAGCATACTCTCAATGTTGATCCTAAATTTTAGCTGGTCAGACAGTTCCTTCGGCGGTTTAATGAAGAAAGGCGGAAAGCTATTGGTGAAGAGGTGGCCCGGCTCTTGGCGGCCGGGTTTATCGTTGAAGTCTTTCACCCAGAGTGGTTGGCTAACCCGGTGCTCGTACTCAAGAAGAACGGCACCTGGCGGATGTGTGTGGACTACACGGACTTGAACAAGGCGTGTCCGGCTGATCCTTTTGCCCTCCCCCGTATTGATCAAATCATTGATGCTACGGCAGGTTGTGCACGTCTAAGTTTCTTGGATGCTTATTCCGGTTATCATCAGATTAAGATGGCAGTTAAGGACGAGGAGAAGACGGCGTTCATTACTCCCTTTGGAGCCTTCTGCTATGTATCCATGCCCTTTGGACTCAAGTGTGCACAGGCGACTTACCAGCGTTGTGTACAGAACTGTCTTCATAAACAGATTGGGCGTAATGTTCACGCTTACGTGGACGATATTGTGGTTAAGTCCATAAAAGAGGAAACCCTGATAGATGATTTAAGGGAAACCTTTGATAATCTCCGGGTCTATAAGATGATGCTTAACCCGGCCAAGTGTGTCTTTGGTGTTCCTGCAGGCAAACTCTTGGGCTTTTTGGTTTCTGACAGGGGCATTGAGGCTAACCCGGAGAAGATCAAGGCCATCACTTCCCTGGCTAAGCCGGCGTGTATAAATGACGTTCAGCGCTTGGCGGGTCGCATTGCTGCTTTAAGCCGTTTTATAAGCCGTTTGGGTGAGAAGGCCATGCCCTTATATCAGTTGATGAAGAAAACTGATAACTTTGTCTGGAATGATGCAGCTAATACCGCTTTTGAGGATTTGAAGAAGCAGCTGGCAGAGCCCCCAGTCCTTGCTGCTCCGGTTGATAAGGAGCCCTTACTACTGTATGTGGCGGCAAACGCACGAGCCGTCAGTGTGGCTATTGTGGTAGAGCGCAAGGAGGTGGGTAAGGAACATCCGGTTCAGCGGCCGGTTTATTATGTCAGCGAAGTGCTCATTGAGTCCAAGCAGCGGTACCCGCATTGGCAGAAGCTTGTGTATGGTGTGTTCATGGCGAGCCGGAAACTTAAGCATTATTTTCAGGGTCATCCCATCACTGTGGTCAGCTCTGCCCCCCTTGGTGACATCATCCAAAATAGAGAGGCCACAGGGAGAATTGCTAAGTGGGCTATAGAAGTTGGACCTCATGGTCTCAAATATGTGCCACGCACTGCTGTTAAATCTCAGGCCTTGGTGGATTTCATCAATGATTGGACAGAGTCACAAGTGCCTGAGCAGAAGCCGGATAACACATATTGGACTATTCACTTCGATGGGTCCAGGTAGTTGGAGGGCTCGGGGGCTGGTGTTGTATTGGCTTCCCCTAAAGGTGAAAAGTTCCATTATGTGCTACAGTTGATGTTTCCTTGCACTAACAATGCGGCTGAGTACGAGGCCTTGCTCCAGGGTCTTCGGATGGCTAAGAAAATGAGCTTGAGCCGGGTAAGATGCTTCGGTGACTCAGACTTGGTGGCTCAACAAGTATCCGACAAGTGGGACTCTAAAGACCCGCTCATGGCGGCTTATCGCTGCGAAGTTGATGGCATTGCTGGGCACTTTCAGGGCTACCAAGTAGAGCACATTGATCGCAGGAAGAATGAGGCGGCTGATTCCCTAAGCCGGCTAGGCTCTCAGCGAAAGCCGGTGCCGCCTAACACTTTCCTGGATGTCCTGTATAGCCCTTCGGTTAAGTTGCCTACGGAGGAAGACTTGGCTGTCCCTGACCCGGAGGCACGACTGGTGGCGGCTCTCCATATCATACCAGACTGGACAATGCCATATCTGGCTTACATGACCCGGGGCGAGTTGCCTGAGGATGAAACTTTGGCCAGGCAAATAACCCGGCGGGCCAAGTCAATGATTGTTATCGATGGCGAGTTACATCATCGTAGTGTTACAGGAGCATTTCAGCGTTGTGTCTCCCCTGAGGAATGTCAAGAGATCTTGCGTGAGATCCATGAAGGGGATTGTGGCCATCACGCCGGCTCAAAGTCTCTTGTGGCCAAGGCTTTTCGTCATGGTTTTTATTGGTTGACGGCTCATGCTGATGCAGAGGACTTGGTCAGTAAATGTGATGGTTGCCAGAGGTTCTCACGACGGGCTCATGTGCCGGCTCAGGAGCTAAGGATGATCCCAATCACTTGGCCCTTTGCGGTCTGGGGGCTTGATATGGTTGGGCCTTTTAAAAGGTCCAAGGATAAGAAGACCCACCTCTTGGTGGCAGTTGATAAGTTCACGAAGTGCGTGGAAGCTGAGCCAGTTAGCAAGTGCGATGCAGCCATGGCGGTTCAATTTATGAAAAAGGTGATTTTCCGCTTTGGCTTTCCGCACAGCATCATAACTGACAATGGCACCAATCTCTCCAAAGGCGCCATGGAAGAATTTTGTCAACGAGAGCATATCCGACTTGATGTTTCCTCAGTGGCTCATCCTCAATCCAATGGTCAAGCTGAGAGAGCTAACCAGGAGATTCTGAAGGGCATCAAGCCCCGGCTTTTGGTCCCTTTGCAACGGACGCCGGGTTGTTGGGTGGAGGAGTTGCCCTCCATCTTATGGAGCATCAACACTACTCCTAACAAGTCTATAGGCTTCACGCCTTTCTTCATGGTTTATGGAGCAGAAGCAGTCCTCCCCAGTGACATCCGTCACGACTCACCTCGCGTGGCGGCTTATGTTGAGACGGATAATGAACAGGCGCGCCAAGATGCTCTTGACTTGTTGGACGAACAGCGTGATGTGGCAGCAGCCCGTTCAGCGATTTACCAACAAGACCTGCGCCGTTATCATAGCCGCCGGGTCAAATCCCGGGTCTTCCAGGAAGGCGACCTTGTGCTCCGGCTCATCCAGGATCAAACAGATGCACACAAGTTATCCCCGCCTTGGGAAGGGCCCTTTGTGGTCAGCAAGAACTTGCACAACGGGTCATATTACCTCATTGACATTCGGGAGCACAAAGATTCACATAAATCGGAGGAGGAGACCCGTCGGCCGTGGAACATAGCTCAGCTTCGGCCTTACTACACTTGAGCCACCGGCTCTCGTGGTGTACATACTTCTCTCAGCCATGTATATATTATGATAAGCAATAAAGCAGGACCTTTGTCCTTTTTTCTCCTCCAAATATACACGTGTTGTTCTTATTGCAAGATTACATGATGATTTAAGGGAGGATCTGGCTTATGATCGTATTCGAATTTAGCCGTAAGCAGTAAAGTCACTTGGGGGCTTCCTGTTCAAACATGGGTCGTATTCGAACCAAAGAGACCATAGCTGTCGATACCCATTTGATTGGCAAAGTGGCGAGCTCATTGGGAAGTTACCTTTGGTCATATTTGAATCATAGTTTAACCCCTCTGAGAACCGACGTAGATCGTATTCAAATCAGCGTCGTTAAACAATTCTTGAAATCACTTGGGGGCTTCCTGTTCAAACATGGGTCGTATTCGAACCAAAGAGAACATAGCTGTCGGTACCCTCTTGATTGGCATCGCCACACCCGCTGGGGGCTATGTGATCGTATCCGAATCTTAGCTTAACCCCTTTGGGCCGGGTCTCTGGTCGTATTCGAACCGGAAGCCCCTAAGTTCCTATGTTCTATCACAAGTTTACTCTGATTATGTCAAGGTGTGTACGGCCGGGTCTCGCTTTGCCGGCTTAACTTTGGTTTACAGTGTTAGTTGAACACCATGGGTGTCATCAAGACAGGTAACTCGGAGTTAAGATACCAACCTTGTTACCCGGGTTATCTAAACCGGAAGCATGCTTACAGGCCGCTAAGGGTGTTATTACGACTGTGTTAAGGATATAATTGAGGACCAGTCTTTTTTGATTCATATTCCGGGTTATCTATCCGAAACACCTGATTTTCAGGGCGGTAAGCCGCCTCGAGACTTGTGATTTGCCTTTCTATGCAGGATACTTAAAGGCACCTCTTTGAGGTTGAGAAAAACAAAGGGATGGTTATGACCCGGAGAAACATCACAGAGACAACTTCAAAAGACCTTGGCATTCAATACGTGCACGATGGCACGGCAGAGATAGACTGTTGCACCTACTTTTATTACAAAACTCATCAAATCTAACAAGGGTGGAGCATTGTTTGGTAAACTGACAGCCGAGTTACGATGCCCGCTGAGTGGAAGTCTCCGGCTCGTTCCTGTCCTCTCCTCCGGCTGATCCCAAGACCTGGAAGGTTGATGACTTCCAGTCGATGCCGCTGAGAGCCTCGAACTGGGCTTCCTCGTCAATTAACCCGGCCGGGTCAATCTCCGGGGCGAAGGTGTGCTGACGAGCCGGCGGGATCAGGTTGAGGGCTTCATAGCGAGGGGTTGGAATCCTCTGATTCTCCGCGTCATAACCCGGCTAGTACTTGGTCAGATCTGTGTCATTCCCGATGAGGGTGGCCACCGGGCGTACAGCCTTCACGCACGCTGCGAAGTCCTTCTGATCGAAAGCTGAGCCGTCTTCCTTTAGGCTTGGATAGCTAAGGGCGATGTCCGCCGGGTCTAACTCTGGCAGGAATGCCTTGGCCCGGCTCAGCGCGGCGATTGCTCCGGCTCTCGCAGAAGCCCGTCGCAGCTCTTGGATCCGCTGAGGCAGAACGGTGAGCCGGCGCAGGACTTCTGCCAGGTGAGTCGGCACCTCGTTGGATAGGGCCACCACAGCTAAGGCACGCTGTGACCCGGTGTAGAGCTGCTCCACCAGGGTATACACGGCCTTTAGCTTGGTGACCACGCTCTGGTTGAGGTTGGCACTTCTGGGACCTGTTTAACAGAATCAAGTAAGTCGGTGACAAGGATGAATCATGAGATATAAACATTCTAACATTGATGAAAACCGGTGAGGCGACTTACCGAAGATGGCGGCCACCATTTGGGAAACTTGGCGCTTTAGGCCGGAGAGCTCGGCGGTCTTCTCAGAGAGAGCCTTCTCCGCCTGTTCCGCCCGGGTCACCAGTGCGGCCTTCTCTTCGGCCCAGGCTTTCCGCTCAGCATCAAATTCTGTCTTCAGTTTCTCTTGAGCGGCGATGCTAGATACAAACTTGGCGTTTGCCTTTCGGGTCTCCATCTCCTGCGTCTTCAGCCGGCTCTTGAGATCCGCAAGGTCCGCCTCTAGTTTCTTGCCAACAGCCTGTATAAAATTCCGGGTTATGACATGAGCAGTTATTATATAAGTCCCAAGCACTTTCCAAGCAAAGACACTTGGCACTTGGGGGCTAATGCATATTGAACGTATCTATCTACATACAGCCGGCTCAATTGAGTAAGCCGGAACCTAAGTCTACAACATATTCAAATCATAAGTCGTCGACTTGGGGGCTAGCATGGCAAAGGTAATTATGCAGTAAGTAAGAAGATAGCAGAAGGATACCTCAGATTTTTGCTGGATCTGGTTTACCATGGCGACCTCGACGTCCCGGCTCTTGTGTACTTGGCTGATGTAGCCAGAGACGAGCTCTCCAATGCTCAGGTTGCTGTAGTTGGAGAGGTCCAGATTCGCCCGGTGGGGCTGCAGCAACTCCCCCTTAGCGGAGCACTTGGCCAACACGGTCGGTCTCCCCGGCTCAACAAACTCCGTCCGGGTGATTACCAGGTCCGGGTCGTCTGCTGGTGGAGCTGAGCCGGAGGCCTCCGGGTTAACCGAAGCTTCGGTCGTTGCCTTGGTAGTTGGGGCGGTGGCTTCAAGTGCCGTGTCCATTGGAGTGGTGGCTTCGGGGGCGGAGGCAGCTGGCGGTTCTTGGACTGTCACCGCCGGTTCAGGCAAATCCGGCACTCCGGCCGACTTGGTTTTCTTCACCCTCTTGGTGAGCTTTGCCTGGGCACTGAAAGAACAACAAAGGTTAGTACAAAGAATATGAGTAAAGATCAGAACAACATGAGATGATTGTTGTTACCCGGGCGCGGTCTTGAAAGCCGGCAGATTTGACTGCATGGTGTCACCCGAAGAGGGGGAGGTCTCCTGGTAATTGGAGTCAGAAGAGTTGAGTGGCTGACGGATAACACCCGCCAACGGGTGAAAAGGGTACAAGTGGGAAATAACCTCAGTTCGGCGCTTCCTTGTTGCGTCGGGTAACCCGGCGGAGAGGTCGGTGTCCTTGTTGGTCCGGGTGTGATGCCGGCTTTCATGCACCTGTCGCTTCAAAAGAAATTGAGGGTCTTGATGAGCTAAAGGATGTGAAAAGCTTACTTTCCGGGTTACCCTTCGGACTTTCAGCTGTGGCAAGGGCTCCGAGTCGGAGGAAAGTGACATTACCTCTTCAACCACCGGGTTACTTGCGCCGGTGTCATCCTGTCAATGAGTAAGTATTGATAAGGCGGACAGCAACAAACAGTGAATATAGTAAGGACTTAAATGATCAGGAGTTACCTCTGACTCGGAGCTGTCGCTTAATTGCATCAGCTCCGAAGCAGTAGGCCTGCTTCCCTTTTTGCGAGGGGCGGATTTCTTGGCGGCTTTCTTCGCCTTCCTGGCTTTCTTGGCCGCCTCATGGTCATATTTGACCCGCCAGAACTTATCATCAGCCTGAAAAATACAATGATGAATTCTTAAAACGGTTCAGATGAAGGTTATATGCAGACGAAGATAAAAAGTTAAAGTCGGCGGCTTACCGCTGGGGCTGGATTGGTCTTGCAGAAGGGGGCTAACCCGGTCCTTCCGCGGTCTGCCAGGCTCTCGTTTAAAAGAGCCTTGGTCTCCTCCTCTGCAACGTCTTCTGGAAGATCATTGCGATTGTGCCTCTGAGGGTCATCCTTTCGCCCTGTGTACTCACACATTAAGCCGGGGCGGCGGCTCAATGGGATCACCCGCCATGAGATCCAGACCCGGACCAGGTCGATTCCGTTCAGACCGTTGCCCAGGAGGGCCTTGATTTTGTTGCTAGTAGGAAGCAGAGGCTGGCGCTCCACTTGAGTCAGCTTGTCCGACAGTGGGTGAGTCGGCTCCAGACGTGTTGGGCGAAAGCCGGGCAGCGGGCTTTCATCGGCCGGGGACGTATCTTGGCAGTAGAACCAAGTCATGTTCCAGTCCTTGGGGTGGCTCGGCAGCTCTGCATAAGGGAAAAGATAGTCCCTACGCCGCTGGATGGAAATGCCACCTAACTCCAGACTTGGTCCGTTGGCGCACTCATTCTGGCGGTTTAAGTAAAAAAGCTCTCTGAAGAGCAGCAGACTAGGCTCTTTTCCAAGGTAAACCTCGCAGAAAACTTGGAAATTGCAGATGTTGGACATTGAGTTGGGGCCTATATCTTGAGGCCGCAAGTCGAAGAAGTTGAGCACGTCCCTAAAAAACTTTGAGCCGGGCGGTGCGAAGCCCCGGCTCATGTGATCCGCGGAAATCACTACCTCCCCGTCCTTTGGCTGTGGTCTCTCTTCTGACAGGTCAGGGGCACGGTAGGACATGACTTCTTTCTTAGGCAGATATCCGGACTTAACAAAATTGGCTAGGGTCTCGTTGGTGACGTTGGACCTCATCCAGTTGCAAGTGATGGGAGCCTTGGGAGGCATGGTGAAAGTTGGCAGTCTATGACAAAAAGGAAAAATGTCCGGGTTAATTATAAGCCGGAGATCTACAAGTTCAAAACTAAGGTGGCGGCTTATGAAGGGGACTAATGATATATACTCAGGTACAGTGGGTTATTTAAGCCGCAGGGGCATTCAGAATAAGTTGGTTATCTACGGCCTTACCACAGTTAAGCCGGAGGATTCTACGAAGCATGGTTTTCTTTAAGCCGGAGGATTCTACGGCGTGTGGTTTCTTTAAACCGGAATTGTAAGCCGCCAAGATTCAATGGTTGCAGTTTTTACTAAGTGTGGTAAAACAGGTTTCACATATTGCAGTAACTTTTTTGGATCAAAATGGTCGGGCAAAGGGAAATTTCTAGACCTAGAAACCGAAGTGGGGGAGTTCTTGGGTTCGAACAAGGTTCTTATGCAGTACAAGGAAGGCTACTTGCGTGTGAAATGGATCTTAAAACAACTACCGCACTAGTTCTATGCAGGCCTAAGATCAAGCAGGAGCAGTAACTAGGAGAACTACCGAACTTGCGGGCAATGGTGACGAACACGAAGAACGTGGATGAACCCTACTGCAGATCTACTCTACGGGGTAGTGAGGACTTACCGGAGCTGAAAAGGTGCGGGAGTCGCCGCCGTTTATCTGGTCCGAGTCAGGGTGATGCAGCGGCCAAGGTTGACGAAGACAGGAGGCGAGACGACGGCGGCGGAGTGCGAGCTCAGGCAGAGAGGCAGCGGCGCGAGGAGGAAGAAGAGTGGCAGAGAAGCCCGTCGGGCCGGCCTATTTATAAGGCGAGCTCATAAAGCGGGTGCGAGAATCAAGGAGACCGTGGCGTGATTATCTCCCCCCACGACGCCTCGATTTTCAGGATGACAGTAAAAGCAAAGATCCATTGCGGATCTGGTGGAGTAAAAAACGGGCTTAATGGAAGATGACGTCACGGCGGATTATCCGGAGTCCAGAGGATGACGTCACGCCGGGTTATGGCCTTCACATGAAAGGTAAGCCGGAGATTTTTTCTGTTGGAAGAGTTGGAGATTGACATGAGCCGGCTCAAATCAATCTGGGGCCTAATGTTGAGGATGTAGACCTTAGAGTCACCCGCCAGGAGGGGCCGGGTTACTCTAATAGTCATTACCAGAAACCCGGAGCCAAGCTTGAAGACGGTGGGCCAGAGATGGGCTTAAGACCCGGATATGGCTTAAGGCCCGTAGTTACAATCATTATTATGGTAGAACTTGTAGTGCAAGGCAAGTATGATTGAGAGTCCGAGCCGGACACTCTTATGAGCTGGCCGGGACTCTGAGGGCTGCGGGGCGTCAGCCTCCCTATATAAAGGGACGACCCGGCAGCGGTTTAGGGAGAGGACGATCTCATCGAGAGCCAGGCATAGCAGTTTAGCTCCCTGGTGATCGTAACCCTAATCAATACCATCTCAACTGGACGTAGGCTTTTACCTTCACCGTAAGGGGCCGAACCAGTATAAACCCTCGTGTTCCTTGTCCCACATTAACCCCTTCAAGCTTCCTAGTTGCGATGGCTCCATGACTAAGTCCTAGCTCGAGGACATCTGCCGTGACAATTCCACGACAGTTACCATGTTGCAATTCTAAAAGTACCGGTTCATCTTAAAAAGATAACCCGGCCCTTGGAGGCTAAGCATGCAAAGTTGTGATATTACAAAGTCCCAATTTAGATGAGTATCATAAACCGGCACTTGTGTAACACCCCGGATGTAACTTTCCATATTTGTAACTCCAACTCTTGCCATTTTCGGCTATGTGTTATGATATTCCCTTCGTGGTCAGTTTTTTTTTCCGTTTTGCTTCTTGTTTTGTCATGCATCTCATATCATGTCATCATGTGCATCTCATTTGCATACGTGTTCGTCTCATGCATCCGAGCATTTTCTCCGTTGTCCGTTTTGTAATCCGGCACTCCCACATGCACCGGCGCACCCCTCTTGTTTCTTTTCGTGAGCGGGTGTTGAACGTTCTCGGAATGGACCGAGTCTTGCCAAGTGGCCTTGGTATACCACCGGTAGACCACCTGTCAAGTTTCGTTCCATTTGGAGGTCGTTTGATGCTCCAACGGTTAACCGGGTAACCACAAAGTCCTTTTGTGTGTTGCAGCAAAACCCCCTTCCAAACAGCCCAAAACCCCTCTTAGTCTCCTCCATGCTCTCGGTCGTTCGATCACGATCGTGTGGGCGAAAACCGTGCTCCATTTGGAGTCTCCTAGCTCCCTCTACCTATAAAAATACCTCCCCCTCCAAAATCTCGGGCAAAAACCACCCTACCCTAGATCACATCGCCCCCGCCGCCACCGGACGTGTCCACCGCCGCCGGACGCAACTACGCCGCCGCCCGCAACCAACGGGCCGCCGCCACGTGGCGCCCCGCGCCCACATCGCTGCCGGCCTGCCGGGGCCCGTGCGGGGCCCTCCCGGCCCGCGTCGCCTCCGCCCGCCGCCCCGCGCGCGGCTCCTCCTCCCCGCGGAGCCGCCGTCCCCGCCGTCCTTCACCTCCCTCGCCGGCCGCCGCGCCCGAGCCGGCGAGCTCCACCGGTGCCGCCGCCGCCGCCCTCCGCCCGCGACGCCGTCCGCCGCCGCCCGGACTCCTCCGCTCCGACCCCGCCGTCTCCTCCCTCGCCGCCATATCCCTCCGTCGCCAGCAGCCGCGTCAGCTCCGGCCAGCTCTTCTCCGGCGAGCAACCGGCGAGCCCGATCCAGATCTCCCACTCGGTTGACTTTTCCCCCCTATCAAATTTCTCCAAGTCCCGATATTTTTACATTATATGCTCATGTTCATTGCATCATAACTCTCTGCATATAGCTCCGTTTCGCGCGTGTAATATATCGAAATGTTCGCCTCTAGATGCTCTTCATTTTGTTACATTGTGCCATGTTCATTTGAGTCCATCTTGATTCCCAAATCTCTGGTGCAAGAGTGCTATATGCTGTTAACTGCTGTTACTTATCAGAACTTGAGGATTTGTTA